>NC_065536.1:17153973-17753973 GCF_932294415.1 Quercus robur | reverse complement strand
ATGATCTCTTTCAGACCTTCACCAGTGCAATTCAATAAGCTTGGCAAAGGGTCTCTCTTTCACTTTAAAGTTTAAACTCAAAAAATCAAGTGCGACAGTCTTCATTCTAAAATACAATGCTCATAAATAGGACTTGAAATGAGCCCTACTGCCCTAGGATTCAAGATGAGACACCATAAAGGAGGGGAAAACTCGGTTGGCAAAGGTGATTGCAAATGTGAATTTTAATATGCTCTACCACTTTTGCACGACTTGGTCAAGGGTCCATGTTTTTTTCACTCAATATGCAAGAATATCATTACTCTTCAACCCGTTCAATAAGGAAGAAAATCCACTTGCACTACAGCTCATTGGCACAAATTTGTCAAAATATGTCGGGGCCAATTCAATCTTTACAGGGTTAACCAAGATTAGAATAATTGATTCAAGTCTATGGAAAAGCCTAATAGAGTTCATTTACACCTCTTTTGTGTCCATAGACTTTTTTGCAAACCTTTACTTACAAGCAAATAAGCATAGAATACCATGATACTATATGAGAAAGAAATATTTGAAGAACTAGAAAACTCCCAACCAATACAAGATTTGCCCATATCATCCCCCCCTCCCCCCCCCCCCCCCCCCCCCCCAAAAAGAGGAAGATGATAAAATTTATGGTTGACCCTCAATGTGTTGCAGGTGCAGCTCCCACTTATGAAAAAGAGAAGTGAATGTTAGGCATAAGTCCACAGCAGTGAAAACAACAATACTTTCAAAGCTTAATAAAATAAACCCCATGCCATGTCCTTTTCATCTCCTAATCAGATGTAACCCTTAACCACTACGGCACCTTCATTTGCAAGTAGGCAGAAGAATCCTTCTGCAGGAAAAATACAAAAAATTCAAGAACCTCTTTTTCAAAAACGGTAAAGGCAATTAGAACGGTTTACTAGAAATATAGGTATCCTCCGATTTTTATTTTATTTTATTTTTGAGTAATGCTATGTATACAAAATTTCACAATATTTTTTATAGTAATTGAGTTAACAAGTTTTTACTAATTTTTATCTGAACGAACCATGGACATCAATATTTTATTTATCACTAACAATTTACCACATCAACCGAGAGTGAAATTTTTATTGTATCTATAGACTTTATTTATTTATTTGTTAAACAAATTAGAATACAAAAGCCCGATAGGGGCAAGCCCATCTCAGCTTTGACAAAAATCCCAAGAAGGGAGAGCAGGGTTGGGGACTGGCCCCGGGAGAAACAAGAAGTAACCCAAGAAGCTATATTATGGGTTAGAAAATTTAGGTCTCTGTGAACAAATTTAGCTAACTAAATCGAGCAAAATGAATCCAAAAGTGATCTAAAACCTCTTCAACAATTTCTTCAACCTCCCAATCAGAGTGACCTGGGACCTCATGCATTGATGACATCCTCTAGTCAACTTTGCCTCTAGGAAAGGAACTCATTTAACAATTAATCTATATTACCGCTTAAATAGAGGAATCCAATGTAAATAGCACTACCCAAAAAACCAATAGATTTTCCACATTAGAATTCTGGGAAGGTTGAGAAGCTTCAACGAGCTAAACTCAAATCAATAATCAGTCTTATGATCCATCCACTGGCAGCATCTGTGGAACTTAGAGTTGAAGGAGAACAAATGTTGAACAATCTCCATATGTGACCATTATGCTGTTGGATCATCCCCATTCCCTGACTCTCTGGCCGAAACTCCATCCCAGCACCAACAAAACTTTCAAACTCTATCTTGGTTGTTTTGATGAAAATTGTTAATTTTAAGTGTTTTCTAGCATTTAGTGCAACTAAAAATATTAGTCAAAGGACATACGCTTTCCTTAGTAAATGAAAAATTACAACAAAATGGCAGAAACTGGCTTATGTTTTTAAATGCATACACCATTTTCTAGAAAAAGCCTTCGCTTCATCCCCACCACTATTATCCGCTTCAACTCCTCTATGCCACCATTAACTTCTTTCCCCGTCAATGACAATTGCCTTCACCCGCCCACTCATCCATCACCAACCTCTAATTACCAATCACCAACCATCACGGCCACCAATGGTCAACAACCAATACTACCACCATTGTTGTCACTGTTGACCACCCCCACCACCACCATCATCATCGCTGGTCAACCGCCAATGCCGCCACCACCACCACCACTTTCCTTTCCCCAATCAACCAAAATAAATACAAGTACCTGTATCTACTAGCAACTTTGGAGTCCCTTTGGGGACAAGCAGATAATGTGGACAAGCACTTTCACAGAATATGGATGCAACATGTTGGTGGCCGTATACAATTGTATTGCATCATAAATATATGCATGGCATACTGCCGACCAATGAGAGAGATGTGATGAAATAGAAGAAGGGGGGAAAGAAAAAATTGTACCGCATTATATATATATATATATATATATATATATATATATATATATATGCATAAATCCTGCTGACCAATGAGAGAGATGCAATGAAATTTTTTTTTTTTTTTGGGGTGGGGTGGGGTGTGGGCAAATGCTCAGTAGTAAGCATGCATCTCTGTCTATTATTGATTGATTGTATAAGCTTTAATATGCAGCTCATCTGTTGATTCTAATTGTAATGTTTAGTTAATATCATCAATATACAAAGGTGCACCTTTATAATTCATATGACAGATTGGAGAATTGGTAAAAGAAAGGGAATGCCTTGAAGTAAATATACAACCACTGTTTTAAACTAACAAATTGAGAACAGCTGCATACATCTAGTCAAATCTTAGACAATTACAATTTCTGTGAACTATAGACTAAGTTTCCTATACAAATGCCATCTTAGATCCAATATGCGGTTGAGCTCATACCTCTTACTGCATGTTATAAGGTAGCTTATTACAATACTCTTACAAAGGCCTCAAAAGTGGATAATCTTCAAGAAGTTCCCGCTCTGACAGGGTGTCATTCTCATTCTGAGGGGTCCACAATACCTCAACTGCCTGCATGAAAACACGAGATATCAGGCATAGATATTTTACACCTACAAGTTCTGATTTTGGAAATAATTTCATACTTACTAGTATTTTACTTGAGGGAATGGATCCAAGCTTTTGCAATGCTTCTTTCAAGTCCCCACTGCCATTGATGGTGGGGAGCTTATGTACTCCTTCAGCAGCCACCAAGATTGTTATCTGTTTTAAAGAAATTTCAGAAAAACCACAGAAAAGGAGGGGAAAATTTACGTTTCTATTTTTAATCAAATATTTATGTCCCATGACTACCGAGTCATAGATGCTGTGAGTTTATAAAGTTATGTCTATAGAATAGAAAGATGAGATAAAATGCACATAATTTAATCACTTTATACAGGGAGCATTATAATGAGATAAAACTATTGCATTGAGCCACCCCAAGATGTGTACAGATAGAAAAAGGATGCAATCCAAAGATGAACAAAAGGCTAGAGTTCTTGCCATTATTCAGGGTAAGAAGAGAGTGAAAGTAAATAACACCTATGCAGATTTATTATGGATCCTATAAAATCATGGGAGCACCTTCAATTGAGATGCAGAGACAAACTGGTTGTGGTCCCAGATTTAAAGGCTAAGTAAACTCGAAACATTTATTATTCCAAAGCATGTCAAGGTCTTTCTTATTACAAAGGTCTGACAGAATTTTAATAGTGAGAACCTATGAAGCACGGGTGCGTTTTGGGACTCGGGTTCAGGTGCGGGTGCGGGACTCGGCAATTTTTGAAAAAATAGGGTGCAGGTGCAACGGGACTCAGCGATTAAAAAATTATTAAAAATATTTTTATTTATATTTTCAATATATTTTTACTATTAAAATATTCTTAAAAAACACGTTACTATGCATTGATTCACAAAACAAAGAAAGAAGGCAAGAAACACATTACTATGCCTCTGAGGCGGGAATTTTGGCTGTTCCGGCTAGATTCAAGGCCAATTTCAGCCTGTTTCAGCTGTTTCGATCGCCGGCCGATACGGTCCGATTCTGGCCGAATCAGGCCGATTCGGCGCAAATCGAAGCCGAGTCGGCGCGAATCAAACCGAGTTGGTGAGAATCCAAGAGAGAGAAAAAAAAAAAAAAAAAAAACTCTCCAACGCGGCACCGTTGCGTGGGCAACCAAGTCGAACGCCGCGTCCCGTGTCGGACTCAGGTGCAGCACCCTCCCAGCCGCGTCCGTGCTTTCTAGGTGAGAACATCTAAGAAAAAATTAGGGGGGAGAGGGGGGGGGGGGGGGGGGGGGGGGGGGGGGGGTAGTGGAAACCTTTGTTCAAATTCATTGTAAAAGGTGAGCTGAGGCTTTGTAATGCTGCTAGGCTAAATGTTGTCATTGCAGCCCTCATAATCCCATTGATTTCATGTGGGCCATAGATTAGTGAATGGTGATATTTGGAAAAAAATTACAAATTAACAAACAGATCAACATTGAAAGTTCATCTATAGTCTATTAGTCTTTCAACAGGAAATCCAAAATTGATTGTAATCAGCCAGAATTAATTTAATGCTGACTTGGTTTTGTTTAGTGGGGCATTTGGTATGGTTCTAGTAGGCCTGAAAATACCTGAACTGATTCACACCACAAATTTCCATTCAATGGCAAATTCTGAAATTTCTGCAATCAAACTACACAAAACCATGCCTACAACATCCTTCTCATCATGGTTATTCTTCCCCTTATTTAGAATGTAAGTTTGGAGAAATTATACCAGAGCAGTTATAATGTTTCTGGATTTTAAATTACAACAGGAGTTTCTCTCAGATGTGGCTTTTTCATGGAAGGTTATTTGTTAGGTTCTGTTTTCTAACACCACTCTCTCCTCCCACACCGCCCCCCCCCCCCCCCCCCCCCCACCCCCAACCCACCCCCAAACAAAAAAAAAAAGATAAAAGTATATAAATCAAATGAAATAAAGTGTCAATCATGTTATCAGATGATTAGAAAAAACCAATCAAGATGGATTCAGTACCATCTCATAGACAAGCACTGCCGCCTGAACTATGTTATACCATATAACCCAACTAAGTTTACTACTTCTATGACCATTGCGTCAACTTCATCTTAATCCCCACCCACATCCTTCTTTTGACAGGGACAGAGAGAACTTGTTACTTGACACACCATAGAAATGATAATGCTCATGGTATGAAGATAGATAGAACAAAGCACCTTAGTTGTGATTGAAGGAATATCATATATTATTAATCATGCATTTAAATAAAGCAAACCCATAAATAAATTGAAAATTACAACACATTTATGAGTCTAGTCAGCAGCAGATCACCTAAAAACCCAAAGTCAAGCTAGAAATGGAGTATTTTGATATATTCATTTTAACTATAGCCAATTTAAAGATGACCTTACCACTATGTACTCATTGCTGAATCCATTAGCTCTCTGGCTAGATGTACTTTGCTTTTTAATGTTGTTCACATTGACTAGTGTTTCTTCATCAAATTTCCCCCGTTCTTCAATAGAAAGTTGATTGAAGCGTTTCTCTCCGTCCTCCATGCTCCTCTTTATATCCACCTGCAAGAGTGGCACCAGTTAAGCATGCCGTCAACATTGCTGAAATCATGTCAAACCAATTTCTTAATGGGGAGAGAGAGAGAGAGAGAGAGAGAGAGAGAGTTTATAAAGAAGATGCCACTATAAGAAGTAATAGCTGCAGGGAATATATTCTGAAGAGGACTGCAGAGATTCTTCCGTATAAGAAATGAAAACATGAACCACATAAAATCCTATGTCCTGGATACACAACTCAGAAATTTAAGTTAATCCCTCAAGAGCTCTAAACAAAATAAAACTTTTCTCCAAGTAACGTTGTCTACAAAACCGAGATACTGATTCATACAGTGCCAAGTTCCAACTGCAAGTGAATGACAAACAGAGAATCAACTAGTTTGTCAGTCACAACCCACAAACACAAGGGGTCCATGTGTGTCTATAACAATAGGCATAAAACAAGTCAACCCTCCCCCAAGCCATAATGGAAGGTGGCCCCTTCTCTCGTTTGTTTGTTTTTTTGAAGAACATTGAACCAAAGTTACCAAACTGTACTTGTTTCCTAACCTCACTTTAGTAGAATAAAAAGTTCTAGGAGATGGTGTTCAACTTACAGCTGAATAACCTGAGATACAATAACTGGGATGCCGAAGCAAAGCTAGCGTTGTCTCTGCGCCCAAAAATTAAGATAGTAAAAACGTCAGAATTTTGATAAAATCAACAACAAAAATTAAAAGAAAGCCTTAGCTTGACATGTTAATTATGACAAGTCTTAGATGATGAAATCAATATAGAGCCAACTTTAATACTGTAATATATACTATAAACACTAGTTCAAATCAACGCCTTGAGGGTGAGGCCATGGATTCAAGACCCATAATGTGCATGTGTAATTATTACTCCACAGAGAGAGAGAGAGAGAGAGAGAGAGAGATCTTAGTTGTACTCATCTTCTGTGTAAAGAAGAGCTAATCATATAACATTACTAAAAACCGTAACAATTAGTATTGATGTGCAACGAAAATTCGCTAAGTCATCTCCCGTCCATATGCGTCGTCCAAAGGATAGACAAGAGGTAAGTCTTTGCTAACTCGTCCGTCTGTCCTTAAGGACAGACGAGCTCACTATCGTCCGTCTGTCCTTGAGGACAGACGGGCTTTTTAGCGTTCATCCGTCTGTAAAGGACGGACGAGCTTGCTACCATCTCCTCGTCCATAAAGGACAAGGGAGGTTACTACGTCTCCGCTGAGTGGAAGAATGAACCGTCACCAGTCAAGCCCAACCGTTGTGAAATACAAATTTCTACATCAGTTACGGAAGTTACTTCCGAGCCTGTTGGATTCCTCAATTGTAGGAGCGGTTACTAAACAAGTAACCGCTTTCCGCATACTATATAAGCACACGCCAATGAAAGAGTAAGGCATTCGGTTTTTGAGAAACTGAGTTTACATTTTTCAGTCAGAGACTAACTTCACCATCGGAGGGTTCTTGGCCGGCTTCCACCGGTCTCCTCTGAGTTTTTACTTGTTTTCTCAGGATCCAGTCGCAAGTTTATCAAGGCCCGGCATTTTCAGTCCACTGATATCCCAGAGTTCATCAAGTATAATAAGTCAACATCACTTTTTCTTAAGAGGATATTATGGATAGATACCAAATTTAAATCTGAACAGGTCAACCTTGTGGTGATGACCCCTCCAGAATCACTATAACGAAACTTTTCATGATTTTGATGCCATTTGGAAAATTCTTTAAGCATGTAAGTATGAATTAACATAAAATTATAATACCTTGTGCTACAACATATCACCCCCTTAAACAATGTATATATGTGAAATTTTTCTAAAGACACAAGCTAATTTTCTACAGCACTTTATTTCACAAAAATCATTACAAAATTATTCATCCACACATTATTATTTCACCTGTATTTTTTCTTTGTATTTGGGGAAAAAAAATCTCTCTATAAATTTAGCTCAATGAGATGTTTGTTATCATTGCCTCATAGTAATGCTTGACCTTCGATGTTCTATAGCAAACCTCTCTCTATAAGTTTAACTCAATATTTGATTACCTTGTGATTAGCAGCAGCCCTTACATAAATTTCATTTTTCCTTTATAACATTAAAAATCCTATAATAAATATACAGATTAATTATTTGCAAAAATTAGATTAAATCGATGAATGTCCTAGAGAACGCACTAAACCAATGAAAAGTTTTTATCATTAAATTTTTATTTAAACTTTATGAGATTAGATGCATGTTTACAATCAACTACTTGGATTATTTATATCTTTCCTATACCATTTTCTCATATTTTTACAACACTGAACTCAATGATTCTAAAACCTCTCACATACAACCTTGTTTTTAAGGAGGGTGAAAGTATCAATTCGGGTACAACCCATTGGCAACTAGGATTAGATTACTT
This sequence comes from Quercus robur, assembly GCF_932294415.1. NCBI lineage: Eukaryota > Viridiplantae > Streptophyta > Magnoliopsida > Fagales > Fagaceae > Quercus > Quercus robur. The sequence continues at coordinate 17,746,017 of NC_065536.1, read as the reverse complement.
AAAGCAAATGAGGAACCAATTATGCCCATGACAACTAACCTTACGGCAGTAAAATTTGTTTGAATAAATTTTTTAGGTTACATCATTTGTTAATTTGCAAAAGATTACTCATATTCACTAGTAAATGGGCAAATGAAAGATGAAAATCTATTAAATAAAAAAGAAATAAACAACAAATCAGATGAATAATATAAATACTTATTTAGAAGTTCCACCTGTCAATACATAGCTCAAACCCGAAGAGCTAGATGTATCTGCAGTTTCAGCAATCCGATTAAGATCCATTTGAAGTGACCGCCCCATGCCCAGCAACCCAACCTATGAAAGTCAGTAATGAGAAAATTCAGAAGAACTGCTTTCTCAAATTCAAGAAAGATTTTAAGAAGTGAGTCAGAACTCAACTTCCAAACAAAAGGCTCTATGTATGATGTAACAACGCCACAGTTACTTCATAGCCAACTAAATGAACCTACCTTATAAATATGATTAAAAAAAATACACTACTATACCTGTATAACCTAAAACTTCAAATTGGTAAACTATATTTATGACTTTTGGACATTTCCACAATAGTTGAGTACTTGACTTGCAGGGGCAGAAGATATATAATTGGAGCTTATGTTGGTATTATCATGGTTAATGTTCTTTACATTTTTTAACCGTGGAGTTTGCTGAATATGGTAACTTCAGAAATTCCTCCAAAGCTTTCAATTCATAAACCCTAAATTCCATGCCAGAATGCACTTATGAACACATTATTTCTTGGTGCTGAATATATTGCTTCGTAGAGCAGAACACAAGATTGATTTAAAAGAATCATTCAAATAATTATCTTCCCCCCCCCCCCCCAAAAAAAAAAATTCCCACTTAAGTCCAACCACCGTAGTCCCATCACAAAGCCCAAGACATTTCCATAAAAAGAAAAGCAACATCCAACAAACATAATTATACTGCTAGTACTGGACGCCAATAATTTCACCCTTTCTCTTTTCTTGGTTAGCTTTAGATTTGATAGATAAAAGCATCCTCATATGATCATAGATTTTTTGATACATCGTTGGGAGTGAGGGGATTTGAACCCTAAATGTCTCTATTGGAAACATTAGGAGATGCCAGCCAATTGAGCTACTAGACTTTGGGCGCTCTTCTTTTCTTTTTTTGATAAGTAATAAGGATATATATTCAAGAAACTACCTTATGCAGAAAAACATAAGGCAGAGAGAAAAGTACAATGGGAAAGAAACAGAGAAAAAGAAAAAAAGAAAGGAAAGGATACTAATTACACAGGAGAGAGCTAAGGAACAAAGGGAGGGAATCACTAAAGGTGAGTCCCCAAGCCCAAGACTAGTCACAAATAGAGAGCCACTGAAAGAGGCCAATAACTGGTCATCCGAACTTTCCATGTCCTCAAAAGTCCTCCTATTTCGCTCCCTCCGAAGACACTACATTAAGAATAATGGAGCTAAGTTCCAAATGCTAGACATGCTTTCCAGGCCAATTCCACCAACCAAATAGAGTGTCCGCAACCAATCTTTGCAAGACCCAAAAAATCCCAAAAGATCTAAATACCAAACTTCACAGCCGATAAGCCTTACCACAGTGAAGTAAAAGATGATCCACCGTCTCCCCATTACAACGGCACATGATACACTAGTCAACAAAAGCCAACCTTCTACCCCTCAAATTTTCTCTATTAGCTAATGACCACTGAGCCACTTTCTCCCCCCATATGGACCGGAGTGTTAGGTTGCAGATTCAATACTGCTAACAAATGTTTTACTTACCAATAAAGATTATTTTTTTTAAAAAAAAAATCAGCATTTTGACAGACAGAAACAACTGTTACAAAAAATACTAGAATCAAACCAAGAACCTTTTTTTTTTATTGGTAAGTTACACAAAGTGATCTTAAACCAACTCCCTAGCATCCAACTTTCTCTTACAAGTAAGTGCCATTTGAACCAAAGCTCTTTCACTTATCAGTCCAACAAACATTGTGGCCACAAGTACTTGTGTGACCAAAATTCAATCATTATTTTGGACAAAACTTAGGTACAGTTACTCATCTATTCTACCTTAGTTTCCCTGATCAAATTCAACCGGCACAACCATGAAGTTTTTTTGGCTTATTAGTCATCATTTTCAAGGTCACATAATTGAATTTAACAGAATAACATAAGGTGCACCACATAAGAAACTATAACTAAGTTTTACCCAGCTTGGTCAAATGAAATTTTATACTAAACAAAACAGTCATTTCACAAACTCTTTAGACAAACATGTCAAAACATCAAAATCAGATAACAAAACCCATGTGAGCAAGTAAAATCAAAACAATCCCAAAATTCTCTCCCACAGTACCTGAAGCTTGAGCACACTGGTTTTCTCAGTGGCAGTAAGCACCCCACCCTCCGCCCGATCCGAAAGAACCCCCGAAACCAAAACAAACGCTGCGAAACCCATCAAAATGAAGAAGAAACTCGACCCGACCCCCACAGCCGGCCCCATATAGAACCCGCCACCACCGCCGAAAGGCGACGGCGCATAATACGGCGCCGAAAAAGAAAACCCACCTCCCGAATTCCTCGGCACCGAATAACTCCTCGACGACGACGACGAGGAAAACGACCTGCCGCCCATTCGGCCACCGGAGGCGGCCAATGCCGAATTGGGATCGTATAACAACAGCAAACCCAATAGAACAGCGGCCACCGCTGGTTTTCTCAATGCTTTTATTGCATTAAGGAGAGTATTTGCAAAAACCTCAAATGGGTTTTGGGTTTTAGAGTCGGAGGACAAGTCTAAGTCGGTGGTTACATGGTTCTTGTTCTTGTTGGTGAAGATAAAGCATTTAACGCTGAGTTTGGAGGGGGTTTGAAGGTTCAAATTCAAGGTTCCTGATAATTTAACGGGTCTGGCGAATGAGGTGGTGGTAGTGGTGGTTGGGAGGAGCCTAGGAGGAGAAGGAGGAGGGAGGTGGATACAGAAGGTGTGGTTCCATTTCAATGAAGCTGTGGTGGTGGTGGTGGCCATGTAAGAGATAGAGATAGAGAGAGAGAGATTGTGGGTTTGGGTTTGGGTTTTGGGAGTGAGATATTATTGTTGTTGGTGGTGACTTGAGGAAGAGAATGTGTTGTGGTTTGTGTTTGTGGACTTGGGGAGGAAAATCTGGGTGATCGTGAATTGGGCGAGTCATGGCTAGGCAGCTGTGGTTTTGAGTGGACAACCTCATCTCATCTCAATATCAAACGCGTCTTTTTCGTTTTTTTATTCTTCTTTTGGAGGCACGTGACTACATGAGAGTATCACGTGACATTGTATATGTATGTATGTGATTTAACCCAAAAAAAAAAAAAATGTGTGATATATTTTCCTTAAACACTAGTTTTAATCTTTTCTCATTTTAGTCATTTAACACTTTTTTTTTTTTTTACTTTTTTTGAGAAACAATCATTTAACTTGTATGGCTTATTTGGTAGTGTTGTTCAAACAATGGTTTTCAGTATGCCCCTTTAACTACAAAAACACAAAAAAAAAAAAAAATAGACTAAACAAAAATCGCGTACAAAATAAAAAACATATATTTTGTATGTTATACTTTGTTGATGTGTTTTATAATATGAAATGTTTAAGAAATACTTATTTTGTATGTAGTATTGTGTTGAATATGAAATAGATGTTAGTTTTTATTTTCATAATTTTTTTTTTTTGGTTTTAAGCTTTGGCCCCCCCATATATGAATCATAGTTTCGTTCCTGGTAGTTAGTAGCGATGTTTTATAATGGGAGTTTGAATTACAATTCTCAATTAGAGTGTTTAAAACATGTATTTTGAAAACTCATCTATACCAATTTTTAGTTTTCAAGTAATATTGTTAATTGGTTTTTTTAAAATAAGTTGAAAATTGTTGAGCCCATGGACAAGATCAAACATTTTTTTTTCTCTCTTTTTCTCCCATGAGCCCACCTCTTTGTTCTTCTCTCTCTCTCTCTCTCTCTCTCTCCTAAAATATATAATAGTATTCTTTTATTGTACATTCATCATTTTTTTCACATTATAAAATTTGTTATTTGAAATATGGTATCAAACACAATTTTTTTTTTGTATTATAAATAATTTAAATATGTATTTTCACAACAATTTTCAAACTATAAATTTTCACATCATTTTGAATATTAATACTTAGGGTCTGTTTGGATAAAACTTATTTTGCTGAAACTGAAAACTGAAAACACTGTAGCAAAATAATTTTTAAATGTGTGAATAATTCCGTGTGACCAATTTTTAATGAAAAAGTTGCTGAAAAGTGTAATTTGTGGGTCCGTGAACAGTGCACGTATATACTATTCACTGTGCAAAGTCAACATTTACAGTTACTGTTCAATGAACAATGCATGAACAGTAACCGCATTACTCCAAAACGCGTGAAAACCAAAAAAAAAAAAAAAAAAGAAAGGAACAAAAACATAGCTTCAGTGGAATCCAAAAACACACTTAAACAACACTACCAATTGGGCCCAATATTTTTCTAATGTAGTTTTTCCATCTATCTTCGTCCAAATCATGTTATCACACCCATCTGTTTCCAAAAGAAAAACCACATTGCGTAATATGGCTTCTCTAACCCTAGCACCTATGAGTCTTTTAGAAGATTGCTTCTTGCCATGTGTAGGTGTACCCTCCCATCCCTCTAGACTAGTGGTAATGGTTTTTATGTTATAGTCTTATAGATATGGTAGCAATGGCTTTTATGTTGAGGATATGGTGGTGAGAAAAGTGGAATTGGAGAAGGTCCAGTAAATCTATTGAATCAATTTCACACGCAAATGAGGGAAGATGAGATGTTGTAGTCAAAGTTGGATTGGTCAAATAGATAATCGAAAAAAGGTCACCACCACCCATTGAGGGAAAAGCAAAATCCATTTAAATCAGAGTGAGATATGGATAGAAGCCTTGTAGTTTAACGACTCAGACAACGATAAGTTCTATTTGATAACCTATTACCTATGGTGGATACCTTGCTAGAACTAAACTTAGTAATATAAAAATGGTTTGCATTTAATATCTATCTACTCCTTGGTACTAAAAAAAAATCAATGGATTAAAGGGGCATATTTAAAAATAAATACATAAAAAAAATTGAAATCATAACTCATTAGTTCTTTTTTTTTTTTTTGTTTTTTTTTTTTTTTGAGGAACCAACTCATTAGTTCTTTACAAGTCATATATTCCACACCAAAAAGTCTTTAAAAAAAAAAAAAAAATGAGGCCTGCCAGAAATTTGTATGGTCCCAACTCTCAACTCCCAAATGGCCCATATAGTCCAATTTAAAAGAAGTTTAGTTTTTTCTTCTCCGGCCCAGCCCAGCCCAAAAAACCCAACCCACGCAGTCCCATTTGAGAGCATCATTTGGAAACCCTAGCTCTATATATAAAACCCTAATATTTGTCTCTCAGCTGCCTCTATTGCCTGCGCGAGTGTGTGAGATTCTGTGTGTGTTTGTGGCCTTAGTCGCGCCCCTGTGCTTTGCAAACCAATCTTCAAACAAGCAAACATGGCGGAAAAGGCAGTGACTATCCGTACCAGGAAGTTCATGACCAACAGGCTTCTCTCCAGAAAACAATTCGTGAGTTTTATTTTCTTTTTGAAAATTTTCCCATTTTCACTTTTGTATAGCGTTTTCCCTTCGAATTCTCGGTTACCAAACAAAATTTTAGATCTTTTAGGAACAACCCTTTTCATATCGATGAAAAAGAACGACTTTGGATCTGATGGGTTGGTGGGGTTTTGTGTTTTATGTGATTTTATGTTGTTTTATTGTGTTATTTTTCTTGGTATGCAAACAGGGACTAATGGGTTTGTGTTGTTAGTCTGTTTTTCTATGTATTTTTTTTTTTCATTTGGGTTCTTGTTGCGAGATTAGATATAACAAAACAGATTGTAGAAATGTTGGATCTCAATTAGTATGATAATCTCTAAGCATTAAGGAATGGAAATATGAGCCGGTTATTGCATTCGATTGGCGCCCAAATTAATTATTGCTGACTTATTTGGGAGCTTAATAGGAACTGGGAAGTGTAAGTGTAAGGGATAAGCTTCTGATGGTGCTTGTTTTCCCTCATTTCCTAGGTGACCAATCAGGTCAAAATGGGGTTTGTGTTGTTTCAGCTACTATTTAAAGGTTCAACCTGAGAAGTTTTAGTGGGACTTAGATATTGAATCCTTGGTGTGTGATCTTATGGAAAAGAAGATAAGTTGTTAAGGTTATGGAAAAGGAGGTAGGTTGTTATCCTCAATTTATAGGAGTAAATTATTTCTAGTTAGCAATGTGTTTAAATTAATTGTGAATTAAGATTGACTGTGTACAAAAAGTAGTCATTTATGTGATTTAGAGTTGGATTAAATGTTGTTTATTGTCATCCTGGAAAAAAAGGTTCTGATTCTTACCATTTGTATATTCACAAACACAACCAGGTTAGGTCTTCCTTCATTTTTTCCTGACACTAAATGTTGGATGTAATTTATTTCCAACAATAAGAGATTATGATTTTTTTGACTTGAAAGCCCTGTTTATCTTGATGCTCTTTTGTTGCAGGTCATTGATGTTCTTCATCCAGGAAGACCCAATGTTTCCAAGGTAAATCTAAATTCTATGACAGATGTTTATACATATACAAAAAAGAAAAAGAAAAGAAATGTTCCAGACTGTTGAACTTCTAATATACTGTTGAGCAACTAAATGGCATCATTAATTGAATTGGGGTTTTCATTTTCTGTAATATAAAGGCTGAGCTGAAGGAGAAGCTGTCAAAGATGTATGAAGTGAAAGACACAAATGCAATCTTCGTTTTCAAGTTCCGGACTCACTTTGGAGGTGGAAAATCAACCGGTTTTGGTTTGATTTATGACTCTGTTGAGAATGCCAAAAAATACGAACCCAAGTACAGGCTCATTAGGGTAATTTTATATGGCCTCCTTTCACTTAATTTGTAATTCTAATTTATTGATTAATATCAACCTGTTTTGGTTTGATTTATTAAGTCGTCACCCCACCCCTCAAAAAAAAAGGAGGGGGGGGGGGGATGAGTTCTGTCTCGAGTGTATCCTCTCCTTGTAAGAATAGGATGGAGGATGAAGATTGACATTGTGGGATCAATGCCCATTTAGTTGATAAAGGTGTTGCTGTTTATTAAAGATATATCTGTTGTTCTATTAATGTTGCTTTAGACTTTTAGGTTGCACCATGGGTTGTTGGGTGATTGTAGTTTGCAGTTCGATCTATCTTTTTTATTCTTGTTCCTTGTTTGTTTCTACCATAACATTTTTGTTCTGGAAATATTTGTTTTATAAGCAAGAAAGAATTATATTGAAATAGATACTTTATGCAAAAAGAGCACAAAGCAATCCAAAAATTTACAAGGAAGAAAACAAGAAAAAAAACACTAACATTTTTTGGTGTTATGCTTAATTTATGCTGTTATTCTCTGTAGCTAATAGGCATCTTGCTTAGAGACCTCGTAAATTTATTCTAAACATGCGAGTTCTGTTGCAAGTTTCCAAAATTTGCCACAACTCTCCTTCCTCATCCCCCCCCCCCCCCCCTCTTTCCTCTGTCAATTCTGTGTAACACCATACTGTTTTCTATCTGGCTCTATTTATTAAAGTGTTTCCTCTGTTTATATCCCATCATTCAGATCTGTGATAGTAACAATGTGGAATGGACTTGAGATAATCCTTAAAAAATTGTTAAAATTCGTGGTTCAATGGTTCTGCTGTTGAAGTTACATTGACTTATGTAATTTGTTTATCACTTTATTTATGGTGTTTTATGAACAATAAGTGCTAAAGAGGGGACAATAGCCATTATTGTTGTATGTCATATGAAAATGTGTTTGTTATTTATCTCTATTTGGCAATGTTGTTGTTTAGATATTTGGTGGTCTGACTAGTCAATCTTGATGTTAATATTAGCTGGCTAGCCTTCACTACGTTTTGTTAATGTTTTTATACAATTGGTAGTGCTTGTCTTTTATTTTACTTGACCTTAAACAACTTCTTAAGTTTAGCTTAAATCTCTAGGTCTAGCTACAAACTTGGAGCCTTAGGCTACAACCAACAATAGAAAGATGGCATGTGTTCTTGTCATGTACAGTGCACATGACTCACTTAAAATGATTTTATATGGTCACTTAGGTGTGGTTTAGTAAGTCATGTACATTGCACTTGATAGGGACACATGTCATCTTCCTATTGTTGGTTGCATTGCTTTGTTCCTTGCTTTGTTATTTTGCCCTCTTTGAATATACTGTCATAATTGCACATCCTTGTTTTGATAGTAAGTTAAGCTTGAAATAATGTTTCAACTTAGAATTTTTCATGTGTTTACAGTTGATTTTTCTGTGTATATGCACTGATTTTTTATTATTTTTCCATGGCAGAATGGACTTGATACTAAGGTAGAGAAGTCAAGGAAGCAGATGAAGGAAAGGAAGAACAGGGCCAAGAAGATCCGTGGAGTAAAGAAGGTAAGCTGATTTCTTAAATTTGTTTGGTGCTTTCTTGATGGTAATCCACTTCTTACGTATTTGTTTCTTCCATTTGTGTTGCAGACAAAGGCTTCAGATGCTGCCAAGGCAAAGAAGAAATGAGTTTTTCGTGATTCTTATAGACCTGATTTGCAGCAATGGACTTTATTTAATAGCTCTATTTTCTTGTTAGGTTTTCTCAAAATGAAATCTTTTGTTGTTAGCATCGGTTTTGGTGTTTTCTGATGTTTTGTTATACTATCAGATTTTGAGTATTATGCAGAGGATGATTTTGAAATTTTTGGCAACACATTTCCAGAAATGTTCCATCAATGAGCTGTGAATAAGGCCAATGATAATTAGTTGTAGAATTTAAGGACCATGCGGGGTGGGCTTATAAAATGATGCTTCTGGGTTTTCTTATTAGATTCTAATTGTGTTGTCTACCTGTCTAATACACAATTTCAACTCAATCTTGGGCTATTATATGTGTTGGGTGGAAGTTCTTTTTCCAGAATACTATAGTGGGGGAGTTACTTTAGCTATCTATCAGTTCTGAGGTCAATGCGGCCGAGATGGTTGTGTTGGATTGGACAAGCAGAAGGCATTCTAGGAGCATTCACATGGCTTATTTAAAATATAGCATATGAACACAAGAAAAACAGTAAGCATCGAATTATCAATTAATTAGCCAAAATGTCATTTAGTTAACGTGCTAAAAACAATAGAGAATGCCGTAGTTGAGGTCAATGATTACGTTGATGTGAAAGCTCTTATTTTTGGTAGTTAACTTAATAGCGTGTCCTTGTTCCTTCTTGGTTAGAGATTAGTCAGCTTGCTTTGTTACATTTGAAAAGATGCGGCTAGGTGGTTTGTCTTGTAATGAGATTGTTAAGTATGCATTTCCATTTTCTATCTATGATGTTTCTATTATATGTTTATTGTGAGAGTAAAACCCCGGTTTATAATAACCCAAAAAAAACCCGGTCTGTTGCCTCTAATAAAATAGTTACGTTTTTCTCAAAAAAAAAAAAAAAAGAAAAAGTTACGTTTAAATAAAATACTAATAGATTGTGCTGCATTTGAAGGCAATCCAATTATATGTCCTATATGATTAAGAAAAAATCCATATTTAAAAAGTAAAAATGGACACAACGTCCCTAAGTGCAACCTCCCCAACTTCAATGTACTATCCTCTCTCTATTCATGAAATTGGAACAAAAATCTAGCAATAATTCATTATTCTTTTACTGATGAGTCAGCAATAATTTTTTCTTTGAAATTCTAATTTCTTTTATAATAAAAAAAATGGATTCCCATTATTATTATAATTTTTAGTTAAGAGATGATTTAAACTTATGACATTCGTTTTATGATAGTTGTTCTTACCATTTGTTAAGTTCTTTATCCGAAGACAAGAATTTTTAACAAATACAATTAACAAACATGTTTGGAAGAAAATGTTAAATAATCACTCTCTTTCATCCTTATTTAGTATGCAAACCTATCAACCATCACTCTCCCCTCTTCTTTTGTGGTAATAAATAATAATCAATCGTTATAGTCTTATAGAAAGTTAAGAATAATCAAAATCTATTTGGTGATTATGGCATATTATATTGGTTTTTATTCTTTATCCCAAAATGATAGTTTGGTCAATTTGTTCAAATGTAGAATTAAGGAATTTATTTGTGGTGAGAGGGAGCATATAAAGAAAAGTGTGGTGAGGTGGGATTGAGATGTTGGGGGTGGGATCATACGTAAGTTGAAGCATACTAAGGTTGTGTGAAGAGTGGTGGCTAGAGGAGGTGTATATTTATATATACCTTAAATTTGATTATTATATTGTGATTAGGTTTTTAACATGGTTTTGTTGTGTATGTTAATATTTAATGATTCTATTTATTTGAGAAAAAAATATATGAAAGCAACTTAAAATTGGGAAAGAAATAAGCAAAATAATTAGGAAAATTGCAGTAATTTTCTTTAAAGCTTTTTGTGATTACACTCACCCACTCTATATTTTGGAATATGAGTACGACACACACCTCCCTTAAAATGCAAATTATTTACATTGACCTCCCTTAGATGATCGAAATAAGACCTTAACAAAGAAAAAAAAAGCTTGAAAACAAATCTCAAACTTGCTATTTGAGGAGGTATGGATGATAATTTAAGTAGAGGGTAAAATAGGAAATTCATTTTTTTTTTCAAAAGTCTTTTTCAGTCATCCAAAGAAGTTTAGTGTCAATAATTTTCATTTTAGAGGAGGTATGTGTCTTATTTTTTTTTTTTTTTTTGAGAATCGGTACGTTTCTTATTCTAAATTAAAGGAGAGAAGAGTGTAAAAATGGAAAATCTTATGAAGAATGATGCTAAGTTATCCTAAAATATTCCTAAGAAAAAAAAGAAAAAGTGAATTCCAAATTTTTTCCAAATCAATTGATTGGGCTATGAGAAACAGCATGGAATCATGTCCTATCAATTTCAAATTGTTATTTGTAGCCCCAATTGGGTACCAAATCCCAACCATTTACTTTGAAATTTAGGGTGACAACGGTTTGGACACTCTGAAGTCTGAAACCTTAGTGGGTTCCACTTTAGGATTGGCAAAATCTATTGTTTGGTACATGTGGAAAACAAGAAAAATGGAATCAATTCACTTGGCTTTGAAAGTTTCTCTAAAGATGGATTGGAAAGCAGTACAGTACATTCAGTTCAGCTCATTATCACTGTTTGTTTGCTTTTAAGATGAGATCTGCATGAAGGGGATCGTTTCTTTTTAATTTTTTTTTAGTCAAATAGCGAAGTGTTAAATAATGTCAGAGGAAGATAGGGATGAAACTTCGGAGAAAAAGCAGGGAATCTACTTTGCAAAATCTTTTGCAAGCCTTTACCAACAAGGAATTGCTACACATTTGTAATCTTGCTAGAGAGCTTTAGACCAACACTGGAATTCATTTTTTAGCATCAAAGTTTTTTAATGCCTTGTTCTAACTTATTATAGAAATAATATTTTGCTCAAAACCCCTTCCCATAGTAATTATGGATTTAACAGGAAAAAAAGAGAGAGAGCGAGTTAATAATAATCATAATCATTCAAGTTTGATGTCTTTATTAAAAATTCTAAGCAATGTCATTGAGTTACAAAATTCTTGAAAAAAACTTTATAATTTTTTTTGATAAATACAATAGAATTTCAATTTATGATATCTACTCTATGATGATTGATCTTTACTATCAAGTCAAGATGCTAATGAATTTTTGGTGTAGACGGGATTCAAATCCGAGTTTTCTTATTCGATGACACAAGACTTTTGATGGCAAAACTTGCCAAACGGACCATCTAGTTTGATTACTTGATCGAGTAATTAACCACTGCCATTTCCGTGCATTTTGGTGGAAAAGAAGGCTAGTGCTTAGCTCTTACGACAAGAAAATTAGGCTGAAATTTTCCCTAATGAATCTTACAATAATGTCACAGTGGGGCTTGTAGTCCTCTTAGTTGGCATTGCTTGTGGGGCTAATGGTTCTAACTTTGGTCGGTTTGACGAGTTTTCAGTTTTGGACTCTGGATATATATATGTGCATACAAATTGGTCGGTACCATTGGTATTTCACTTTTTGCTCCATGTGCTTCACTAGAAAACCTCTATTTTTGGGTATGAAGCAGATCATTTCGTCAAAGAAATAAAGCAAGACTCTGCATATATTATCAACTGCCTGTCAAAACCAAAATTTCTCAAGTGGTCTTTCGTTTTTAAATATGTTTTTTATTTTTATTTTTATTTTTTTATAACCTCGTTTTTAAATATATATATATATATATATATATATGTATAACCCCATAAAATCCAAATCCAAGTCCGCTATTTTTTATCAACTGGCTGTTAAACTATACTTCTCAAAAAAATATGTATGCACTTCTCGACTTCTCTGTCATCTCTGAATTTGTCAAACAAAAAATAATGATTAAAAAAAAAAAAAATTCTAACCCTATGAAATCCAAATCCGCTATAGCTTGCACCCAAAAATTTTTAGACACTTGACAGGCTTTTGCCTTTTTTCCTGGATTTGACCGGGTCATATTAAACAGAGTTTGAAGTGGTGGCGTTTTATAGGTTTAATGTAAACCGTAAAGTAAACCATTCCCGAAGGCACTAGGAAAGAGCCTAAAGTGGACCTTAAATCTTAAACATATTTTTCTATCCCTATATTCAAATGCTGGAGCTTAGCATTAATTGCTTGAACAATAATTCTAGTGACATTGACCTTTTAACAATTTTTTCTTTGTTTAAATTCACAATTGCTGAGTAAATTTGTTGCAGAACTTTTTTTTTTTTGAGAAAGTGTTGCAGAACTTAATTACCATAATTTTGAGAAAATTAGAAAAAAAAAAGTTTATATCCTTAGCATTATTCCTTCCTTTTTCCCTAATGTGAAGCAATGAAAGTGTGGTTTCCTAAAAAGGGTGACCTAATTGAGCATGAAGCCAAACAAGAGCCAATTGTTGCCTTCACCTTTTTTTTTTTTTTTTTTGGAAGAATAATTTTTATGTTTATAAATTCATGGCTAAATTATGTTTTTTTGTTGCAGTAGCAATGTAGCATAGCCCTCTCTCAATCCTTTGAAATCTATGCCAATATTATTCCATGTGAATTGAATGAAACATTTTGACTCTCACCAAACAGGAGGTCAAGATTCCAAGTCTTGATAAAGACACTGAATGGGAATTAACTCTAGGCCGAGAAGTAGGGCCCCAACCTACAGGGTGGATTGGAAGATAATGGTATGTTTGGTAATGTTGTTTAAACAACAGTTTTTGTTGTTTAAATAACACAACACAACACGTATTTTTATAATATTTTTTCACCTACACGTATTTCCACATGCAACACTTAAACAACGTTATTAGAAATCTCTTACCAAACAAGTCTTTTTGAAATTTACATGTATGATGTATGATCTTTCTAGGTGTGAAAGCGTAACTTTAAGATAGTTCATCATAAATTCACATTTTGGTTCTGCCTCCTCCTATAAAGATCATATACAATTCATAGTGGTCAGCCAAAAATAACAAAAAACAAAAATTAATCAAGGTGAGCCGCCCATACACACCATAGGACATACATATATAATAAAGGAAAGGTGCTACTTGTGTTTCACACAACAAAATAAAAAAGTCCCATACATTACGAAAGCTGATAATATTGGTTAATCATAAGTCATTACAAAAAATAAAGTAGAATAAGTTGTCCTTTAGCCAAGAGAAGCAGAAAAAGAATAGGTGGTACACGTCATATTATCTTAATTTTTTATGGATAAAATATAGGCGAAAAGCACATTTTCGTCCTTACATTTTCACGCGATTCCCACTTTGGTTCCTAAGTTTTTTTTTTTACCGCTTTTAGTCCCTATTTAGAAAAACGCTTTCTGTTTTAGTCCTTTCCATCAGTGTCGTTAGGGCACTGACCTACGTGGCAAACGAAATTATTAAAATAATAATAAAAAATTTTATTTTGTCATTAAAAAATGACAAGTTAGCATTTAAATTTTAAAAAATAATTTATTAATTTTAATTAAATAAAAAAATAAAAAACAGAAATAACAATAAAAAATCACATTAATTGAGATTGAAGTGTGTCTTGAGCAAGAACAATAAGAACACAAACTCAGATCTAAGAACACAATTTTTTTTGAAGAACATGTGTTCTTTGCGGTCAATCATCCAACCTTGCCCAGAAAATTAAAGAATCAATTTTTTTTTTCTCTTTTCTTACATTTCCTTAGCAACCAAACCCATAGAATCACTCAGATTTACAAAACACAACAACATGCCCACAGATTTACAAAACACAAAGACATTCAACAATTACTCAGTCGATTCTTTCACATTCTCATTACAAACACAAAGACTTTCAAAGATTCAAATCACAAAGACCTTCAACAAACACAAAGAACTTACACACCTTCAACCAAATTTACAAACCCAACATAGCAAACCCAAATGAAAACCAAATAGCAAAAACCCATTCCAATCGTGTAGATCGAAGAGAGGGAGAGACGGAGATGTCATTGGGTTTGGCTTTGTGGTCGTGGTGGCTGTCTTGGCAGCGGTGCTCATGAGGGAGAGACCGAATCTCTTCATTTAGATCAAAGAGACAGAACCGATCTCAGCATCTCTCTAGTCTTGCATTGCGCCGCCATCAGCCATGGCCATCACTGGTCTTGCATTGCGCCGCCGCCAGCAACTGATCTCAGCATCTCTCTCTAACCCGGATTAAACCATCTCAGCCTCTCACTATCTCTAACCCAGATCAAACCAAGATCCAAAAACCTTAGAGAGAAAAAGTTTCAGTCAATAGAGAGATACCAAAATCGATCTCAGTTTTGAGGGAATTAGTTTTGGTTAGAGCTAATTGGGCCGCAATTTGAGGTTTTGAATTTGTTTTTGTGTGTTCAGGTTAGACAGAGTGGTCTGTGAGGTTTTGAATTTCTTTTTGTGTGTTTAGGTTAGACGGAGTGGTTTGTGAGGTTTTGGGTTTGTGTTTTGTGTTTGTTTTCATGTTTAATTCCTTGTTCAGGTTTAATTTGATGTTCTTATTTATTGGGTTTGTGATTTTTAGATTTTAATTTTGTGTTCTTAGATTTGAGTTTGTGTTCTTGTTGTTCTTGCTCAAGACATACTTCAATCTCAATTAATATGATTTTTTATTTTTATTTCTGTTTTTTATTTTTTTATTTAATTAAAATTAATAAATTATTTTTTAAAATTTAAATGCTAACTTGGCATTTTTTAATGACAAAATAAAATTTATTATTATTATTTTAATAATTCCGTTTGCCACGTAGGTCAGTGCCCTAACGGCACTGACGGAAAGGACTAAAACAGAAGACGTTTTTCTAAATAGGGACTAAAAGCGGTAAAAAAAAAACTTAGGGACCAAAGTAGGAATCGCATGAAAATATAGGGACGAAAATGTGTTTTTCGCCTAAAATATATGCATAGTTGGAAAAACATATCCTGTAATGACCCTAATAACATTCTGTTTAACTTTAAGATAGTTCATCATCGATTCACATTTTGGTTCTATCTCCTCCTATAAAGATCATATACAATTCATAGTGTCAGCCAAAAAAAAAAAAAAAAAAAAATAATAATCAAGGTGAGCCGCCCATACACACCATAGGCCATACATATATAATAAAGGAAAGGTGCTACTTGTGTTTCACACAACAAAATAAAAAAGTCCCATACATTACGAAAGCTGATTATATTGGTTAATCATTAGTCATTTCAAAAAATAATGTAGAATAAGTTGTCCTTTAGCCAAGAGAAGCAGAAAAAGAGTAGGTGGTACACGTCATATTATCTTAATTTTTTATGGATAAAATATATGCATAGTTGGAAAAACATATCCCGTAATGATCATAGTAACATTCTGTTTGGCTACGTGGAGTCTAGTATGTGTTTAATCCAAATTATGACTTGACATAAAGGTGTTACGGTTTTGAATGAAAGATTTTTTGAGGTTTAATCTATAGAGTGGAGGCTTGGGCTAAGCTCGAAGAAATTTTTTTGATCCGTTTCTTAGTCCATTGTGAATCCTCTGCGTGAGATATAAATACCGTTGTTTCTTATTAGAATTTTGGTGTGTTGTTTTGAGAAAGAAAAATTATATTGCCGCACCTTGTATTTTTTCTTGAAAATGGTAAAATTATTGTAATCCTGTGAACGTAGATAAATTGCCGAATCACGTAAATATTGTCATATGTGATTTTTTTTTTTTTTTTTTTTTTGTGTGTGTGTGCATATTTTCTCTATTTTTGCCTCTCATAAATCTAGGAAATCTTGTAAATTCCTTACACATTCCTATCACACCTATTGCATGAGAGGTGCCTTACATATTCCTATTATACTATATATAGGCATATATCCTTTTATATAATTTTTTTTCTATAATTTGTTGCTTGAGGATAAAATAATTTTAATCTTAAATGTTTTTGTTGAAAATATAAAAAAAAAAAAATGACAGCTGCTTAAACTGCAATACTCTTGTATAATTGGATTTGGCTTATAAGAAATAAATAAATAAAATTAAAACGAAATGTAATAGTAAATATTAGTTCCCAGTGGACAAAATAGTAGATAACCTAACTTACAAGTTACAAAAGCATCGACATCTCTCTCTGTCCCTATTCTTTTTTTTTTTTTTTTTTTTTTTTTTTTTGTGGACGCAGCTTCTATCCAGTGGCCAGTGGCCATTGGACGCGTTGGATACGCGACACGTGTCCAAGACTGGACACATGTTGCATATCCAACGCGTCCAATGGCACTGACCACTGGTCAAAAACCCCTCCCTTTTTTGTGAAACTCAGTCCCTATTCTTGTCATGACTTGTGCATACCCAAGTCATCATGCTAACTAAGTGGGTCATTATTTCATGCACCGATGTCTCTCTCTCTACCACTTGCTCGTGTGAGGATTAGGTATAGAACTATAGAAGTATTTCCTCTAGAGTGGAGGGCTTACTAGTGGGAAAAGAATATTAATTAGTTGCATAGGTATTTCAAGATAAGCATAATAATATATTAAACTAAATACTAGGATTAGAGGGTTTTTTCTTTTTCTTTTTTCTTTTTTTTGGTGGGTTGTGCATGCAGATTTTATGTCTTGTAAAAAAAAAAAAAAAAAAAAAAGAGTTTTCATCAATTATTTTAATTATTTTTGTGGAGGGGTGAGCTCCCCTAGAAGGCTGCTTTGGGTTCAGGTGTGACCCTCACAGTTTTGTCCCACGTCAGGAAACTACGCCTCCCACCTTCACCTTTTTGACCCACAAATATTTAACCAAATCTGTACAAAAAAGCACTTGCCAACTAGAGTATGCATCTATCACCATTGACCCACAAACATTTAACCAAAAAGGACCGTGAGGGTGTGTTTGGGTACCGCTTATTACTGAACACTCCAAACCCCTTTATGTGCTGACTCTGGTTTTTCCAGCATTGTCAGTTTAGAACCTTACTCTGCTCCAACTGTAATTTCAAGCACGGAAGATAGCTATCATCTATGGGATCATTAACAGCACAAACCTAGATGCTGTCGCATATTATTTATATGTTTTGAATGCTAAATTGAACTCAATGTCAATCTGTTATATGTAGGATTTAAGAAAAGTTTCAGAATAGCGTGATGCTTGATTTGCATTATGTCCACCCTACTCATCCTCTGGCTTCACATATAATCCAGTATTATGGAATATATTCTGAATTGCCTCCAGATGAAAGATTTGTTTGGGTAATTGAAACAAATGCTAGGTTAGTCGATCTCATTGTAAATCAGTTATCTAGTTTGAAAAATAATGATAATTTTTTTTTCATGCACATACACTGGTAGATAATATTAGTAAGCACATACACATAATCAGCTATATATTTTCCATGTTGTAATTGTCAAAAGTTATAGTAACACATTTAAGTCAATTAAGGATGAATAAAGGGTTCACTTACATCACTGTGACATTAACATATAATTACCCAAAAATAAGCATCATAATCACTCATCAGCATCTTTGATTTGAGTCATGACTACATCTTACAATTCACCACGGCTAATATAACTGCACAACAAAAAGAAAAACAAAATGAGAAAATTAATTCCAAAGTAAAAATGAAATTTTAAACTCACAAAAAGAGAAAGAAATTTCATAAAAAAGAAAACGCACTTGATAGGGAGTGTATTTGCATCTAGAAAATAAATTCTCGGAAACCTAGTTTTACCACCACAGCTATCAAATTGTTCTCTACAATGTATAGGAATTCCAACGGTGTCGAAGCAAATGTGAATCTCAAATAGTTGAGGTGCACCTTGTCTAAAGTTACATTTCAACTGCACATTTTGTTGAAATTCGGCATTGAATTTATGGTATAAAACATCCCTTAGGTGTCCATTGCAACCACTACGATCACCTATACAGAAGGAAACCAAAATTGCCATTAGTAATTTAGGAAAACCTAACCACAGAAAATCCAAACCCCAAACCTTCCAAGATAAAACCAAAAAAAAAGAACTTTCAGCCATAAAGAAAATAAAATAAAACAAAACAAGGAGAGATTTAAAAATGTAAATTACAAGTGAACTTAAGCATTATACACAGGCCCCCAACTCTTCCTTTAGCATCAATTGTTACCATGTTAGAGAACTTAAGTGAATTCATAGCACCACTGACAATTTGACAAACAACAATTCAAACAAACACCCAAATCACCACAGGATTCTAACACATTATACATCCAAATTTTCCCAAAACTTAACCCATAATTCCAACCCACATCATTCCAAACCAAATTCTTAAGATCCAAATATCTTTAAAGGTAGACACACTTTTTTATTTATTATGGAAATAGAAAGGAATTGCTCATTTAAGGAATTTCAGACATAGCTGGAAGATTAGCACCACATATTACCTTCAGTATAATAAACTCCTGTGTGCACACATATAAATAGACACGAATTCCCAGTATTCAACTACTGTGTTTAATACCATAGAGAAAAGTTTTCATATAACAAAATGTTCTTAGTCATGCATAGTTTTTGTTCCCATTTAGATCTGTGCCATATCCACAAAGACTTATTGATATTATATTATTATATTCACTTTCTGTCTCGTTGAGTGATTAGTTCCATTAAGTTAAGAGCAAACGAAATGGCCTAAGACAGAATCAACCATTACACCAAAATAAGTCTATTACATCAAGTGTTAATACAACAAAATTAGTATAGTGGTATTAGACATAATATCACATCTAAAAATTAAAATTCGTTACAATAGTAACTTAAAAATAGTAAATTATTACATTAATAATAATTAGTTGTAATAATTTATAATTTTCAGTTGCAATAGAGATTTTAATACTAAATTGAATTTAGAAATTTTTTTACAATAACTTAAATTGAAAAAATCAATTTTTTTTAATAACTTAAATTGAAGAAACCATTGTAATAACTTGATACCAATTATATATTTTGCGATAGATTATAATAGATCGAAATTTCAAAGAGATGGCTTATTGCAACAAATTTAACATTGCAATAACTAAAATATCAATTATTTTACAATCTATTGCAATGACAAACATG
Source organism: Quercus robur (assembly GCF_932294415.1). NCBI lineage: Eukaryota > Viridiplantae > Streptophyta > Magnoliopsida > Fagales > Fagaceae > Quercus > Quercus robur. The sequence goes on along the minus strand of NC_065536.1, from coordinate 17,726,351 downwards.
AAACTGCAATCAATATATTATTACAATGATCTAATTCCAATTATTTTATAATCTATTGTAAGAAAAAATTATGAAAAATTTAACTATTACAATAAATATACCGTTGTAATAATTTGAATCCAAATTATTTTTGTCAATTCTTTACAATCTATTGTAATAAATTTCATGAAATAATAGCCTATTGCTACAAGATATTCAAAGTAATAAATTGTTTATTGCAATTGCAAATATATTATTACATCAAAATTTTCATTAAAATATTTAAGGTTTATTGCAACAAAATTTTTTTGTAGTACAAACTTATTACCTCAAATTTTATTACAACACTTGGCATAAACTATTGCAATGACTTTGATGTTATTGCAACGATTTTTTTTGTTGTAATAAACATTTTTTGTTGTAGTGAATCTAACCAAACTGTTAATAAGTATCTAATGATTAACATAAACAACAACAATCCAGGAAAAAGTAATAAACAAAATACTAATATACGACAGAATTTCAACCACCTAATACTATATATCATACTAATTTGAACAAGATACTAATATGATATAGCATGACTGCACGTGTGCAAGCACTTTCAATGATTTCAACAAATATATTATGATTACTAGGATAAAATCTAGGCTCATACATTAGATTTTTCAATTAAATTCAAATATAGTTGCATTGACTAATGAAATACGAAAAGTATTACATTTCCAATAACAATAAAATTCAATTTAGTTATGTGTTTACAATCATATACTGTAGACATTAGACTCCCATAATTGTTTATTAGCATTTATAGCCTGAAAATATGGCATTGGATTAACTTAATTTCCATTGCCATGTTTGGTTGGTGATAGCCGTATGTCATCCCAGAAAGAAAGTAATTAACAACCAACAGAACTTCAAACCTAAATTGCAAAACATAGTAAAATGTCATGTTTTCAAAAAATAAATTCATACTTAATGCTAATTGAGTGGCAACTCTTAGAGATTGTTGGACTAGAGAAGCTAAATGCAAGGTAAATCGAAAATAATCCTCAACACTTTTTCTGCTGCCACTTCAATGCTTTTCCCATTGAGTTGTCCAAAACTCCTTGTCTAGAAGTCTGATAGAAACCAGGCCATTTCGAATGTAGTTCATTCTTTATAATATTGACCTACAAAAACAATATTATAATCAGTGAACACACAAAATTGATTTAGTTAATTAAAGTATTTAGTAATCAAAATTAATATAGTTAGTTAAAGTACTTAGTAATCAGTGAACACACAAAATTAATTTAGTTAATTAAAGTACTTAGTAATCAGTTCATTCTTAAATCAGTGAACACATAAAATTAATCTAGTTAATTAAAGTATCAATGAACGAATAATTAATTTAGTTAATTAAAGTACTTAGTTCCTATCAAAAGAAAAAAGAAAAAATTAAAGTACTTAGTAACTATAAATATACCTTGCTATTAGTTAATGCTTCAGTTGTATGACAATAATTTAGTATTTCTCCATTTGCATTGTGCGGCCAAAGCCCATGGATTGTGAATGAACTTAGAAGATAACGATTGAACTTCTTGGAGCACGATTGTCCGGCATTGCATAGAGAGATCGGCCAATGCATGGCAAGAGTGAAATAGGTGGGAGACTCTCTCTCATCATCCATACCCTTTGAAACTGAGAATGCGGGTGAGAGGAAGAAGATAGTAACCAGAACGTATTTCATTTTGGTTGAGTATTTTCTCTGCAATGTTTGAAAATGTCAAGGCATAATATATATACGAGACTTTGTTTGGCTGAGATGCATTACACACACTCAGCATTTCTTCTAATCGTGCATTATATGTCTATGAGTTACATTTTTTCCCCAAATTTACACCGTATTTTCCTTAAAATTAACCTTTGTTTGATGAAGGTTAATTTTGGGAAAGCTCCAGTATATAGGTGCTCAAAGAAGATGCTAACATGCTAAGGGCTGGACCTAATTCACTGGTGATATGAGACCACACATTTTCGAAGATTGTCTTTTCCTATTTAGTATATACAATAATTTACTCCCACAAGTCCATGCATTTGAGAATTACAAGTTTACAACTGTATATTATTTCACAATTCCAAAAATCTCAGAATTTATACATCAAGAGAGAGAGACTGAGTGACAATGATCGAACTAAATGTTAATGATTAAGCATTTTTAATATAAACAAGATTATTTATATGTAAACTTGAAACAAAGCAATACAAACTACTTATTACTAACAATATGACTATAGTCACTATACCCTTCTTTTTTCTTTTGTTACAAGTCTAAACCATCATTTCATCAACATCATCAAATGAGAATCAATTTGAAGCACAATGCAAATGCAAGATCTACCAATAAATGCTTCTAAACAATTATAGCAACACACATTTTTGTGTGAGAGAGAGAGAGAGTGTGAGAGATAGACAGACAGACAAACAAGGTATTACGGTAAGGATATGTTGACTAATACCAAGTACCGCTCTTTTCTAGGATATTTTCAACTTCATCCATCAACTGAAGATTTTTAAATAAGCTTTTAAAATTCATATGATTATCAATAGCATCTTTTCCTTCGATATAAACATAAAACTTCAACTGAAAAACTTCTAGAAAACTGACACTACCATACTCCAAGTAATCAAATAACCCACACAAGCCAACAGAATAATTTCTAGTCTAACCTCTCTTATTGCAGTAACCTCTGCATGTGCAGTCGGGTCAGTGTTTCTCAAAACCATGTTGTGGCAACTTACAACTACCTCATCATTATGAACAACAACTGCACCAAATGGGCCTCCATCTTCACAGTCAACCCCTTTATATGCTTCTTCAACCGCTTTGGTTAAAAACTTGTGATCTCTATCCTGTACAACTGGTTGGACAATTACAAGGAAAGGACACCATGATAATGTCACAAGACTAGGTGTATATAGTTTGCAAATCATTACTCTATTGATTGAAATAGACAGACTAAATGTAACCATTCAGTTGGTAGACTACATATGAGGCTGATGAAATTACTAGTCATGAATATATAATTCTTTTATAAAAACATTTTTCCACAAATACACTGATCAAGGAAAAAACAGCTCTTTAAAGATGATTACCAGCTGATGAATGGTAAAAATGGACTCAAAAAGGATTAGAAAACAACGTCTCCATATAGAGTCAGTTTGTGATAATGAAGACTAAAAGTAAAACTATAATATGGTATGATGTCATGTATAATTCAAGGAAAAAAAAAAGAGTAACTAGACCAACTGACTTGATCACCAAAAAGTATATGATCAGCTGTGTATACGCTAACTCTTAAATCTTCATTTCAGGGGTGGGAGGAGATGAGATAAGAGACAACTTTGAAATTACCTTCTTAATGTCTAGAAAATGCAGAAGCCACAGAAATTGTTCCGTCTTTAGCTTCCAGCACTATGAACAGAAAGAGGGCAAAAGACTGTAAGTGACAACACAAGCCAAAATATATAAATAGAAACACACACAAGCCAAAATTATCCTTGAACTACCATAGGAGGAGAAAACAATAGCTAGGTGGAACATGAGGAAGAAAAGTTCACAAAGACATACAACAGTGGTTGTGTGCAATTTCCTAAAACAGACTATGAGGACTCAAGGAATCCCTTGATTGGCATATTCATATCTCTCACTACCAACAAAGTCATTTGTTCTCAAACCAGAAGCAATTTGCATAATTTTACATCCATCTCATGGTAGCACCATCCATAATAGGAGTATCATAGAAATTGTGTTCCCTTACTCCAAATATCATAAACTCACCCATTTCAAATTTCAATAATGATGTATAACATGTATGTATCATGCATGCATACATGATACATACATGTTATACATCATGTTGATGGTAATGGATTTATGCATGATACATACATGTTATACATCATGTTGATGATAATGGATCCACATGGCAACTCCAATAAAACAAAACTCTAGATTATAATTCAAGAGAGAGAATGACAACCAATATACATGATACATACATGTTGATGATAATGGATCCACATGGCAACTCCCATAAAACAAAACTCTAGATTATAATTCAAGAGAGAGAATGACAACCAATATAGACTGCAAAGTTAAGAAAGTTCATGTTTTTACAAGTAGAACAAGAGGAGGAATAAATTAAAACAAAGAAAAATAGTTGTATAGAAACTTACCATTGGCCTCCTCCATGATTGGAACTAAGAAGAATGAGAGGGAAATGAAGGATTTAAGAAAATAGGTATTCAAGAAAAGTGTTGAGAGAAAAAAAGGGATAAAGAGAGAGTGTGAAAAGGAAGACAATAAAAACTGGTCCACGAATTGTAACATTAATTTATGTAGTTTGGGGGGAGAGAGAGAGAGAGACAGAAACAGAGAGAGAGAAGGAGTCCTGGGAGTGGGACGAGGTTCTTACTTCTTAAGTACAACAAAAATCATATGTACTTTTCAAAACCTTATACCCTTTTGCAACTATCCCTTCAAAGCCCAAAAGGACATTAACTTGTACACATCCTTTTTTTTTTATGAACACTTGTACACATCTTTATTACATATCTTTTATATCTTCTATACACATTACTCACTTCACATTTAAAACGTGGATATTGTGTGTGACGTTATATGGACAATGTTTGTACAAGTGTACATATCAACAGATGTGAAAGAATGTCAAAACTCCTCCCAAAAAACCTAAAAATAAATAAAGCTAATGTACATTTGTATTAGGAATTTTTTAGTTTTATTTGTGTATAATTTTTTAAAATTTTATCTTTTTACATGTAATTGTAATTTTACGAATAGAATTTTTTGCCCCATATTCTATTTTATATTCTAAAAATTGGAATATGTCATATATATATATATATATATTTGATTTTGTTCCATTTTAACATTTGATTATTTTATAAGGAAAATAAAAAATATGTAACAAGTTATAATTATTAATTAAACATAGAGCGGAACTCAGAATAAAAAAACAATTTTTATTTGTAATTTTACCTGCTTTATGCAAATAAGCTTTAAAAAAAATCCAAATAGAGAGGTAATGTACCCCCCCAAAATTGAAACGAAGCAAACTGCAAACCCACACAAATCTCTCTCTCACTCTGAAGTAATTCAAAACCCAAACTATCTCCTCAAGTCACTAAGCCAAGAACCAACTCTGTCTCTCTCTCTCTCTAAAGACTAGTTGAATGTTTCGAGAACAAACGCAAAGTCTAATGAAACACACCATGATTCCAGCATGTTTCGGCCAACCCAACACAGTCTCAAGCCACAACAACACCTCTAATCATCAATTCCCTCAAAACCTCATAACTTGCATGTACCAAACTCATCTCTCCAACTCACCAACATATCTCACACTCACTTGGTCCAAAACCCCCTTCTCTCACTCCCTCACCATTTACGCCACTGACTCTTTCTCCATCACCATCTCTCTCAACCCATCAACTTTCTCATTCTTCAAATCTCGCCCAGGCTCCCAAGTCCATCTACTTAACCCACCACCACTACCAAAGAATCAAGCTTTACTGGGACTTCACTCGGGCTGAGTTCACTCGCAACTCGGCCGAGCCTGACTCGGGATTCTACGTTGCCATCTCTTGCAATACCAAGCTTGAGTTTTTCCTTGGTGATCTTCATGACGAGTTGAATTGGCGATCCGGGTTGGCCATGACTCGCCAGCTCTGTGAGCCAACTCTGTTGTCTAGGCGGGACCACGTGTTTGGACGCAGGAATTATGTATCCCGGGCGCAGTTCTTGGGAACCAAACATGAGATTGGAATTGAGTGCAGTGGGGGAGTGCTCAAAGTAAAAGTAGATGGTGAAATTAGGCTTGTAGTAAAAAGGTTAGCATGGAAATTTAGAGGGAATGAGAAAATTTACGTGGGTGGCATTGAAGTGGAATTTTTTTGGGACGTGTTTAATTGGGTCAATAATATTAGTACTAGTAACAGTAATAACAATAATAGTGGTACTAATTAATGGCATTGGGCATGGTGTGTTTGTGTTTCAAGTTGGTGATGGTGGGGTGTGGCCAGAAATGGCAGGTCCAGAGAACAGATTAATGAGGAAGAGCTTATCGGTTTCATCAAGTTCCGGTTCGACGCCATCGACGATATGGTTGTCACCGTCACCGTCATGCTCAAGTGTACTGCATGCAATGGGCTGAGGAGAGTAGTGATGGTGGGAGGAGTTCATCATGTTCTTCATCCACTAGGTCATGTGGGAGTAATGGGGGCTTCTCTTTGTTGTTGTATGCTTGGAGGAAGGATTGAATTCTGAAATTTTTTGTTGAAAGTAAAGAGAAAAGTTTGTATGTGAAATTTTTTTGTAATCAATTGGCTTGTACGTGACAAAGAGAAAAATTTTCAATTTGGAAATCATTCTTTAATAATAGTTTTGCATTATTGTTCTAATTGATTTATTTTTGTTTTGAATTAAACCTTTTTGTGTGATCCTTCATTTGCTCTTTAATCCTAGAGTTGAAGAATTTTCTTTTGGTTTTTGAAGAATATAAAAGAAAGGGGAAATTTACTTAAAAATTGACTTAAATTTTGAATCCAGTTAATTATTTTATTTAATTATTTTATTTTCATTTTCCAAGAACCAAGGGTTGTAGTTTGTTATTTTCAGAAGTGTAAAGAGGCATGTTTTTGATAAATTTTTTGAGAAATGCTGGGGAGTTTAAATATCTCTAAAAATAGTTGGAGAAGACTGTCATAAGGAATCCAAAAAAGGAGATGGACAATTTCATTCTTTTATTCTTTTTTCCCTCATATATATATATATATATATATATATATATATATATGTAATTTGAACCGATCTTTTATTGTTTTGACTTTTGATATGTTGAAACTTGAAATATATAATCAATTTTTTTAGAAGGAAATATATAATTAATCAATTAATCACAAAGAAAAATATTATTTCTTTTTCTCGTGTACTAGGTTTCATAATAATTGTTATGTAAATATTTGATTTTCGAAAAAGTCAAGGACACTCGGTCACAATTCAATTAGTTTCACGTGAACATCTAAGAAGTGATCATCCAATAATTATAAAATATTAGATCAAATTACCCATTTTAAAGATTTTGGAAGGAGTCAGGGGCGGCTTGATGTATTTGGGGGCCTAAGGCGAAAATTGATCATCTTATTTAGATGCAAAATTACTACTAATTAACATGAACTACATAGATTTTTTTTTTTTTTGGAATTTTTAAGAAAAAAAAATTGACAAAAATTTTCATACTTGTTGATGTGGTAGATTGATAGTGGTAAGTAAAACAGTGGTGTTAATGGTAGATTTAGATGAAAACTAGTAAAAGTTTGCTAATTAAACTCTTATTATTATTCTTTTTTTTTTTAGAAGTGAAACATTCACAATATTTTTTACAACAAATCCTAGATTTTAAACTGTTTTTTGTTTTTTATTTGAAAATATCATTATAATTATTTTTTTGCCATCAACAATAGGCTGTAATAACTTGCAACTTAGCATTAGTTGTACAAGTGTTGTGAAAAATATTGTGGGCGACGTTGCATTTTTCTCTATTTTTTTATTTTTTTTTTCATCTAATAAAAAAATTTATTTTATTTATTGATTATTGTATTGGTTAAAATTTAGGGGCCTTTTTTTTACTTAGGGCCTTAGGCGGTTGCATTTTTTGCTCCACCATAGAGCCGGCCCTGGAAGGAGTGATAATTGATTCGAAAATTGTTTTTAAACAAGTCATGGTACAATATATGGAGACTCTTTATTTTATAGAGTTTTTAAAGCTAAATATTTTCCAAACAATTTGGTTATGGAAGCAAAAAACCCAAGCTCGGCATCTTATGCTTGGAAGAGCATCATCAAAGGTAGGGAGGTGATAAGGAAGGGGGGCGATGTGGCGAATTGGAGATGGAGAATCTGTCCAGGTGTGGGGGAATAATTGGCTACCAGGAACAAATTAAACCAAAATCTTATCCCCATGTTGGATTGGCGCAGAAAATTCCAAAGTAAGTATGTTTATTAACCAAGAAAATTGTAGGTGGAGGGAGGACTTGCTGGATCACTACTTGTGGCAAGCAATCTGGAAAATGAATGTTCTTGCAAAAGTAAAAAATTTAGTGTGGCGAGCATGTCGAGACTCTCTCCCAACGAAGACAAATCTGGTTAAGCGAAGGGTCATTGACGACGCTACTTGTGACTGCTGTAAGGTCCAACAGGAGGATGTGGTCCATGCCTTATACTCTTGCCCAAAGCTACTGGATTTATGGAACCAATGCTCACAGTGGAAACCTAGCAGGCTGCAGCAAAGTCTTGAGTTTCTTCGACATCATAAAGTGATAAACAAATTACATTGACTTGTGTAATTTGTTTATCACTTTATTTATGGTGTTTTATGAACAATAAGTGCTAAAGAGGGGACAATAGCCATTATCGTTGTATGTCAGATGAAAATGTGTTTATTATTTATGTCTATTGGGCAATGTTGTTTAGATATTTGGTGGTCTGACTAGTCAATCTTGAAGTTAATATTAGCTGGCTAGTCAATCTTGATTGTATAGGGTCACTTAGGTGTGGTTTAGTAAATCATGTACATTGCACTTGATAGGGACATATGTCATTTTTCTATTGTTGGTTGCATTGCTTTGTTCCTTACTTTGTTATCTTGTCCTCTTTGAATATACTGTCATAATTGCACATCCTTGTTTTGATAGTAAGTTAAGCTTGAAATAATGTTTCAACTTAGAATTCTTCATGTGTTTATAGTTGATTTTTCTGTGTATATGCACTGATTTTTTATTATTTTTCCATGGCAGAATGGACTTGATACTAAGGTAGAGAAGTCAAGGAAGCAGATGAAGGAAAGGAAGAACAGGGCCAAGAAGATCCGTGGAGTAAAGAAGGTAAGCTGATTTCTTAAATTTGTTTGGTGCTTTCTTGATGGTAATCCACTTCTTACGTATTTGTTTCTTCCATTTGTGTTGCAGACAAAGTCTTCAGATGCTGCCAAGGCAAAGAAGAAATGAGTTTTTCGTGATTCTTATAGACCTGATTTGCAGCAATGGACTTTATTTAATAGCTCTATTTTCTTGTTAGGTTTTCTCAAAATGAAATCTTTTGTTGTTAGCATCGGTTTTGGTGTTTTCTGATGTTTTGTTATACTATCAGATTTTGAGTATTATGCAGAGGATGATTTTGAAATTTTTGGCAACACATTTCCAGAAATGTTCCATCAATGAGCTGCGAATAAGGCCACTGATAATTAGTTGTAGAATTTAAGGACCATGCGGGGTGGGCTTATAAAATGATGCTTCTGGGTTTTCTTATAAGATTGAAATTGTGTTGTCTACCTGTCTAGTACACAATCTCAACTCAATCTTGGGCTATTATATGTGTTGGGTGGAAGTTCTTTTTCCAGAATACTAAAGTGGGGGAGTTACTAAAGTGTTCGATTGGACAAGCAAAAGGCATTCTTGGAGCATTCACATGGCTTATTTAAAATATAGCATATGAACACAAGAAAAACAGTCAGCATCGAATTATCAATTAATTAGCCAAAATGTCATTTAGTTAACGTGCTAAAAACAATAGAGAATGCTGTAGTTTAGGTCAACGGTTACGTTGATGCGAAAGCTCTCATTTTCTGTGGTTAACTTAATAGCGAGTCCTTGTTCCTTATTGGTTAGAGATTAGTCAGCTTGCTTTGTTACTTTTGAAAAGATGCGGCTAGGTGGTTTGTCTTGTAATGAGATTGTTAAAGTATGCATTTCCATTTTCTATCTATGATGTTTCTATTATATGTGTATTGTGAGAGTAAAACCCCGGTTTATAATAACCCAAAAAAACCCGGTCTGTTGCCTCTAATAAAATAGTCACATTTAAATAAAATACTAATAGATTGTGCTTCATTTGAAGGCAATCCAATTATATGTCCTATATGATTAAAAAAATCCATATTTAAAAAGTAAAAATGGACACAACGTCCCTAAGTGCAACCTCCCCAAGTTTAATGTACAGTCCTCTCTCTATTCATGAAATTGGAACAAAAATCTAGCAATAATTCATTATTCTTTTACTGATGAGTCAGTAATAATTTTTTCTTTGAAATTCTAATTTCATTTATAATAAAAAAAAAGGATTCCCATTATTATTATAATTTTAAGTTAAGAGATGATTTAAACTCATGACATTCGTTTTATGATAGTTGTTCTTACCATTTGTTAAGTTCTTTATTCGAAAACAAGAATTTTTAACAAATACAATTAACAAACATGTTTGGAAGAAAATGTTAAATAATCACTCTCTTTCATCCTTATTTAGTATGCAAACCTATCAACCATCACTCTCCCCTCTTCCTTTGTGGTAATAAATAATAATCAATCGATATAGTCTTATAGAAAGTTAAGAATGATCAAAATCTATTTGGTGATTAAGGCATATTATATTGGTTCTTGTTCTTTATCCCAAAATGATAGTTTGGTGTAATGTAACAATTTATTCAGATGTAGAATTAAGGAATTTATTTGTGTTGAGAGGGAGCATATAAAGAAAAGTGTGGTGAGGTGGGATTGAGATGTTGGGGATGGGATATATCATACGTAAGTTGAAGCATATGGAGGTTGCATGAAGAGCGATGGCTAGAGGAGGTGTATATTTATATATACCTTAAATTTGATTATTATATTGTGATTAGGTTTTTAACATGGTTTTGTTTGTGTATGTTAATATTTAATGATTCTATTTATTTGAGAAAAAAAAAAATATATGAAAGCAACTTAAAATTGGGAAAGAAATAAGCAAAATAGTTCGGAAAATTGTAGTAATTTTCTTTGAAGTTTTCTGTGATTACACTCATCCACTCTAAATTTTGGAATATGAGTACGACACACACCTCCCTTAAAATGCAAATTATTTACATTGGCCTCCCTTAGATGATTGAAATAAGGCCTTAACAAAGAAAAAAAAAAGGCTTGAAAGCAAATCTCAAATTTGCCATTTGAGGAGGTATGGATGATAATTTAAGTAGAGGGTAAAATAGGAAATTCATTTTTTTTTTTAAAGTCTTTTTCAGTCATCCAAAGAAGTTTAGTGTAAATAATTTTTCATTTTATAAGAGGTACCTGTCTTATTCTAAATTAAAGGAGAGATGAGTGTAAAAATGGAAAATCTTATGAAGAATGATGCTAAGTTATCCTAAAATATTCCTAAGAAAAAAAAGAAAAAGAGAATTCCAAAATTTTTCCAAATCAATTGATTGGGCTATGAGAAACAGCGTGGAAATCATGTCCTATCAATTTCAAATTGTTATTTGTAGCCCCAGTTGGGTACCAAATCCCAACCATTTACTTTGTAATCTAAATTTCAGGGTGACAACGGTTTGGACACTCTGAAGTCTGAAACCTTAGTGGGTTCCACTTTAGGATTGGCCAAATTTATAGTTTGGTACATGTGGAAAACAAGAAAAATGGAATCAATTCACTTGGCTTTGAAAGTTTCTCTAAAGATGGATAGGAAAGCAGTACATTACATTCAGTTCAGCTCATTATCATTGTTTGTTTTTAAGATGAGATATGCATGAAGGGGATCGTTTCTTTTCTTTTCTTTTTAGTCAAATAGCAAAGTATTAAATAATGTCAGAGGAAGATAGGGATGAAAAATCGGTGAAAAAGCAGGGAATCTACTTTGCAAAATCTTTTGTAAGCCTTTACCAACAAGGAATTGCTACATATTTGTAATATTGCTAAAGAGCTTTAGACCAACACTGGAATTCATTTTTTAGCATCAAAGTTTTTTAATGCCTTGTTCTAACTTATAATAGAAATAATGTTTTGTTCAAAACCCCTTCCCACAGTAATTATGGATTTATCAAGAAAAAAGAGAGAGAAAACAAGTTAATAATAATCATAATCATTCAAATTTGATGTCTTTATTAAAAATTCTAAGCAATGTCGTTGAGTTACAAAACTCTTGGAAAAAACTTTATATTTTTTTTTTGATAAATACAATAGAATTTCAATTTATGGTGCAAGTCAAGATACTAATGAATTTTTGGTATAGACGGGATTCAAATTCAAGTTCTCTTATTTGATGACACAAGACTTTCCGTGGCAAAACTTGCCAAACAGACCATCTAGCTTGATTGCTTGATTGTGTAATTAACCACTTCCATTTCCGTGCATTTTGGTGGAAAAGAAGGCTAGTGCTTTGCTCTTACGACAAGAAAATTAGGCTGAAATTTTCCCTTATCAATCTTACAATAATGTCACAGTCCAATGCTATTGCTTGTGGGGCTTGTAGTCCTCTTAGTTGGCATTGCTTGTGGGGCTAATGGTTCTAACTGAGGTCGGTTTGACGAGTTTTCAGTTTTGGACTCTGGATATATATATATATATATATATATATATATATATGCGCATAAAAATTGGTCGGTAGTCTCGGTACCATTGGTATTTCACTTTTTGCTCCGTATCACTAGAAACCTCTATTTTTGGTTATGAAGCGGATCATTTCGTCAAAGAAATAATGCAAGACTGCATATTTTATCAACTGCATCTTAATACCAAACTTCTCAAGTGGTCTTTCGTTTTTAAATTTGTTTTTTTATTTTATTTTATTTTATTATGTAATGTAATTTTAAGTAATGTTACACTACACAATAACTTAATATAGAATTCATATTTTAAAAATCTCACCATTGTTATCTCTAAATTTGTCTCCAAAATTTTTTTTTTTTTTTCTAACCCTATGAAATCCAAATCCACTATAGCTTGCAGTCAAAATTTATTAGACACTTGACAGGTTTGTTTTTTTCCCTGGATTTGACCGGGTCATATATTAAACAGAGTTTGAAGTGGTGGTGTTTTATGGGTTTAATGTAAACCATTCCCTAACGCACTAGGAAAGAGCCTAAACTGGACCTTAAATCTTAAAACATATTTTTCTATCTCTATATTCAAATGCTGGACCTTAGTATTGCTTGAACGATAATTCTAGTGACATTGACCTTTTAACAATTTTTTCTTTGTTTAAATTCACAATTGCTGGGTAAGTATGTTGCATAAATTAATTACCATAATTGTGAGAAAATTAGGAAAAAAATTTTATATCCTTAGCATTATTCCTTCCTTTTTCCCTAATGTGAAGCAATGAAAGTATTGCTTTCCTTTTCTTTTTTTGTTTTTTCGGAAGATTACTTTTCTTGTTGATAAATTCATGGCTAAATTGTGTTTGTTTGTTGCGGTAGCATAGCCCTCTTTCAATCCTTTGAAAACTATGCCAATATTATTCCACGTGAATTGAATGAAACATTTTGACTCTCACCAAACAGGAGGTCAAGATTCCAAGTCTTGATAAAGACACTGAATGGGGATTAACTCTAGGCCTAGGAGTAGGGACCCCAACCTGCAGGGTGGATTGGAAGACAAAATCATTTGAGATTTACATGTACGATATATGATCTTTTTAGGTGTGAAAGTGTAACTTTAAGATGGTTCATCTTCATCATCTATTCACATTTTGGTTCTGCCTCCTCCTATAAAGATCATATACAATTCATAGTGTTCAGCCAAAAAAAAAAACAAAAATTAATCATGTTGAGCCGCCCATACACACCATAGGACATACATATATAATAAAGGAAAGGTGCTAACTGTGTTTCACACAACAAAATAAAAAAGTCCCATACATTACGAAAGCTGATTATATTTTTTTTTTTTTTTTGAGAAACAAAAGCTGATTATATTGGTTGATCATAAGTCATTACAAAAAATAAAGTAGAATAAGTTGTCCTCTCGCCAAGAGAAGAAGAAAAGGAATAGGTGGTACACGGCATATTATCTTAATTTTTTATGGATAAATCCTTTGCATAATTGGAAAAACATATCCTGTAATGATGGTAACATTCTGTTTGGCTATGTGGAATCTAGTGTATGTTTAATACGAATTATGATCTGACATAAAAGTGTTATGGTTTTTAATGAAAGATTTTTTGAGGATTAGTTTATAGAGCGGAGGCTTGGGCCGAGCTTGAAGAAATTTTTTTGGCTTGCTTCTTAGTCCATTGTGAATCCTTTGCGTGAGATATAAATATCGTTGTTTCATATTAAAATTTTGGTGTGTTGTTTTGAGAAAGAAAAACTATATTGCCGCATCTTGTATTTTTTCTTGAAAATAGTAAAATTATTGTAATTCTGTGGATGTAGTCAAATTACCGAACCACGTAAATATTGTCTTATATGATTTTTTTTTTTTTTTTTTGTGCACATATTTTCTTTTTTTTTGCCTTTCATGAGTCTGTGAAATCTTGTAAATTCCTTACACATTCCTATCACACCTATCACATGAGAGGTGCCTTACATATTCCTATTACACCATATAGGCATATATCCTTTTATATAGGTTTTTTTTTTTTTTTTTCATTTTTTTTATAATTCATTGCTTGAGGATAAAATAATTTTAATCTTAGATGTTTTTGTTGAAAATACGAGGAAATGACAGCCACTTAAACTACTACCCTCTTGTATAATTGGTTTTGGCTTATAAGAAATAAATAAATAAAATTAAAACGAAATGTAATATTAAATATTATGGTAAAATGCAAAATTGATTTTCTAAGTTTCTTTATATTTCATTTCAGACCTCTAACTTTACTTTTGTTCATTTTAGTCCTTTAACTTTCAAGTTTATTCAATTAAGGCTTTTTTTATCAACTTTTGTTATATGTTGTGTTTAATTTTTTAATTTTATAAATTTTTCTTCAAATTTTTTAAATTAAAAAAATTTAATTAATGATTGAAAAATATTTTTCAAATTTTTTTTTTCAAAAAATTTTAACAAAAATTAACAAAAAAACCTTAATTAAATAAATCTAAAACTTAGAATACTGAAAAAAAAAATCTAAAAAAAGGTTAGAAGATTACTTTTGCATTTTAGTCATATATTAGTACTCAGTGGTCAAAATAGTAGATAACCTAACTCACAAGTTACAAAAGCACCGACATCTCTCTCTCTCTCTCCCTATTCTTGTCCTGACTTGTGCAAATCCAAGTCTTTTTTTTTTTTTTGACAGCTGTGCAAATCCAAGTCATCATGTTAGCTAGCGGGTCATTCATAACTTCATGCACTGATGACTGATCTCTCTCTCTCTCTCTCTCTCTCTCTCTCTCTCTCTCTCTCATGTGAGGATTAGGTATAGAACTATAGAAGTATTTCCTCTAGAGTGGAGGGCTTAGTACTAGTGGGAAAAGAATATTAATTAGTTGCATAGGTATTTCAAGATAAGCATAATAATATATTAAACTAAATATGAGGATTGGAGGGTTTTTCCAACTTTTTTGTGGATTGTACATGCATATTCTATGCTTTGTAAGAAAGTGGGTTTTCATCTATTATTTTAATAAATTATTATCATTCATATAATATACTTAAATTATATTCTAAAATTTCAAATTGATCAAAGCTAATTCTCCATATACCAAAATCATTCAAACTAAAAATATAAAATAAGAGTAATAAAATAAACTTATATACTTGATGGGCTAGGTTAGGTCAAATTTGTCAACTCCTTATTCCAACTCAACCCATCTTAATGAAAACCAACCCAAGGCATCAGATTAATTTAGGTCAGGTCAATTTTATCGAGGTGGTGGGAACTACAAAATACTCAAAATGTAATTCCCCTTAGAGCCTTTTTATTCTTCTTGTTTTTTTATTAGTCAAAAGCTTCTTATTCCCTTTTTAATTATGAATTATCAAAATTCAAAAAGCATCTTGTTCATTATAAAGGAAAATCCCCAAAGGTGTTGAAAATAAATTTATATAAATAAAGTAAAGAATAGGCTATTAAGTGCATTTACTAACCTACTAAATATCCTGGTCCTGGACACATCTTGCGTCTAGCCTCACCCAAAATTGGACATGTGAAATGTTCCACATGCTTGATCAAGTGGCAATCACCAAAAAAAAAAAAAAAAAAAGGCAATCACAATGCTATGGCTACTGGCTAGAAGCATGCCTTTATTTGTTTCAAAGAGCAATTAATTAAAAAAAAAAAAGAAAAAAGAAAAAAAGAAAGAAGGCATGGATCATCTTCATCATTTTTCTACCTATCAATGATAAGCAAAGTTTTGAATTTCATTTCAAATGTTGTTCTGAAATGTTTACTTGAAAGAGAATATTTCGATATCAGTATAACGGTGTATCATTTTAAGATTATTATTATTTAAAAAGGTTTATAAAATCTCATACATAATTAAACAAATCAAATGGTCATAAAAATCTCTACATAATTTAACAAACTAAAAATTCATAAAATCTCTTTTTTTTTTTTTTTGGTATAAAAAATATTTTATACTAAACAAACCAAAAAGATTCCTAAAATCTTATAAAATATATATTTTTTCATTAAAAAAATTATAAGAAAGAAAGAAAAAAAAAATTTGGTCTTGAATGCATATTCCACCTAAAGGTCGAAATTGTGTCTGAATGGCCGGTACAAGCCAAAATTTTGACCTAGACATAATGAGGGGTTTAATATACCGGTTTACGTATCAAAATTGATTTTATTTTTATTTTTATTTTTTATTGGAACCAAATTTAAAACATTAGTGACAAATCCATTGTAAAAGTTTGCAACTTTCTGACCCAAATTCAAAGTAAATTTATTTTATTTTTATGATTGCAGTTTCAAATTCCCTAACTAGTAACTACACTAGTTTAAGAATACATCAAACAAGATCACTCTTTAATTACCACCACACATCTTTGGTGCGATAGTCACTCTATACTGCTTGTGGGATATGGGGGATAAGAGTCTGGGTTCAAGTTTTCAGGAGGGAGTATATACTTAGATTAGACTAGAGTAGAATTCTATCATGTAAAAAAAAAAAAAAAGGACCACTCTTTAATTTAGTAACGTGTTGCCTAGAGTTTTGTGGTTTTAATGATATTGTTTTGTCTTTCTATTGAAAATAATGTGGATGCAAATCCCCCATTCTTTATAAGGAAAAAAAAAATTGCCATGTAAATGATTGTAGTTATTTGGATCTAAGTATATTTTGGATTACCTTACTGATCAATGAGGTTATAATTTAAAAAAAAAAAAAAAAAAAAAATTGAAGAAGAAGAAGAAGAAGAGGAAGAAGACAAAACATAAAACACCTAACAAATTTTCTAATAGGCTTTACCACACATTGATTAGGCTGCAAATCAAGTTTGCATTCATTTCCCTTAGACCCCTTATCCTTGATACGGGTGAAATGCAATCTCACACACTAAAAATTAAAAAATTTTACCAATTGCAGGAGGTAAAAAGTAAAATACTTTGGAAAGAAAAAACAATGTTAGAATGGTGGTCGGTTTTAAACTACAAAAACACTAACACAAATTTTTGGAGTTCACTAATGACACTCTAATGATAAAATCAAGATAAGTTTAGATCAGTTTAGTGTTTTTTTTTTTTTTTGGGAGAAGAAAAGATAAGTTTAGTTCAACAAAGTAACGTTTCTTTGTTTATATAAAAATGGATGGACTATTTAGATATATCTACTATATCTAAATATTTAATTGTAACATATTTATTTTTTCTCGTGTCATATTTATTCATTCTTTTAAACTGAATAATTGACTAAACTCTGCTCAATTGTGTCTGTCTTAATGAAACAATCATTTCTGGCTTTGCAAGTTACAAACACATGTTCATGTTTGAATTTTTATCTCAAAATTCACCTAAAAAAGATTAAAAATAAAAATAAAAATCCAACCCCACTAGAGAGTTCTCAACAATCATTGTCACACTCACACGTCACACCCTTGGCTTGGTTGGTCAACTGTAATATTCTCCATTTGGCAATATTTAATTAGCACTCATTTCACAAGTTCACATGCACTTACTTTTCATTTCTTTTTCTACATTTATTTACTGTAGGTCCTGTTTGGTTAGTGGGAAATCGAATTCCAAACGTGGAAAAACCCGATTCCATAAATCTCATTCTAAATTTTAAAATCTTTGGTATATTCATAGGATATGTGATTCTAACTAACAAAGTAACAAGGCAGTAGCTAGGACTAGACTATTAAGAAGTAAGAACCTCGTCCCAGTTCTCATTCTCTCTCTCTGTTTCTGTCTTTCTCTCTCCCCAAACTATATAAATATTAGTACAATACGTGGACCAGTTTTTCTTGTCTTCTTTTTCACACAATCTCTTTTTCTCCTATTTTCTCTCAACACTTTTCTTGATTACCCATTTTCTTAAATCCTTCATTTCCCTCTCATTCTTCTCAGTTCCAATCATGGAGGAGGCCAATGGTAAGTTTCTGTACAACTATTTTTCTTTGTTTTAATTTATTCCTCCTCTTGTTCTACATGTAAAAATATGAACTTTCTTAACTTTGCAGTCTGTATTGGTTTTCATTCTCTCTCTTGAATTATAATCTAGAGTTTTCTTTTATGGGAGTTGCCATGTGGATCCATTATCATCAACATGATGTGTAACATGTATGTATCATGTATGCATGCATGATACATACATGTTTGTGTTTGTGTTTGTATTTGATTTTGCATTTGTGTATGTTTGTGTTGTTGTTAGGCACAATTTGTGATCACAAGCTATGGTTCTTTGGATTTTTGGAAATCAGGTGTTAGAATTTTAGTTGGGTCTGTTTTGTTTTCTACTTTTTCCAGCAAATCTGTTTCTGGGTATTAGCATAGATGATAGGCATGGTAATTTCATTCACCCTTTAACTTATTTGTACTTTTATGGTGTGTGTGTGGTAATTTCACTAAGGATCGTTTGGTTATCACTTTGAAAGTAATTCTCTCTCTTTGGAAGCAAAACTTGCTTTGATCATTTGATGAACCTCAAGAACACAAGAAAGTGCCTTTTGGATATTGCTTAACGTGTACCAAAATTAGTTTTTTCTTTATTAGTTTTAATTCTTGTTCCGAGAAGTGAGGGATAAAAGTAAAACAATGTGGTAAGCATGTTTGAAAACTCGTTTCTGATAAGTACTTTTTAGCATTTTTTTTTTTTTTTTTAATATGGCCCTGTATAAGAAAGGTCAAAGAGAAGTGTCCTGCATATTTTCTTCAAATTCTGGCGTTGGTTATCTAGTAGGTTGGAAACAATTGAAAAGGACATACTACAAAATATTTATTGATCAGTTGACTGAGTTCGTCCTTCAATTGAAAAGGGGGCCGTGTGGAAAAGAAATTCCATAAATAGTAAAAATTGGTAATGACATTATTATTGTAATTTGAAATGGGTGAGTTTCTGATATTTGGAGTGAGGGAACATAGTTTATGTGGTACTCCTATTATGGATGGTGCTACCATGAGATGGATGTAAAATTATGCAAATTGCTTCTAGTCTGAGAACAAATGACTTTGTTGGTGGTGAGAGATAGGAATATGCCAGTCCAAGGGATTCCTTGAGTCCTCTTAGTCTGTTTTAGGAAATTGCACACAACTACTGTTGTGTGTCTTTGTGAACTTTTCTTCCTCATGTTCCACCTAGCTATTGTTTTCTCCTCCTATGGCCGTTTGAGGATAATTTTGGCTTGTGTGTGTTTTTATTTATATATTGGAGTCTGCAAATGGTTAGACTAGCAGTCTTGGTTTTAATTGATTGTTAATTTTCCCCTCAAACTGTTTTTAGCAATACATATTGATTAAAACAGTATATTTATTGAAATTTGGAATTATTAGATGATGATACTTTTTGTTGATATATGTTTTATGCATATGGAAAACTTTTTAGTTGATGTTACCTACTGTCTTTTGCCCTCTTTCTGTTCATAGTGCTGGAAGCTAAAGATGGAACAATTTCTGTGGCTTCTGCATTTTCTGGCTATCAGGAAGGTAATTTCAAAGTTGTCTCTTATCTCATCTCCTCCCACCCCTGAAATGAAGATTTAAGAATTAGCGTATTTACGGCTGATCATATACTTTTTGGTGATCAAGTCAGTTGGTCTAGTTGCTATTTTTCTTTTTCTTGAATTATACATGACATCATACCATATTATAGTTTTACTTTTAGTCTTCATTACCACAAACTGACTCTATATGGAGACGTTTTCTGACCCTTTTTTGAGCCCATTTTTACCATTCATCAGCTGGTAATCATCTTTAAAGAGCTGTTTTTTACTTGATCAGTGTATTTGTGGAAAAATGTTTTTATAAAAGAATTATATCTTGACAAGTAATTTCATCAGCCTCATATGTAGTCTACCAACTGATTGGTTACATTTATTCTGTTTATTTCAATCAATAGAGTAATGATTTGCAAACTATGTACACCTAGTCTTGTGACATTATCATGGTGTCCTTTCCTTGTGATTGTCCAACCAGTTGTACAAGATAGAGATCACAAGTTTTTAACCAAAGCGGTTGAAGAAGCATATAAAGGGGTTGACTGTGAAGATGGAGGCCCATTTGGTGCAGTTGTTGTTCATAATGATGAGGTAGTTGTAAGTTGCCACAACATGGTTTTGAGAAACACTGACCCGACTGCACATGCAGAGGTTACTGCAATAAGAGAGGTTAGACTAAGAAATTATCCTGTTGGCTTGTGTGGGTTATTTGATTACTTGGAGTATGGTGGTGTCAGTTTTCTAGGAGTTTTTCAGTTGAAATTTTATGTTTATATTGAAGGAAAAGATGCTATTGATAATCAGATGAATTTTAAAAGCTTATTTAAAAATCTTCAGTTGATGGATGAAGTTGAAAATATCCTAGAAAAGAGCAGGTACTTGGTATTAGTCAACATATCCTTGCCATAATACCTTGTTTGTCTATCTGTCTATCTCTCACTCTCTCTCTCTCTCTCTCTCACACACACACACACACAAATGCGTGTTGCTATAATTGTTTAGAAGCATTTATTGGTAGATCTTCCATTTGCATTGTGCTTCAAATTGATTCTCATTTGATGATGTTGATGAAATGATGGTTTAGACTTGTAAAAAAGAAAAAGAAAAAAGAAGGGTATAGTCATATTGTTAGGAATAAGTGGTTTGTATTGCTTTGTTTCAAGTTTACATATAAATAATCTTGTTTATATTACAAATGCCTAATCATTAACATTTAGTTCAATCATTGTCATTCAGTCTCTCTCTCTCTTGATGTATAAATTTTGAGATTTTTGGAATTGTGAAATCATATTGTAATTCTCAAATGCATGGACTTGTGGGAGTAAATTATTGTACATACTAAATAGGAAAAAACAATCTTTGAAAATACGTTGTCTTACATTACCAGTGAATTAGGTCCAGCCCTTAACATGTTAGCATCTTCTTTGAGCACCTACATGCTAGAGCTTTCCCAAAATTAACCTTCATTAAACAAAGGTCTGAACCATGTGTAATCATTTTTTCCCCTTTAGTTTTTTAAAATGATGGTCAGTGAAGGAAACTGATAATAAATAAAGCATTTTATTGTTCTCATCCTGTTTGTTGGGTCTGTTATCCCTAACTTAAGTGACGCTGTGATGTTCAATATCTAAGAGTGTTGAGTGTTCTCAATCAGTAAGTTAGGGGAAATAAAAATTAAAAAAATTTGTGTTTGGTGGTTTGTGTTTTTATAGTAAGGTTGCCAAAACAATTACTTGATTATAAGCATGGGTATGCATATAATTGTGGCTATTGGAATAATGCTTATTCTAAATATGTTTTAAATTTTCTCTTTTTAAGTTTTTCATGCGTGCAATTCCTCCTGTTCATTCTGGACTTTGAAAGTCTATCAACTTTCTAGTATCTTATTTTGTTCTTTGACACAAATTGATCCCATACTTGGAATGGACTACTCCCTTAGGCCTGTAAAAAGCTGAAGAAAGTTGACCTCTCAGAGTGTGAGATATATGCATCTTGTGAGCCTTGTCCAATGTGCTTTGGTGCTATCCATCTTTCAAGAATCAAGGTCTAGTTTTTGGAACTCTGTTTATTTTTTTATGAGGATCACTGTCATTATTATTATTTTATTTCACATTACCTTACATTTCTGATATTTTCTTTTTAAGCAGAGGTTGGTTTATGGAGCAAAAGCTGAAGCAGCTATAGCAATTGGGTTTGATGATTTCATTGCAGATGCATTAAGGGGTACTGGATTTTATCAGAAGGCTAACTTGGAGATCAAAAAAGCTGATGGTTCTGGAGCTATTATTGCAGAACAAGTGTTTGAGAAGACAAAAGCAAAATTTACCATGTATTGACTTTTTTTTTAGTTTCCTTGACATTCAGAAAAGTCACTTACCCAAAGAAAACATTGGGGCAAAGCTATAATAATAATAACTAAAAAGCCAATTGTTGGTTCAACTGCCATGGGAGTTCTGCACTACTCCAGAGAGAGAAGATTCTAAAATCACAATCTGGTTTACCCAGTAGGGGCATAAAAATGATGTATAATCTACTATCCTTTGGAAATTTGATTTTCTAATTTATTTTTATGGTTTAATTTTTGGAGAATGAATTTGGTTCTATTATTTTATTAAGATAAAATGTTCTGAAAGAACTAACAAAATTCAAGCCATCAACATTTAGAATTGCATTTCATAATAATTTCATAACAAGTTTTATGTGGTAAGTTATTATTGGTTTTAATTTGGGTCTATTATTGACATTATTTTTTAATCCATTAACAATAGCTTGTCACTTAGGATACATGAAAATATTATTTATCAGAAAACACTTATTTTTCACCAAGTTATAAAATCAAATTCTGACTAATTTAATTTTAGTTCTGCTTATATAAATTGCAAAGGTAGTCAATTTTAGTTACTGCTATTGTAAATTGAAAAGGTGAGAACTAGGTTCCTTTTTACGGTGGCCTTGTAACAAGTATGGTGCCCCAAAGGCTAAAACTCAAACAACACAAAATGTTTGATTTTGAAGGCAATGCACATATGACATAACAAAAGCCTAACACACACACACACACACACAAATTGCTAAGACCAAAAGCACACACAATACAGGTTTATCAAGGCTACGCACATAACGAGAAAAATGCATAGCTCATAGAAACTGAAATAATATCACTGAAATGGATTGCAATATTCTTGTTGGTGTACACCATAAAAAAATTCATAGATAGGCCATAGCCATATTATAAATTGGTTTTGTTACTCACATTACCTCCTCCATTCATAAAAGCTAGGGTCCATTTGCCAAAGATTATTTTTGCTAACTTATTTTACTATTCAGCTTTTTTTTACTACTATTTATAGGTCTTACTGTATTACTTCAATTAACTTTTATCTTTATCTAAAGTACTTTCAGTAAAAAGTTTTCAGTTTTAACAAAATAAGTGGTTCCCAAATGGACATTTGTATTACGATATTCTACAATCGAATGGCCTTAGCTAAAACCGTGTTTATACAAGCGCCATTGATATGCAAGGGTGTTTAGTAAGGTATTTAAATAACGATTTTCAGTGTTTAAACAATATTATATGTATTTTAACATATTTTTTCACCTACACGTATTTCCAAAAAATACAAATAACATTACTAGAATAACATTACCAAACACCCTAAGCAATTACCAATTATGTGCAATTCTTATCTGTAAACAGGAGGATCTCTTGTTGTTTAAGCAAAATTTCAATCCAATTTTCTACTCTTCATGTTAAAATTATGTTACGCTGTTTTTTTTTTTTTTTTTTTTTTGAGGAACATATATTACACGGCTTAGTGCACAGTTTACGCTAATTGCTAATTTTTTGGCAATACCTCTGAATATAGAGAAGTTATCATGATTAGTGCATTTTCAGATTTATTATTTTTTGAAGTGGTATAAGATGATTATATATATATATATATATATATATATTTTGAATGCACGCACGTATGGAAATTCAAACACAAATGCACATATACATATACACACACGTATAGGATAAGATTCAAGTTATATTTGCTATAATTTATATCAATGTATACCATTTTATAATTTTTCTATTGGATGTATTTTTTTTTTAATAAAATCATTATTAGATTATATTTTTTCTTTATATTCTTCGTATTTGCAAAATATCATAATGATCAATTGTTTTAAGTTTTAAGGTTTTGTATTCTAAAATTATATACAAAACATGAATTTATGATTAAATAACATCTAATTAATGTGATATTTGATGTATGTTAAAGAAAAAAAAAGAACACATATACTATCAAATAATACTATTTTAAAATATTAATCCAATATAAAATTATTAAATTGTATAATGTATTGGAAATTAACTCTTAAAGATCATGCACGTTCGTGAATAATATGATGCAACCCTCAATTGTTGTGGCTTGATTGTTTTGGTTTTTTTTTTTTTTTGGATGGAGATTGTTTTGGCCTTGTATGCAGTAAATCATCGGTTTGAAATTTTAAGGGTCTGTTTGAATTGAAGGGGGGGGGGGGGGAGAGGGAGTGGAGGAGAGTAAAGTAGAGTAGAGTAGAGTTGGCTGAAAGTATGCTAAGACCAATTTCACTCTACTCTACTCTACTCCCCCTCCCTCCCTCCCTCTCCCTCCCTCCCTCCCCCTCAATCCAAACTAGGGTTGTCCACGGGTCGGTCAGGGTCGGGTTTGTGCCCAACCCGCAACCGACTCGATCTGAACGGGTGGAGAAGTTCCAGACCCATCGTCGACCGTGAAAAGCCAACGGTCGAGTCGGATCAGGCTCGAGTGGGCGTTGGTCGGCTTTGATTTCGACTGAAATACAGTGATCAAACACTAAACTTCAATTCTTGAAGAACAAAATCAACAGATCTACAAACCCAAAGAGAAGATCTACAAACCCAAAGAACAGATCCATAAATCCAAAGAACAAAAACAACAATAGACAGCAATTTCATAGATAACCGAACCTAAGAGATGAAAATTTCAAGGAGGCAAAGACGAGCTAGGGACGTTGAGGACGAAGAGCGAACGTCGACGACGAAGAGGTAGAGATCGATGATGGAGAGGCCGAGAACGACGACGAGCAGGATTGGCGATGGGTAGACATTGGCGAAGTGCAGATCGTGAGATTGAGACTTGGTCATATCTCGGTTCGGTCGGGTTTCTTTGGGTTTTGGGGAGAAAACCCACCAACCGACCCGCCGTTTTCGGGTTCTGGAGTCGAAGACCTACCGCCAATCGTCACCGGCATCGGGTCGGGCGGTTCTTGAGCCGGATCGGACGGGTTGGGCGGGTGAGTCGGGTCTCGGTTTCTGTTGGACACCCCTAATCCAAACAGATCATAACAGAGATGATGTGATATTTGTTTAACTAAGGGCTATTATTTTTTAGGCAATTTATATTCTCTTACAATCGTTTATATCCACTATTTTATATAAATATCTACAATTGATGTATTGATGTAAAAATTTTAAAAGCAAAAAAAAAAAAAAAAAAATCCACATTTAAAGCAAAATGGATGTGAGAATAAAAGCCTTAATTTTTATTGCCTAAACTATTGGTGTTCTAGACAAAATTGAGAATTTGAGATTAATCAGGCTGTAATTCAATTCACCTAATCCAACGCTTGGGCGTGTATAAGCTATACCTCTCAAATTTAGTTTTAGTTTCAAGTTTTGTAACTGATAGAGTAGTTATTATGATTATGATTATGTTCATGTAGGAAAATCATGGTAGATTGCCTTCAACGGTTCAACCCCTATTTTATTCGATTAAGGAAAGAATAAATAATCTCTATTTGCATGGATAATACATGATTTATTAATTATTGAAAAATGTGAATTCCTTTGGTGGAAGATTTTCATGCAAGGTTCTCTCCTTTGCTGCAATGGTTAAATCATCCCAAGGGCATAACGGGATGAGTTTATATTAGAACTCCAATCTATAACAAAAAAAACCCGGAAAAATAAATGTGAATATGTAGCCTAACATGCATTCTAGCTTGTAATTAAATTTACTAAAAGCAAGGTGAAAAACTCACCAAATGTGAAGCCTCCAGGGCTATATTCATGCATTACCCTGTTTAACTTCAAATTAAACATGAAGCTCAATTCTGGTAAATCATTGATCTGATATATAGTGATTTGAATAAATGATACATACTCATAATTTTTTAGAAATCTAGCGGGACAGAAGCTACATGGAGAAAATTGTACAGTACAAAGAAGGTGCTACAAATCTAGCGGGACAGAAAGCTAAGCTTTTTTTTTTTTTTTTGGTAAATATGGGACAGAAGCTAAGTTTTGTCCTTAAAATAAATTTTGCTTTATGATCAAGTTTTTTGACAGCTATATGCTAGTGTATACCGCACTCCGATTTGACATAAATGGACATGCAATCAATTGATGGATAATGGCAAATTTGATTTCCTAACATAAATATTAGGTGCATTTAAATTCTTTCTAAGTATGGTATATTCGTAATTTAATGGTGTAATTTTTACTAATTATTTTTAGGCCAATAAAATGAATACAGGTTAACTCTTATTTTGTGACAATTGTGATTTTAAATACAATTTTCATGCAAACAATGTGCATCAGAGACAAATTCAATGGTTTATTGCTATTTGAATTCTTACCAGAAAAAAAACATTTATTATGTTGCAATTTTTTGAAATTGTAATTATTTTATTATGTTACCAATCATGACTTTTACAGTAGATTCCAATTAGCTCAATTGGTAAAGTTTCTGGTAATTGAATAAGAGATTTGGGTTCAATCTCTGCTTACATAAAAAACTAATTACTGTCTTAGCTGATGTTAAAGAACTATCATTAGAAACGGACGTTATAAGTTGAAAATCTCACACAAAAAAAAAAAAAAAAAAAAAAAACAAAAGACTTCCACACATATTTTGTTGTATTCCTTCTTCTTTTTTTAGTAACCAAACACCAAATTCCTTTCTTTCAGATAATTTTTTTTTTTTTTGTTGGGGGGGGGGGGGGTTAAAAGATAACATAGCATGTGCAAGAATGTGAATTTATATTTTTTCTATAATTCAAAAGGTACACCTTCATTCTTTTTACGAGTGCGTCTACAATATTTTCTGATATTTTGGAACTCTATTTATTTTTTAATGAGGATCAATGTTATTATTATTATTTTATTTCACATTACCTTACATTTCTGATATTTTCTTTTTAAGCAGAGGTTGGTTTATGGAGCAAAAGCTGAAGCAGCTATAGCAATTGGGTTTGATGATTTCATTGCAGATGCATTAAGGGGTACTGGATTTTATCAGGAGGCTCACTTGGAGATCAAAAAAGCTGATGGTTCTGGAGCTATTATTGCAGAACAAGTGTTTGAGAAGACAAAAGCAAAATTTACCGTGTATTGACTTTTTTTAGTTTCCTTGACATCAAGAAAAGTCACTTACCCAAAGAAAACACTGGGGCAAAGCTATAATAATAATAATAACTAAAAAGCCAATTGTTGGTTCAACTGCACGAGCATTACCAATTGTCATGGGAGTTCTACACAACTCCAGAGAGAGAAGATCCTGAAATCACAACCTGGTTTACCCAGTAGGAGCATAAAAATCATGTATTATCTACTATCTATTGGAAAATTGATTTTCTAATTGATTTTTATGGTTTAATTTTTGGAAAATGAATTTGGTGCTATTATTTTATTAAGATAAAGTGTTGGGAATGACCTAACAAAATTCAAGCCAACAACATTTAGAACTGCATTTCACAATATTTTCATAACAAATATGATGTGACAAGTTGTTATTAGTTTTAATTTGGATCTATTAATGATATTACTTTTTTATTCATTAATAATAACTTGTTACTTAGGATATGTTGTGAAATTATTATCTAAAAAAACACTATTATTTTTCACCAAGTTATAAAACCAAATTCCGACTAATTCAATTTTAGTTACTGCTTATATAAATTGCAAAGGTGAGAACTAGGTTACTTTTTAAGGTGACCTTGTAACAAGTATGGTGCCCCAAAACCGAAACAATACAAAATTAGTAAGTCAAATGTTTGATTTTGAAGGCAATGCACATGATATGTCATGAAAAATGCCTGACACACAGTACAGGTAAATCAAGGCTACGCACATTCGAGAAAAATGCATAGCTCATAAAAACTGTAATAATATCACTGAAATGGATTACAATATTCTTGTAGGTGTACGCCATAAAAGAATCCATAGAGAGGCCATAGACATATCATGAATTGGTTTTGTTACTCACTTAAATTACGTCCTCCATTCATAAAAGCTAGTGTCTCTGTGTAAGTAACAGCGACGGACTCGTAAAATTGGTTCCCATATTTTGCAAATTTCCTTAGTTCTTGTGTTTTGCGGTCATATACTGCCAAGCTTCCATCATTTTTATGTAAAAGAACCAACCCATCCTCTCGAATTTCTAAAAGTCTATCACCAAAAGCAAGCCCAGATCCCTCGACCTTGAATTTCTTAGTCCAAGTCCTTTCAACACCAATTTCACTACTCATCACCCAGATATCAAACCAGTTGATATCTAGATTCCTAGTATCACAATATCCTACAATCAAGGATACAGAATCATTGATAACAGCAATATTCTGTCCTATGAAACCAGCTGCACGTGGTACTGTGGGAAGCGGTGTCTCTAGGAATACCTCATTACTCATGTCAAATGAAACTATGAACAAGCGAGTAGGCCCATGTTCAGGGAACAGCTTTCCCTTACGTCTAGCTTTCATACAAATCTCTGCAGCCTTCCAATGATGAAATCCATTTAGGTATGATGGAAAACTAGGAGAGTATATGTTATAAAGTTTGCTAAGGGAACTATCAATCACTCTCCAAGAATCGGTACAAAGGTTGTATACCTCAAATTGGAGTTGCTGGCGACCATAGAAGTCCACAATCCTAAGCACCTTGTAATCATTGGTGTTGGGATCAATTCCGAAGCCAAATTTGAAGCAAAATTTTTTTCCTGAATCATAACGACGGCTTCGCTTTATTTCGGGAAGCACCTTTGATTCTCTTGTGGCAGGGTTCCACAACACTAAATCCTCAACATTTTCACCCTTATATAAACCTTGCAGAAAAAATATTCCATTGTATGGACCATAAATACAGTGTAGGCCGTCAATCTTGTCTGGGAACAATGACAATAAATCTACATCTCTGGAAACCTCTAGGGTATCATTAGACAGCAATGAGACACACAGGTGTCCCTTGGACGTCCGATATTTAAAGACAACACCGCGTCCCAGATTGTTAGAAGTGGCAAATTTGTGGTGCTTGGTGATAAAATGATGGCTTCTCATAAGAGCATACCAGGATTTATGTACGCAGTTGAATCGCATCAAGGATTTCACTGGCAACCTTGATAGGATTTCCACTACCACATCTTGTGGAAGGTCGTGGCGCAACATTTTCTTGGCCTAGAATAGAATAGAAGAGAAGCTGCATGTGTATTTCAACGAGGATTATAAGGACTAATAACAAGTCAAGTTTTGTTTCAGATACTTGGATTGGAATGTGAGTGACAATGAAAATATTTAAAAAAGTATCCATCTTTCAACAATGCGTGTAATGATGACTTTGTCTTTGATAGTGTAAATTTTCAGATTATTTGAACAAATTATCCTAACACATAAATAGTAATTGAAAAGACTCCGTATGTTTGTTTAAGCCTTAAAATTAAAAACCCATCTCATATTTGAACCGCAAAAAAAGATCCCATCATTCGCAACCGAACAAATTAAGAGACAAACAATCAAAATTGTAATGGAAAACTTGAAGAAGATAGATGAGGGGAAAAACACTGACCTCGCAGCAACTTCCCGATTGTTGTTCTGCTTACTACTTTGGCGAAAGAGCAAATGGAAATAAATAAAATCAGTGGGTTTTTCTTTTGTCTTTTGTTTTTAATTCCAAGCGATTTTAGGTGAAGGTATTGGTCGGCCGGGGGAAAGAAATAAAGAGTCTCACACACACAGGGACGAAGGGGGAACTTTTTTGTTTTGCTAGGTATTTCGTTCCGCCGCGATAAATAATACGGAGTAATAGGTTTTCTATTATTATTTATAAACCTTTCTCCTTTGTCATTTAAAAAAAAAAAAAAAAAAACTTTCACAATTTTTTTTTTCCTTTGAGAAGAATAAACTTTTACCACGCCAAACAATATCTTTGATCATTTTAAGTACCAATTGCAAAACTAAAAAAAATTATCTAACAATTTTACTGAAACAAAAAATTTTACCCATTAAAAATATTTAAACAAAATAATTTTACCCCTATTCGACAATAGATGCATGTCAACTTTCCCTTTTTAATATGTGATTAATGATTTTGTATGTTTGTCTTTGTTGGTGATTTGTTAATACTAAACGGATGTTTACTTAGAATTTTATAATGATTTTTTGTTTTTGGGTTTATATTTTCACTCCTTTAAATTCAACTCCTGATTACATCCCTATGTTTCATTACAATGGAAATTTAGAAGTTATTTTTCTGCAATTAACCGCCCCTCACTTGCTAGTGGGGTGGTTATGGGTTGGAAAAAATCACCATCCTTACCTATAAAATAGAAGACTTGACACTACAAGAAGGCCCCTTCAACACAAAGCACAAATCATAATACATATCTAAGCACTAAACCATAGCACATTCAACCGCACTTTATAGGGACCAGTAGTGTAGTTTCTTAGGTTTTTTAGTCTCTTAGATCCTTAGGCATGTAAATAGTTCTTCAATCTTATGCTTGCAAGCTCTTGTCCCTGTAATTGTGAATATTGTGAAGCAAAAGGAATAGCTCTTATATATTTTGTGACAAGTATGATATTTTCTTCTTCTTCTTCTTATTTTTGAGTAAATGACAAGCATGATCTTAAATGCAATTTTTTATGCCAACAATGTGCATCGTGGATAAATTCAATGTTTTATTGCTATTTGAATTCTTACCAGGAAAAAAAAAAATTTATTGTGTCACCATTTTTATAAATATTTGTTTCTAGAAAAAAATTTATAACTATCTTATGGTATTACCAAGCATGACTTCCGCACTTCCATTAAAAAAAAGAAAAAAGAAAAAAAAAAGACTTCCACACATTTTTTGTTATATTACTTTCTCTAACATAATATACCATCTGTAAGAAAGTATAAGAGATCTGTAATTCAATCTCCTACACAAAAAATCGATAAGTATTTTGGTTTAATGATAAAAAGTAAAATCATCAAAACTAGATGTCATATGTTGAAACTCTATAAATTAAAAAAAAAAAAAAGTGCAAAAAGGTGAATTTATATTCGTTCTATAATTCATAATGTACACCTCCATTCTTTTACACCTCACTAAAATCTTATTAAGGACAGGATTATTCCCATTTCCCAGATTTATAACAAGAAGCCAAGAAATTTACGAATTGAAACAACTCACACACTTTAAATAATTTGTCCTTCCTTATTTTAGTTTCTGGATTCGGGTCCATATGGACCACCTACGTACAAACGTGTTACGCTGCATCTCTCCCAATTTTTTTAAGGCACTACAATTTCAATAAAGCTATAAGGGCAATACAATTTCAGTAAAGCTATTGACACTATAAGGGCGATTTTTGAGGCCCAGGCCCAACAAGCAGGCGATTCTGGCCTAGAAGACCCTCAACAATGAATTTGTAGAGAGTGGGTCACAGAACTAGGTCTTGACAGAGTAACGTAATTATTTAGTAAGCCATGCAACAATTTGGACGTGGAGATGTTTCATTAAGTTTCATGGGATAACAATCCGTGGGGCTGTATGAATGCTTCTTGTGCTCTGTTTACAGAATTCCTTTCTCTCTTTCTCTCTTCCTTTCTTTTTTCTCTCAATCTTCCTATCCCTTAGTCATGGGGATTTTCTTCTCTTATATAGCATCCTTCAATTGATAATGGCCCTACACTTGTTAACCATCCGGGCCTCTACTTGAGTGCCTGTCCCATAGGATATCCTCCTTCTTTTCTGTGAGTTGCACTGGCCAAGATAATACTGTTTTTCTGTCCTCTCTACATTAATGCGGCTGGAAAAGTAGCTTCCTTACATTTAATGCGGCAGCTGTAGTTGCCCCCTGAACGTCTAGCATTTCCCTTTGATTTGGGATGATTTCTCATCATGTAAAGGGTGTGAGTTGGACTCCCATTTGGTGCGTCCGAGGAGACACTCCTCCTCGGACGCTCCTTAAACAAGCCCGGCCCAACAGGATTGGGTTGGGAGTCCTCTAGCCGTGTCTTCACTTCCTGTTATGGCTGGGCTCCGCATGGGTACCAAGGCCCACTGTTGACTGATGAATTTTACCCCCACTATAGCCCCTCAAAATTCCGGCTCTTTCTTCTTGGTCCGAGGAGGAAAGGCGGGATTTTGATACCTACTGGACAGTTCGTTGTGGATTCCTACTTCACACGTGCGGGGGTGTGCCCTCACGTGCCTCATTAATGCTGAAGGCATTTAATGACCCAGGGGGAATTAATTGCAGCTTTTTGGAGTTTTACGCCCTTTCAATCCAACGGTTGGAGACCAGATCAACGGTGGACAATGTTTTATTTGCTCTAGGCGGGAGTGTGTCTGTCCAACTCCCTCTGAGTATATAAAGTTTTGAAGGCGTTCATTCCTCACTTTTGACGAACACTCCAGTACTCAGAACATCTCAGTGCCTTCTCCTTCAGCACGCTCTTACCTTTGCCGTCATTCTCTTGAAGATTCCGTCGAGTTTCTTACCCGTAAGTGCGCGCTTCTTCTTCGTTACTCTTTTTTAGGCAAACTGCCTTCACGTTGTCTAGGATTAGAGGGAATGGGTAGGCTTGAAAACATGGTAGACTCTCCGGCCGGTATGGCGGGCTTCAGGGCGAAGTATCGTATTCCATCGGAGGTAGGTTTAGAGTATTGCCACCAGGAGGAAATTTTGTTCAAGAGGAGAACAGGGGAGGTCGCAATTCCAATGATAGCCTTCGTGGAAGGAGGAATGACGATTCCAATGGGGAGAATAACTAGGGACCACCTACGTGGTCATAGATTGGCCCCCCACCAGTGCACCACGAACCTGTTCCGGATCTTGGGGTGCACAGACGCCTTAAACGACCAGATGAACCTCGGCCTTTCATGGCACGACGTGGTTCATCTCTATGAATGCCATAAGCTCGGTGACTCATACTACTTAAAGTCCAGGACCGACGAAGTGAGGTTGATATCCTGCCTTCCCAAGTCCAGCAAAGGCTTGAAGGACGACCATTTGATCGTCTCCGGACCATGGCACGACGGCATTCACTGTCCGACTAGGGCAGGAACGCCAGGTGAGGTGTCATAGAACTAGATTTCGTGGAGAGGACCTTAGTTTTGAGCTCTCCCCCTCTTCTTTCTTTCTTTTTTTTTTCTTTTAAATTATTGGTTTGGTTGCATGCCTCCTCGGACTAACGTAACCCTTTTAACGGTCTTTGCAGACAAGGAGCGAACATCCCCTCGGCTGAGCTTGGTCAACGTCCCGACTCTAAATTACCTCCTGAGATCTGAGATTTTCGTAAGCGAAGACGGACAATTACGGTCGGCTCCTTTGATTTTGGACTTTGTTCCCCTTACTCGATCCTTGGTAGACGCCGGTCAAGCTATAAGGGCTAGCAGTCCAAGATTGGCACGTATTGACGTATCCATACCAGGGTTTCTTGCTTCGACAGACTTACCTCCCGTTCAGCTGCCTGCCCAGCGCGCCCTTCCCGCAAGGATTGTCCCGGAGGAGGAGGCTGGTTCTTCGCATTCATCCCTAGAAGAACAAATAGACCAGTTTCAATTTACAGACGAGGGAGAGGTGTCGGCCAGGGTAGTAGAGCTCTCGGACTCCGACACAGATTTAGACCGTGCTTCAACAGCTCCTGACCTTGGTTTAGTCGTCGCACAAGTTGATACCAGCCAAGAGACTGAGGAAGAAGGAATAGCCTTGAAACCAAGGTCTGGCCTCAGGAGCCTTCTATCCAACAGGAACAAGGGGAAATCCTCTAAGGACGTCCAGAAGGAACAAACTGCCCCTAAGGCTCCTACTCCTCCTCTCCCTCCCACATCGGATGCGGCGCTACAACCTATGCCTAATTTAAGGCGAAAAAGGCCTGTAGAAGAGCCGGAGGAGGGTGAGATTGGCCGCGAAAAGGCCCGGCCACAAAAGAAGGGCAAGGAGATGAAGGAGCCCCGAGACAAGAGGACTAGGTCCGTCGATAGCCGAGATGAGGCGGCCATCCGGAGGGAACAACGAACATGGTCGCCACGGCTCGAATTAGACGGCGCTCCTATCTCCTAGGATGCGACCCTGTGGGAATCCCAACGAGGGCAGGCATCATTTTTGGCTGAGGCCTTGCAGCAGCCTCTTCTCTTGCCTCGTGATATGGAGGGTCTCAGAAATACTTGGCAACCAGACCTCTTCATGTCATTGAAGAGGGACATGGCCATGGTAAATGGAATCTTCTATCTCGTTCTCATATTATGTACCCTCTTATCGTCAAGTTTTAACAAGGTCTTTATTTCCTTTTGGGCGCAGGTCACTCAACAAATTTATATTGCTGAGGAATGGGCCAAGAAGGCTCGTGAGGACTTGCATAAGGAGGCTCAGTCCCGCTCTGCCGCTGAGAAGACCACTGGCGATCTCAAACAGGATTTTGATCGCCTGAATAATGAAATAAAGGAGGTGAAGAAGGCTCATGCGAGCGCGGAGGCCGGCCTTAAGAATGCCACAAAGCAGGCTAACGATCTGCGCATACAGCTCCGCCAATCTGAGGAGAAACTCACGACGGAGCAGCAGGCGGTTTCAACGCTCAAGGCTGAGCTTGCAAGAACCAAGGAGGAGGCCCGCTTGGCCAGGGAGGCTGCCGAGAAGGCTGTGGCGGCCTCATATGATCGTGGAGTCCATGATACTGAGGTCAGGCTGGTCGAGGAAGTGGCCACCGTTTGCAGGGAATACATCACCACGTCCTGGGGTGTAGCCCTGGATCGGGCAGCTGTCCCGGCAGACTCCGATCTTAGGAAGGCTGAGAACATCTTCTTCCCAGAGGACATACGTGAAATTCTTGACGAAGTTGCCTCCGTAGAGCCTTTTCCAATGGACTCCTCCATTCCCAAGGCTGGGGGTACAAAGCAGGCCACACAGGGCAAGTTACCCGAGGACAGCCTTTGTATTAGTGAGATCATTGCACAGGCCAAGGAGACTGCCCCGGGAACCCAAGCAGCAAATGATCAGTTCGCTCCTACTCAGGGCTCTTAGGAAAGTAGTGTAGGACTTTATTTGTTTTACCTTTTGTATTCTGTTTTGTTTTGCCTTGCTAATGTTTGTAAACAGAACCACTTTTGGGTTTTAATGATAAAGGTTATTTCCCTTCAAATATCATTGTTTTCTTCTCTTTTGCTTTCATCATGAATGGACGTCTATTCCGTCACTAACTGTTGAAAACCAAGCATAAGCGAATGAATACGTGAAAAGAACGATAGTTAATAATTAGGCGAAATGGCTGCGAATCTAAATTTCCCCTAAGTCCTTGGTCCGAGGAGCCTGGCAGGACTTAGGTTCTATTTAGCACTTAGTGAGAATCCCTTAATGGTTAATTTCTCCCAAGTCTATGGTCCAAAGAGCCAGGCAGGACTTGGGTTCTGTTTAACACTTAGGGAGAATGACTAAGCGATTAATTTCCTCCAAGTATGTGGTCCGAAGCGCCAGGAAAGACTTGGGTTCTGTTTAACACTTAGCGAGAATGGCTTAACGGTTAATTTCCCCCAAGTCTGTGGCCCGAGGATCCAGGCAGGACTTGGGTTCTGTTTAACACTTAGCGATAATGGCTTAACGGTTAATTTCCCCCAAGTCTGTGGTCCGAGGAGCTAGGCAGGACTTGGGTTCTGTTTAACACTTAGCGAGAATGGCTTAACGGTTAATTTCTCCCAAGTTTGTGGCCCGATGATCCAGGCAGGACTTGGGTTCTGTTTAACACTTAGCGAGAATGGCTTAACGGTTAATTTCCCCCAAGTCTGTGGTCCGAGGAGCCAGGCAGGACTTGGGTTCTGTTTAACACTTAGCGAGAATGACTTAACGGTTAATTTCCCCCAAGTCTGTGGTCCGAAGAGCCAGGCAGGACTTGGGTTCTGTTTAACACTTAGCGAGAATGGCTTAACGGTTAATTTCCCCCAAGTCTGTGGTCCGAGGAGCCAGGCAGGACTTGGGTTCTGTTTAACACTTAGATTAAGTGGCTGCGCAGTAATACGGCATCAAGAGTTATATCTTTCATTAATAGTAGTACCTTTTCAGGTTGTTTACATTCCAAGGGCGTGACACTACATGTTCATCCAAGTCTTCCAAAAGGTAGGCCCCTATGCCTGCTACGGAAGTGATACGGTACGGTCCCTCCCAGTTTGGTCCGAGCTTTCCCCATGCAGGGTTTCTCGCGGTGCCCAGGACCTTCCTCAGTACCAGATCCCCTGGCGCCAATGGTCTGGATTTTACCTTGGCGTCGTAACTTTGCTTGAGTTTCTGCTGATAGTAAGCCAAATGGACCATCGCACCTTCCCTTCTTTCGTCGATGAGGTCTAAGCTCTTTTCCAGAAGTTTGTCATTGGCAGCGGGGCAGAAGGCGGTAGTCCTCTGTGTTGGGAAGTTCACTTCCAGTGGAATGACAGCCTCGGCTCCATAGGTCATTGAAAAAGGGGTTTCCCCTGTGGACCTTCGAGGCGTGGTGCGGTATGTCCACAAGACATGGCTAGCTCCTCAACCCATCTTCCTTTCGCGTTATCTAGTCTCTTTTTCAATCCATTCACTATGGTTTTATTGACCGCTTCTGCTTGTCCATTACCTTGTGGGTAAGCTGGTGTGGAGTACCGGTTAACAATTCCCAGCTCACTGCAGTATCTTCTGAAGGTTTTGCTGTCAAACTGTACCCCGTTGTCCGACACCAGGGTGTGTGGGGTGTCGAACCTGGTGACAATACTTTTCCAAAGAAACTTCTTGACATCGACGTCCCTAATGTTTGCCAGCGCCTCAGCTTCCATCCATTTGGTGAAGTAGTCGGTGCCGACGAGAAGAAATTTTATGTTCCCTGTTGCCTTGGGGAATGGACCAAGTATATCTAGGCCCCATTGCGCAAACGGCCAGGGACTGGACAATGGGTTCAGCTCTCCACCAGGCTGGTGTATGTTCGGGGCGAATCTCTGGCACTGGTTGCACTTCTTCACATACTCCAGGGCTTCTTTATGCATGCTCAGCCACCAATAACCCAGCGTTAAGGCCCTGTGAGACAGAGACCTACCCCCCGTGTGGCTTCCGCAAATTCCTTCATGTAACTCTTCCAGGATGAGTTCAGTAGCCTCTGGGTGCACACACAGCAAATACGGCCCCGAGAACGAGCGTCTGTAAAGCTTAGAGTCCTCCGACAACCAGAATCGAGTAGCTTTCCTCCTGATTTTGTCAGCCTCAACCTTATCATCTGGCAAGGTGTCGTGCTTTAAGTACAGCACTATAGGGTCAATCCAGCTCGGTCCAGTCCTGATGTTATGTACTCCAATCCCATTGGCTTTCTCTGTTAAAGGATGGATGAGCTTTTCTACCAAAATGACTCGAGGAAGGGGCTGAGCCAAGGAGGTAGCCAACGTTGCGAGAGAATCAGCATGAGTGTTCCCACTTCTAGGTACGTGCGTCAAGCGGAAGTGATGAAAATGGGTTTGTAGGTACTTAACCCGAACCAGATAATCTTTCATTCTTTCGTCCTTTGCCTCTATGTCTCCATTTACCTGTCCCACAATGAGTTTTGAATCCGAGAACATGTCCACGGCTTTCCCCCCCATTTTCCGGATCATCCGTATTCCCTCCAATAGCGCCTCATATTCGGCTTCGTTATTCGTGGCTGAAAATCCGAGTCTCAATGACTTCTCTATGGTTATCCCTTCAGGTGAGAGCAGGACAAGTCCTAACCCTGAGCCCCTTTGATTCGCTGCGCCATCAATGTATGCTTTCCACCAAGTGGGTCCATGCGGAGAAACTGTGCTGATCACTCTCTCATCAGCCCCTAGTAATATCGATACTTCTTTTCCTTCTAGTGTGGGCTCCGCAAATTCTGCCACTAGGTCGGCGAGAACCTGGCCTTTTACAGTGGTGCGAGGCATGTATCTAATGTCAAAGGCGCCCAGAATCGTTCCCCATTTTGCAATTCTGCTTGTGTAATCGGCGTTGCGCAGGATGGACTTTAAGGGGAGTTGAGTTAACACTACTACAGTGTGTGCTTGAAAGTAGTGGGGAAGCTTTCGTGTGGCCTGTACGATGGCCAAGATAGCCTTTTCGAGGGGAAGGTAACGGGTTTCTGCCTCCTGCAGTGATTTGCTAACGTAATAGACTGGTTGTTGTGTGCCGTTGTCTTCTCGGATTAGCACCAAGCTTACTACATGTGGGGCTACTGCAATGTAGGCAAACAAAACCTCGTCGGCATCGGGACTAGACATAATCGGTGGTTGGGCGAGGTATTCCTTTAGCTGTTGGAAAGCTATAGCACACTCCTCATTCCACTCAAATCCTTTCCACTTGTGTAATAGGAGAAAAAATGGCCTGCATCTATCTGCTGAGCGCGAGATGAAACGGTTTAAAGCAGCTATCATACCAGTAAGCTTCTGGACCTCTTTAGGGTTCCGAGGAGGCTGCAAGCTATGGATGGCTCTTATTTGGTCAGGGTTAACCTCTATGCCTCTGTGAGTCACCATATAACCTAAGAATTTTCCTGATCCCACTCCAAATGAACATTTAGTTGCGTTCAGCCGTAGTTTGTACTTTCTCAGTATTTGAAAAACGTTACCGAGGTCTTCAATATGGTCGGGAACCAACTTACTTTTGACCACCATGTTGTTTATGTACACTTCAACGCTTTTACCCATCTGCTGTTCAAACATCCTAGTCATCATCCTTTGATAGGTTGACTCGGCATTCTTCAGGCCAAAGGGCATCACCTTATAATGATAATTCCCAACTGGGGTGACAAAAGCAGTCTTCTCCTGGTCTTCGGCAGCCAAGGATATCTGGTGGTAGCCCTGAAAGGCGTCTAGAAAACTCATTCTAGGGTGTCCGACAGTTGAATCTACCAACCGGTCTATCCGGGGCATAGGGAAGGGATCCTTTGGGCATGCCTTGTTTAGGTCTATGAAGTCTACGCAGACCCGCCATTTCCCGCTCTTCTTCCTTACCACTACCGTGTTGGCTAACCATTCGGGATAGAAGACCTCTTTGATAGCCCCTGCTTTCTTCAATCTTGCGACCTCTTCTCTCACGGCGTCGGTATGTTCTTTCGACGGTCGTCGAGGAGCCTGCCTCTTAGGGGTTATAGCCGAATTCACATTAAGGTGGTGGCAGATGAAATCTGGGTCAACCCCGGGAGCCTCATAGGGGTCCCAAGCAAACACATCTACATTCTGTGGGAGGAAAGAAATCAGTGCTGACTTCTCCTGGGGGCGGTAATTCTGAACCAATTTGAAAAAACCTCTTAGGGTCTGATCCGACGAGTACTTTCTCTAGCTCCTCACAGTTCACATCCACGGCCGGTCCTCCACTACTCGCAGTTGGGACTGGGGTCATTGATTGCTATAAGCCATTCTCGGCTGAAGTGGAAGGCTTGCTACTCGGCCGTTGTGAGATTGCCGACACCATGCATTGTCTAGCCATTCCCTGGTTCCCTATTATTTCTTTGATTTGACCTCCTGACGGATACTTCACTTTTTGGTGCAAGGTTGACGACACAGCCCCTAGTGCATGAAGCCATGGCCGGGCCACGATAGCTGTGTAAGGGGAGTATGCATCTACGACAATGAAGTTCACTTCTACCACATCCGAGTCTGTTTGCACAGGCAACCTAATCATGCCTCTCGGGATGACGATTTTTCCTTCAAAGCTGACCAGGGGGGAATCGTATGGCGACAGGTCTTCCTGCTTCAAGTTTAGTCCCTTATACAAATCAGGATACATTACTTCCACGGCGCTGCCTTGATCAACTAACACCCTTTTCACGTCATAACCTCCTATTCTGAGCGTGACGACTAGGGCATCGTTGTGGGGTTGAATAGTTCCTTGTTTGTCTTCCTCCGTGAACCCGATTAATGGCGTGGCATTCACTCTGGCTCTCTTGGATTCTCTGTCGTCTGGCTCAGTTGGGAAACTACTCACTGACATTACCTTGAAGGGGGCAGAGCCTGTCCTTCCAGGTGCGGCGAGAATGACATTAATTGTGCCAATGGGTGGCCTCAACGTACTTTGCCTGGTTTCATTGTTCGATGGTTCCTGCCATCCTTCAGGGCGATGCAGCAGATGTCTCAGCTTCCCTTCTCGGACGAGCCGATCTAAATGGTTCTTCAGGTTCCTGCAATCATCAGTGGTGTAACTTGGCTCCTGATGGTATGCGCAATACAGGTTCTGATTACGCTTCAAAGGATCACCAGCCATCTTGTTCGGCCACTGAAAGAAAGGTTCATACTTCACCTTCTCCAGGATTTTGTGAAGCGGTTCTCGGAATACAGCATGAACTGCCTGAGCCCCAGTAAATCCGGGCTGCTCTATATAGTCTCTTCTCGGTCTGTTACTGTTGTTAAATCATTCCGACCTGAAGTCCCTCCTCTTCTGAAGGACGACCTTCGCTTTACCCTTCCCCATCTGCTGGTCCTCCTCGACCCTTTTGTACTTGTCAATTCGGTCCATGAGTTGGCGCACGCTGGTGACTGGCTTTCCAGTGAGGGACTTTCTTAAGCCATGTTCTGTCGGCAAGCCCCTTTTGAACGTACTGATGGCGACGTCATCATAATTCCCTTCTATCTCGTTATACATTTCCCAGTATCTATCCGAGTAGGCCTTCAGCGTCTCTCCTTCCCGCATGGACAAGGATAGGAGGGAATCGAGGGGCCGAGGGACTCTAGTGCTGGTGATGAAACAGGAACCAAAGGCCTGCGTCAGCTGTTTAAAGGAATCTATGGAATTCGGCTGGAGGGCATCGAACTATCTCATCGCCATGGATCCCAAGCTAGATGGGAATATCTTACACATTAACGCCTCATCCTTGGAGTGGACGACCATCCTCTGATTGAATTGGCTTACATGCTCCACTGGGTCGGTCCGACCATTGTATATGGCAAACGTTGGTTGATGGAACCGCCGAGGAAGCACTGCCCTCTCTATTCTACGCGTGAACGGCAACTGGGAGATGCGATCCAGGGCCTTGCTCATGGCATCGTTGGCCAGGCCTTGGTAAGATGGGCTTTTGTGGCTGCGTTTGCGAGGCCTCTCTTCCTCGTAGGAAAAGGTCTCGCTCGGAGGGGTTCTTGATCTTCGCCGGTATTCGTTATCCTCGTCACTGCTAGTGCCCGAGCCAGGTGAAGGACGTTTCTGCTGTGCTCGGCGCAGCTTTTTCTTCAAATCATCAATCTCTTGTTGTAAAGCCTTTCGATCGTTTTGCTTATGGGATGCATGATCCTTCCCTTTTGAGCGGTTTTTACTCGTGTGAGAGGTGTTTACGCTGCCCTCTCGCTGATTATCTTGGTCTTTCCCTCGTTCAATATTTAAAAAATTGTCCTGCCGTTGAGAATCTGCACGTCCGGTTTGGCGCGGGCCTGATCCTTCCATTTCTTACTGTTTCACTTGTCAAGACACAAATTCTCCCCACAGACGGCGCCAATTGTAAGGGCGATTTTTGGGGCCCAGGCCCAGCAAGCAGGCGATTCTGGCCCAGAAGACCCTCAACAATGAATTTGTAGAGAGTGGGTCACAGAACTAGGTCTTGACAGAGTAACGTAATTATTTAGTAAGCCATGCAACAATTGGACGTGAAGATGTATCATTAAGTTTCATGGGATAACAATCCGTGGGGCTATATGAATGCTTCTTGTGCTCCGTTTCCAGAATTCCTTTCTCTCTTTCTCTCTTCCTTTCTTTTTTCTCTCAATCTTCCGATCCCTTAGTCATGGGGATTTTCTTCTCTTATATAGCATCCTTCAATTGATAATGGCCCTACACTTGTTAACCATTCGGGCCTTTACTTGAGTGCCTGTCCCATAGGACATCCTCCTTCCTTTCTGTGAGT
This sequence comes from Quercus robur, assembly GCF_932294415.1. Taxonomy (NCBI): domain Eukaryota; kingdom Viridiplantae; phylum Streptophyta; class Magnoliopsida; order Fagales; family Fagaceae; genus Quercus; species Quercus robur. Next base: position 17,684,349 of record NC_065536.1, on the reverse strand, counting down.
TGCACTGGCCAAGATAATACTGTTCTCCTGTCCTCTCTACATTAATGCGGCAGCTGTAGTTGCCCCCTGAACGTCTAGCATTTCCCTTTGATTTGGGACGATTTCTCACCATGTAAAGGGTGTGAGTTGGACTCCCATTTGGTGCGTCCGAGGAGACACTCCTCCTCGGACGCTCCTTAAACAAGCCCGGCCCAACAGGATTGGGTTGGGAGTCCTCTGGCCGTGTCTTCACTTCCTGTTATGGCTGGGCTCCGCATGGGTACCAAGGCCCACTGTTGACTGATGAATTTTACCCCCACAGACACGATAAAGATTCACAATAATTTCAAATTAACATTCCACCTCATGCGTGGATCTACCACAATTTTCAATTTAATTTTTTTTTTTTTTTTAAGTTCAAGTTTGAATTGGTAAACTAATTTGGGAATGTTGTAATTATTTGTGAATTTTTGTTGTATATTTAAAAAGACTCGTATCATTTAATTGAAAACTTTTTATTAGATGCATTTTTCAATAATTCTATCATTAGATTACATAATTTCCTTATATCTTACATTTTTGTAAAATATCAAAATAATTAAAGATAAAAAACTATCTCATGAATGATCATTCATTCTACAATACACAAATTTTCTTTTAGGTACATATCATACCTACCTAATCTCTTCAGACAGATATTATAATAAAATATATATTAAATAAGGCAATAACATGTGTTAACAATTAAAATTGGGTAGGATATATATGAAAAAAAGAAAAAGAAAAGATAAGAAAAGAAAAGGACGAGGTCCGTATAGTACATTAAAAAAAAGTGTGTACTGTAGAATTTTCATCTCATCTATAAAAGGTTTCGAGTTAAGCACAAAAACATAAATTTATGGATTCGGTTATAAATAATATCCGATTTGTTAGGATTTTAGTTGGTTGAATCCAATACGTAGAATCTTGCTCAAGCAAGAGCTCTGTAACAACGAGCAGTAATAAACATAAGTGCTGCCTATGGGCTGCTCAAGCAATTGATGAGGCCTGCTAAAGCATGCTTGAGCAAGCCCTTCAGAATTTCAATTCCACGTAAAGTTTCTGAGGAAGCCATGGGAAGTTTAATTTCTTATAACGCATTCCACTCCACGAAAATCAAAATTTTGTCTCAAAATCTCCCCCTTTTTATTTTTTATTTTTATAATAATAATAATAATAATAATAGACATAACTCCTAACATGTACATCATACACCAAAAAAAGTTCATTTTCTTAGGAAACAAGGGGATGCAAGATTTTCTACCCTCTCATACATTGAATTCCATGGCTTTATATGCAATAATAGACGAAGAACGAATTTGTTTTTAATAAAAAAAATATTTTTCAGCAACTCAATTTACATCTCTCATTCTCTAAGAGTACAACTAATTTCAAAATTAACAAAATTACAATAACCTTTCATGAGGTTTTGAAAAATCAATAAAACATCATTTCATAAACAGACTATTCTTTGAGATTTTGATATATGTGACAGTTACATCTTGACATTTAAAAAAAAAAAAAAAAAAAATCTTTTTGAAGACAAAAGATACATTTCAACTGGACCATTGGGTGAGAAGTAAAAGCTATGCAATATTTAATTATTGTTGAAGCAGGCATATTCTTTTGGTAGAAGATTTTTATGCATGATGCTCTTGTTTGCTGCAACTGTTGAATCATCTCAAACGCATAATGTAATTGTTCGATATAAGAACTCCAACCTGTAACAAAAACCCAAAAAAAATAAATGTGAGGTATTTAGCCTAGCAATCATGTAATTGGATTACAAAAAGCAATATTAAAAACTCACCAAACTTGAAACCTCCAGGGCTATATTCATGCATTACCCTGTTTAACTTCAGATTAAACATGAAGCTCTATTCTGGTAAATCATTGATCCGATATTGTGATCTGAATGGATGATAAATATAATTTTTGAGAAATATAGATGGAGAGAAGTTAACATGGATGAAAACTGTATGGTACAAAGAAGGTGCTACAAATCTATTTATAATAATAAGAATTGTTTCATGCATGATCAAAGCTTTTGACAGCTATAGCTAGTGTATACTGCACGCCGGCTCTGGCATAAATGGAAATAAAATCAATTGATGGATAATGGCAAATTTGATTTCTTGACATAAGTGTTTCGTGCATTTAAATTCTTTCTAAGTATGATATATTCGTAATTTAATGGTGTATTTTTTTTATTAATTATTTTTAGGTCAATAAAAGGAAAAAAGACTAGTTCTTATTTTGTGACAACTATGATCTTAAATGCAATTTTTATGCCAACAATGTGCATCATAGACAAATTCAATGGTTTATTGCTATTTGAATTCAAAACAGAAAAGGCATTTTATTGTTTTGACATTTTTTACAATTGTTTTATCGTGTTACCAAGCATGACTTCCACGCTTTTTTTTTTCTTTTTTTTTTGGGGTCATACCATATCCTATTTTTTTTTTTTTTTTTAAAATCATTAAATACCATGTGCAAGAGAAGGTGAATTTATGTTATTTATAGAGTAAATGTTCTTTCAATAATTCATCATGTACAACTCATTCTTTTAGACCCTACTAAAATCTTATTAAGGATAGGATTGTGCCAAAATCTTTGAATAAAAGTCAAGAAGCTTATGAGTTGAACCTTGAAACAAGCTAAACACTTTTATGCTGTAATATTCAGGTGTAAATGATGTGATTAGTATATATAGAAGCTAAGTCTTATATTGGTCCAATACTCAATTGGAATCTCTTCAAGGTATTAGCTTAGCTTCCCAACATTTGAAATAGTCTCTTTTTAATTTTTTATTTTGTCAGATGGTGGTCAGGGACAATATCAGTATATCACTCACAATTTTTTTTTTTTTTCAAAAAAATAAAAATGTGTTAAGCTAAAATTGCTGACTTAGCTAGCTCAAATTGCCCAATTAGTGCTGGCCAACTCAATTAATCAACTCAACAAGCCCAATTAGTGCTTTCCAACTCAATTAACCAACTCAACAATAAATTGACCGAACCCAAAAACCCTCTCTTCCTCTACTTTACTTTCTTTTTCTTTTTCTTTTTCTTTTTTTAATCATTGTTGGAAATATATAACTCTAGATTGGGTTTGGTTTATCTTTAGTACTTTTTTTAATTGGACACCTCCTTTTGTTTTAAATAACAATAGCAAATGGTAACGGGTTTTAATCTCCACATTTTATTTATTTTGTGGGTGATGTGGCATTTTCTCATTAAAACAAAATGAGATTTTTTAAAAAAAAAAAAGAAAGAGCAGGAGGTAAGCCAAACCCCCTTAAATCTACTGAGTCTTGAAACATAAATCCCCCTACTAAAGATATCTTTGGCGGTCTTGTTCATGTGCGGTCTTGAAAGAAAACTCTTTGTCTGGGTTGATTTTTTCAAGAACTCTTTTGTAGTTTCTCTTTAACTTGCGGAGCTTATCAGAAAGCTGGTTCTTGTTGAACTCAACCTGAAGTTTGGACCTGATTTGATCGTAAAATTCTTTGGTGACATTGTAATTTGCAGACGTCATAGGTTAAAAATTTCTAAAAAAATAAAATAAAACTTCCACACATATTCTGTTGTATTCTTTTTTTTTTTTTTTTTTTTTTTAGAAACCAAACACCGAATTCCTTTGTTTCAGATAACCTTTTTCTTTTTTTGGTTAAAAGATAACATAGCATGTGCAAGAATGTGAATTTATATTTTTTCTATAATTCAAAAGGTACACCTTCATTCTTTTACGAGATGTGCATCTACAATATTTTTTGATATTTTGGAACTCTATTTATTTTTTAATGAGGATCACTGTTATTATTATTATTTTATTTCACATTACCTTACATTTCTAATATTTTCTTTTTAAGCAGAGGTTGGTTTATGGAGCAAAAGTTGAAGCAGCTATAGCAATTGGGTTTGATGATTTCATTGCAGATGCATTAAGGGGTACTGGATTTTATCAGAAGGCTCACTTGGAGATCAAAAAAGCTGATAGTTCTGGAGCTATTATTGCAGATCAAGTGTTTGAAAAGACAAAAGCAAAGTGATAGGCCAAGAATGTATTGACCTTTTGTGATGAATTAACCAATTAATTAGCCAAGTTAATTAATTAATTCAATTTGTATGTAAAAAGCGTGGTAACACAAACAGATCACCAATTAAATTAAAATACAGTGGAAAATAAATTGACGTAGTAATTTGTTTATGAATGGGGAAAACCTACACGGCAAAAACCCCACCGGGTGATTTTAAGGTCACCACTCTTAAGAATTCACTATTATCATAACAAGCGGTTACAAGTAAAGAAATCCTACCAACCTATAGTTCAACCTTTACCTCAATACCGGCCCAATTGGACTTGTTTTGCAGTGGTAATCTCTCATTTCAATGCACGGCTCCCAATACGTGACTATCCAATTAGATGTACGGATCTCAGTATGTGGCTTACACACCAACTTGAGAAGGATGTTGGTTGCAAAGTTCTTCAGTTCATCACATGATGAAGGTCACGAAACTCTTTGGTTATAAAACTCTACGGTGTACAAACACAGCAGCTTTTTGAAGAGAAAGATGAACTAGGGCATATGTCTCCGGTTCACAATATGCTTGTGAAAAACTTTTGCATTGAGGTGCATCAGCCGTGATGGCCCTTAAAATAATCCTTATATATGTTTAGGGTTGTGAGAAAAGAAAGACCAAACATCTATACAAGGATTGGATGAAAATCAGAACTGAAAATCTGATTTTCTTAAATCTCGATAGATACCCTATCTATTAAGCAGTTGTTGAGCATTGGGCTTAAACAACCTTTTAAACCTCGATAGATACTAGCTGTTGAGCTAGCTGTCGAGTTTTAAAATCCAGTACTTCTTCACTTGATTCTTGGATAGACTTGCATGGTTTTAACACTTGAACTTGAAACCTTATTTCTTGAAACATTAAACACATTCTAGACCTACCTAATAACAAGTAAAGTGCGTTTTGTCAAAAGATTAGCCAATACTATATTGACACATGTTCTTAACATAATTCACATATGTCCTAACACAAAGTTTACCATGTATTGACCTATTTTAGTTTCCTTGACATTCAGAAAAATCACCTACCCAGAGAAAACACTGGGGCAAAGCTATAATAATAATAATAACTAAAAAGCCAATTGTTGGTTCAACTGCACGAGCATTATCAATTGCCACGGGAGTTCTTCACTACTCCAGAGCGAGAAGATTCTGAAATCACAATCTAGTTTACCAAGTAGGGGCATAAAAATCATGTATTATTCTACTATCTTTTGGAAATTTGATTTTCTAATTTATTTTTATGGTTTAATTTTTGGAGAGTGAAGAGTGAATTTGGAGCTATTATTTTATTAAGATAAAGTGTTTGGAATGACCTAACAAAATTCAAACCATCAACATTTAGAACTACATTTCACAATAATTTCATAACAAACCTTATGTGACAAGTTGTTATTGGTTTTAATTTGGACCTATTACTGATATTACTTTTTTATCCATTAATAACAGCTTGTTACTTATAATATGTTGTGAAAATATTATTTCTCAGTAAACATTATTATTTTTCACCAAATTATAAAACCAAATTCTGACTAATTCAATTTTAGTTACTGCTTATATAAATTGCAAAGATGAGAACTAGGTTACTTTTTAAGGTGACGTTGTAACAAGTATGGTGCCCCAAAACTGAAACAATACAAAATTAGTAAGTCAAATGTTTGATTTTGAAGGCAATGCACATGATATGACATGACAAAAGCCTAACACACAGCACAGGTTAATCAAGGCTACGCACATTCGAGAAAAATGCCTAGCTCATAAAAACTGTAATAATATCACTGAAATGGATTACAATATTCTTGTAGGTTTACACCATAAAAGAATCCATTGAGGCCATAGACATATTATGAATTGGTTTTGTTACTCACTAATATTACCTCCTACATTCATAAAAGCTAGTGTCTCTGTAACTAACAGCGAGGGACTTGTAAAAATGGTTCCCATATTTTGCAAATTTCCTTAGTTCTTGTGTTTTGCGGTCATACACTGCCAAGCTTCCATCATTTTTATGTAAAAGAACTAACCCATCCTCTCGAATTTCTAAAAGTCTATCATCAAAAGCAAGCCCAGATCCCTCGACCTTGAATTTCTTAGTCCAAGTCCTTTCAACACCAATTTCACTACTCATCACCCAGATATCAAACCAGTTGATATCTAAATTCCTAGTATCATGATATTCTACAGTCAAGGATACAGAATCATTGATAACAGCAATATCCTCTCCTAATGAAACCAACTGCACATGCTACTGTAGGAAGCGGTGTCTCTAGGAATACCTCATTACTCATGTCAAATGAAACTATGAACCTGCGAGTAGGCCCATGTTCAGGGAACATCCAACCCCTATGTCTAGCTTTCATACAAATCTCTGCAGCCTTCCAATGATGAAATCCATTTAGGCTCCGTTTAGGAGGAGGGAATGGAATGAAAAGAATATTTTTAGAATATTCTTCCCTCTCTCTTGTTTAGGAGTTTTAACGGAGGGAATGAAAAATTTATTTCCTTGTTTGCGAGTTTAGGTGAGAGAGAATGGAATGGTTAAGAGGGAATGCTCATTCCCTCTTAAGCCCTCAAAATCTCAAATTTTTGTTCCCTTCAAATTGGGAGGAATAAGAGGGAATGGATTTAGATTTAATGAAAATTTTATTGAAATTCCTAAATTACCCCTTGAATCTTAGCCCTCTTTATTCTCAACCAACCGGACCAATATTTTTGCTCTCTCTTTGCTGCTCCTTTCTCATGCTGCTGCTAATCCCAACTGTGAGTTTTTCAATTGTTTTGATTTCATCAATTTATTTACTATTAAAAAGTTTTTCAATTGTTTCAATTTTTTTTTTGCTTTCATTGTTTCAAAAAAAAAAAAAAAATTTCCCTTTCATTACCTTGTATTCAGTATGCTGGAACATGGTATGTATTCTGTAAGTTACATGAAACAACCATGTGATATGACTAGATTGTTATCATTTTCGTGAAAGCTTCAAACTGATCTCTAAGCAAATGAGTGGGTGAAACTATATGCCCCTTACAAAAGATTGGGGGGGGGGGGGGGGGGGCTAGAGATTTTACTAAGCTTTGCTTCAAAGCACCCATGATAGCATCCTCATTGGCATCCAGAGACATTATTGGCCTTGCCAAACTTGGGAGGGCTGATTCAATCAGACAAAAGAAAATGCAAATATAGGCTTGGAAGCATATTGCACCCACAGATGATTAACTAAGATCAACTAAGGGAAACAATGCTGGACAAAAACTAAACCCAGGGTGCTACCATAAGCTAAACTAGCCAATACAGGTTAATAAAAATATAACTAAATCAAACAAATGGTCAATAGTTTGTACTTAGTGAATTCTTGTTTGCAATAATAAAAAGGGCATCCCAAAAAATGATGAGAAGTAAGCTATACAAAATTTATTAGTGTGAGAAAGGAGAAAGAAATTCCAGTAAATCTATTTGCGTCCCATTTCTTTGATACCAACTTCTCAATACTAGAGTATGGATGAATTGTTAGGCCAATTTTTCCTATAATATTTACGTCTTTTCTATTGCAGAGCTACAATGCTTGGGACTAGTACTGTGCTTATTTTTATCATGGTAATGCATAACATGAAATTATTGTGGGATAGTGTTACAATTTATCTCTTAAAGACATTAATGTACGTGTACTTTGAGAGATAATGTTATAATTTAACACTTTGAATCCCAAACAAAATTAATGTTTATAGTTTAATAGTTTTAGTTTTAGATAAGTTGTAACACATTCATAATTAGTTAAACTAATAACGTAACTATTTTTTTTAGAACATGTGCCCATAATTTTCTAAGTTGGACTAATAACATAAATATTTTTTTATTTAGATAAATTTGAATGATGAGGTACTTAAGACCATAATTTTTTCGGACTTTATGCAGAAACTAGCCTTGGTTCATGCTGCATGCCGTTATTTGTGTTACATTATCCATCAAAGGCAATGACTAAAAAGAAGACGTGTTCCCCACATTCCTACACAATCAACCATAGAAAGACAAAATGTTTGTGATGAAATAATGTCTCGACTTAGGAATAGTGAAAAATGCTATGATGTAATACGCATGGGTCCAGAAGCTTTTCAAGGTCTATGTGACATTTTGCGGAAAGATGGTGATCTTCAAGTCACACAGCGTGCCATAGTTGAAGAGCAAGTTGGGAAGTTTCTTCACATGCTAGCACATAATCAAACGACTCGTACAATGTCCTTTTTTTGTCGTTCAGGTGAGACCATTATTTGTCATTTTCATAACGTGTTAAGATCAATAATTATGTTAGAAGATCAATTCCTTCGACAGCTTGATGGAACCCAAGTGCCACTTGAAATACTACAAAGTAGTAGGTTCAACCCATATTTTAAGGTAAATATATCATGCATATAATTTATATTTGATAGCAATTTAGTACAAATATATTTTTAAGGTAAATGTTTATGAGAGATAATATTAATCTCAAGATTGTATTGGGGCACTTGATGGAACATATGTTCATGTCAAAGTGTCTAATGAGGATGCACCAAGATATCAGGGTAGAAAGGGTTACACAACACAAAATGTGTTGGCGGCATACTCATTTGATTTAAAATTCACATACGTATTACTAGGTTGGGAAGGAACTGCTTCAGATTCAAGAATAAAAAAGAGTGCTTTAATTAGAAACGATAACTTGAAAACCCCACAAAGTAAATTTAATTCAAATACGTATTAGGGTGTATTCTTTATAATTAAAAAATTTGTAGTATATAATTAATAGTTGTTATTTTTTATTAGGTAAATATTATCTTGTTGATACGGGATACATGAATAGAAGTCGTCTGATTGCACCTTATAGGAGAGTGCGTTATTATTTAAAAGAGTACTTTGTTCATCCCCTTAAAAATGTTAAAAAAAATTTTAATTTGCGACATGCGTCATTGCGCAATGTTATTGAAAAAGTATTTGGTGTACTTAAAAAGAGATTTCCTATCATAGCAAGTAGTATAGAGCCCAATTATTGTGTTGACACACAAAATGAAATCATTTTAGCATGTTGCATGCTTCATAACTATTTAATGAATGTCGATTCTGATGAAAGTCTTATTGCTGAAGTTGATGAAGATGTTTTGCATTCTCATCATAAACATGTGGCCCCTACTCCAAGAGAAGATGATGAGGATGCTAGGCAAGGAGATATTATAAGAGATTATATAGCATCAACCATGTGGCAAAACTATGTCCAAATGTGATAGCTTTTGGGTTTATTGTTGTCATATCATTTAAGACTATGCTATGTTTCAATTACTTAGACCTAAATGTTATGCATTCATGAAAATTCTTCTTCAATGTCTTTCATCATCTTCTCTTGGAGTAGGGGCCACACGTTCATGATGAGAATACAAAACCTCTTCATCAACTTTAGCAATAAGACTTTCATTAGGATCAACACCCATTAAATAACTATGAAGCATGCAACATGCTAAAATGATTTCATTTTGTGTGTCAACATAATAATTAGGCTCTATAGTACTTGCTATGATAGGAAATCTCTTTTTAAATACACCAAATACTCTTTCAATAACAGTACGCAATGACGCATGTCGTAAATTAAACAATTCTTTAGCATTTTCAAGGGGACGAACAACGTACTCTTTTAAATGATAACGCACTCCCCTATAAGGTGCAATCAGACGACTTCTATTCATGTATCCCTGCAACAAGATAATATTTACCTAATAAACAATAACAACTATTGATTATATACTACAAATTTTTTAATTATAAAGAATACACCTTAATACGTATTTGAATTAAATTTACCTTATTGGATTTTCAAGTTATAGTTTCTAGTTAAAGCACTCTTTATTATTCTTGAATCTGAAGCAGTTCCTTCCCAACCTAGTAATATGTATGTGAATTTTAAATCAAATGAGCATGCCGCCAACACATTTTGTGTTGTGTAACCCTTCTTACCCCGATATCTTGATGCATCCTCATTAGACACTTTGACACGAACATGTGTTCCATTAAGTGCCCCAATACAATCCTGAGATTAACATTATCTCTCAAAAACATTTATCTTAAAATATATTTGTACCAAACTACTATCAAATATAAATTATATGCATGATATATTTACCTTAAAATATGGGTTGAACCTACTACTTTGTAGTATTTCAAGTAGCACTTGGGTTCCATCAGGTTGTCGAAGGAATTGATCCTCTAACATAATTATTGATCTTAACATGTTATGAAAATAGTGACTAATGGTCTCATCAGAATGACAAAAAAAAAAAAAGACATTGTACGAGTTGTCTGATTATGTGCTAGCATGTGAAGAAACTTGCCAACTTGCTCTTTAACCGTGGCACGCTGTGTGTCTTGAAGATCACCATCTCTCCGCAAAATGTGACACAAACCTTGAAAAGCTTGTGGAACCATGCATATTACATCATAACATTTTTCACCATTCCTAAGTCAAGACATTATTTCATCATGAACTTTTTGTCTTTCTATGGTTGATTGTGTAGGAATGTGGGGAACACGTCTTCTTTTTAGTCGTTGCCTTTGATGGATAATGTAACACAAATAACGATATGCAGCATGAACTAAGGCTAGTTTCTGCATAAAGTCCGAAAAAATTATGGTCTTAAGTACCTCATTATTCAAATCCATCTAAATAAAAAAATAGTTATGTTATTAGTCCAACTTAGAAAATTATGGACACATGTTCTAAAAAAATAGTTACGTTATTAGTTTAACTAATTATGAATGTGTTACAACTAATCTAAAACGAAAACTATTAAACTATAAACATTAATTTTGTTTGGGATTCAAAGTGTTAAATTATAGCATTATCTCTCAAAGTACATGTACATTAATGTCTTTGAGAGATAAACTGTAACACTATCCCACAATAATTTCATGTTATGCATTACCATGATAAAAATAAGCACAATACTAGTCCCAAGCACTGTAGCCCTGCTGTAGAAAAGACGTAAATATTATAGGAAAAATTGGTCCAACAATTCATCCATACTCTAGTACTGAGAAGTCGGTATCAAAGAAATGGGACGCAAATAGATTTACTGGAATTTCTTTCGCCTTTCTCACACTAATAAATTTTGTATAGCTTACTTCTCATCATTTTTTTGGGATGCCCTTTTTATTGCTAATAAGAATTCACTAAGTACAAACTACTTACCATTTGTTTGATTTAGTTATATTTTTATTGACCTGTATTGGCTGGTTTAGCTTATGGCAGTACCTTGGGTTTAGTTTTTGTCCAGCATTGTTTTCCTTAGCTGATCTTAGTTAATCATCTGTGGGTGCAATCTGCTTCTAAGCCTATATTTGCATTTTCTTTTGTCATATTGAATCAGCCCTCCCAAGTTTGGCAAGGCCAATAATGTCTCTGGATACCAATGAGGATGCTGTTATGGGTTCTTTGAAGTAGAGCTTAGTAAAATCTCTAACCAATGAAAAAAAAAAATAATAAAACAATGGAAACAATGAAAGCAAAACAATTGAAACAATTGAAAAACTTTTTAATAGTAAATAAATCAATGAAATCAAAACAATTGAAAAACTCACAGTTGGGATTAGCAACAGCGTGAGAAACGAGCGGCAAAGAAAGAGCAAAAATATTGGTACGGCTGGTTGAGAATAAAGAGGGCTAAGATTCAAGGGGTAATTTAGGAATTTCAATAAAATTTTTATTAAATCTAAATCTATTCCCTCTTATTCCTCCCAATTTGAGGGGAATAAAAATTTGAGATTTTGAGAGCTTAGGAGGGAACCATTCCATTCTCTCTCACCTAAACTCGCAAACAAGGAAATTGACTTTTTATTTCCTCCATTAAAACTCTCAAACAATAGAGAGAGAAGAATATTCTAAAAATATTCTTTTCATTCCATTCTATTCTCTCCTCCCAAACGGAGCCTAAATCCTCAACATTGTCACCCATCATATATAAACCTTGCAGAAAAAATATTCCATTCTATGGACCATAAATACAGTCTAGGTAGTCAATCTTGTTCGGGAACAACGACAATAAATCTACATCCCTGGAAACCTCTAGGGTATCATTAGATAGCAATGAGACACGCAGGTGTCCCTTGAACCGATATTTAAAGACAACACCGCCTCCCAGATTGTTAGAAGTGGCAAATTTGTGGTGCTTGGTGATAAAATGATGGCTTCTCATAAGAGCATACCAGGATTTATGTACGCAGTTGAATCGCATCAAGGATTTCACTGGCAACCTTGATAGGATTTCCACTACCACATCTTGTGGAAGGTCGTGGTGCAACATTTTCTTGGCCTAGAATAGAATAGAAGAGAAGCTGCATGTGTATTTCAACGAGGATTGTAAGGACTAATAACAAGTCAAGTTTTGTTTCAAATACTTGGATTGGAATGTGAGTGACAATGAAAATATTTAAAAAGTATCTATCTTTCAATAATGCGTGTAATGATGACTTTGTCTTTGATAGTGTAAATTTTCAGATTATTTGAACAAATTATCCTAACACATATATAGCAATTGAAAAGACTCCATATGTTTGTTTAAGCCTTAAAATTAAAAACCCATCTCATATTTGAACCGCAAAAAAAGATCCCATCATTCGCAACCGAACAAATTAAGAGACAAACAATCAAAATTGTAATGGAAAACTTGAAGAAGATAGATGAGGGGAAAAACACTGACCTCGCAGCAACTTCCCGATTGTTGTTCTGCTTACTACTTTGGCAAAAGAGCAATTGGAAAAAAATAAATAAAATCAGTGGGTTTTTCTTTGTCTTTTGTTTTTAATTCCAAGCGATTTTAGGAGAAGGTAATGATGGGGGAGAGAAATAAAGAGATTCTCACACACACAGGGACGAAGGGGAACTTTTTTTTTTTTTTTTTTGGATCAACGAAGGGGAACTTTTGTTTTGCTAGGTATTTCGTTCCGCCGCGATAGATAATGCTAATAGGTTTTTTCATTTATAACCCTTTCTTCTTTGTCATTTATTATTATTATTATTATTATTATTATTATTTTTCTTTAAAAAAAATTAATGAGCTTTCACATTTTTTTTCTTTGAGAAGAATGAACTTTTACCACCGCAAACAATATCTTTGATCATTTTAAGTACCAATTGCAAAATTAAAAAAAAAAAAAAATTATCTAGAAATTTAACCCAAAACAAAAAATTTTACCCATTAAAAAAATTTAAACAAAATAATTTTACCCTTATTCGACAGCAGATGCATGTCAAGTTCTCCTTTTTAATAAGTGATTACATTTTAATGTGCTAATAAATAATGAATTTGTGTCTTTGTCTTTGTTGACAACTTGTTAATACTAAATGGATGTTTATTTAGAAATTTATAATGATTTTTTTTTTTTGTTTATATTTTCACCCCCTTTAAGGTCAACTCTTGACTACATCCCTATGTTTCATCACAATGGAAATTTAGAAGTTATTTTTCTGCAATTAACCGCCCCTCACTTGCTAGTGGTGTAATTATGGGTTGGAAAAAATCACCACCCTCACCTATAAAATAGAAGACTTGATACTACAAGAAGGCCCCTTCAACACAAAGCACAAATCATAATACATATCTAAGCACTAAATCATACATTCAACCACACTTTATAGGGACCAGTAGTGTAGTTTCTTAGATCCTTAGGCATGTAAATAGTTCCTCAATCTTATGCTTGTAAGCTCTTGTCCATGTACTTGTGAATATTGTGAAGTGTGATGTATTTTATACCTATTTGTAGCGAGAAACAAAAGGAATAGCTCTTATTTTGTGACAAGTATGATATTTTCTCCTTCTTCTTCTTCTTAAATGCAATTTTTTTGCCAACAATGTGCATCGTGGATAAATTCAATGTTTTATTGCTATTTGAATTCTTACCAGGAAAAAAAAATTTATTGTGTTACCATTTTTAAAACTATTTGTTTCTAAAAAAAAAAATTATAACTATTTTATGGTATTACCAAGCAGGACTTCCACACTTCCATTAAAAAAAAAAAAAGACTTCCACACATTTTTTGTTATATTAATTTCTTTTAATCATTTGTAAGAAAGTATAAGAGATTTGTAATTCAATCTCCTACACCAAAAATTGATGAGTATTTTGGTTTAATGATAAAAAGTATAATCATTAAAATTGGATAACATAGGTTGAAACTCTATAAATTAAAAAAAAAAAAAAAAAAAAGTGCAAGAAGGTGAATTTATGTTCCTTCTATAATTCATGATGTACATCTCTATTCTTTTACACCCCACTAAAAACTTATTAAGGATAGGATTATTCCCATTTCCCAGATTTCCTACAAGAAGCCAAGAAATTTATGAATTGAAACAACTCACAAACTTTTAAATAATTTGTCCTTCCTTTTTTTAGTTTTTGGATTCGGGTCCATATGGACCACCTACAAACGTGTTAAGCTGCATCTCTCCCATTTAATTTATATTAAGGCAATACAATTTCAATAAAGCTATTGACATAATAAAAATTCACAATAATTTCACAAAATTTTCAAATTAACATACCACCTTAAACATGGATCTACCACAATTTTCAATTTAATTTTTTTAAAGTTCAAGTGTGAATTGGTAAACTAATTTGGGAATGTTGTAATTTTTTGTAAATTTTTGTTGTATCTTTAAAAAGACTCATATCATTTAATTAAAAACTTGTTATTAGATTCATTTTTCAATAATTCTATCATTAGATTACATAATTTCCTTATATCTTACATTTTTGTATAATATCAAGATAATTAAAGATCAAAAACTATCTCATGAATGATCATTCATTCTACAATACACAAATTTTCTTTTAGGTACATATCATACCTACCTAATCTCTACATACATATATTATTATAAAATATATATTAAATAAGGCAATAACATGTGTTAACAATTAAAATTAGGTAGGATATATATGAAAAAAAAAAGAAGAAGAAGAAAAGATAAGAAAGGAAAAGGATGAAGTCCATATAGTACATTAAAAAAAAAAAGTGTGTACTGTAAAATTCTTATCTCATCTATAAAAGGTTTCGAGTTAAGCACAAAAACATATATTTATGGATTCGGTTATAAATAATATCCAATTTGTTACGTTTTTAGTTGGTTGAATCCAATATGTAGAATCTTGCTCGAGCAAGAAATGAATCTGCTCAAGCAAGCTCTGTAACAATGAGCAGTAATAAACATAAGTGCTGCCCATGGGCTGCTCAAGCAATTGAGGCCTGCTTTTGCTTGCTCAAGCAATTGAAATTAAAGCATGCTTGAGCAAGCCATTCAGAATTGGATTTAGATCCTCTAGGAAATCTAGAGGATTTGAATCTATTTGGTAGATTATCTTAGAAAATCTAGAAAATCTGAATTCTTCAAAATTTCAATTCCAAGCAAAGCTTCTTGAGGAAGTTGTCGGAAAGTTAAAGCCCGTTTGGTAATGTTGTACCAATAACGTTATTTAAATATTGTTGAAATATATGTGAGTGAAAAAGTACTGTGAAAATACGTGTTGTGTCGTTTAAACAACGAAAACTGTTGTTTAAATAACACTAACAAACAGCCCCTTAATATCTTAAAATGCATTCTACGCAAATCAAAATTTTGTCTCAAAATCCCCCCCCCTTTTGTTGATAATAATAATAATAATAATAATAATAATAATAATAGACAACTCCTAACATGTACATCATACACCAAAAAAAAGTTCATTTTCTTAGGAAACAAGGGGATGCATTATTTTTTACCCTTTCATACATTAAATATTTTTTTTATTAAAAAAAAAAATTCATTCTTCGTCTATTAAAAAAAGTTCATTTAAAAAATATATTTTTCAGCAACTCAATTTAGATCTCTCATTCTCCAAGAGTACAACTAATTTCAAAATTAACAAAATTACTAACCTTCCATGAGGTTTCGAAAAATCAATAAAACATCATTTCATAAACATACACTCTATTCTCTGAGATTTTGATATATGTGATAGTTACATCTTGACATTTAAAAAAAAAAAAAATCTTTTTGAAAATAAAAGATACATTTCAACTGGACCATTGCATGAGAAGTAAATGCTATGCAAAACTTTATTTGCATGCATGGCTATCTAGTAACGATTTAATTATTTGTGAAGTAGACATATTCCTTTGGTGGAAGATTTCTGTGCATGATGCTCTTGTTTGCTGCAACTGTTGAATCATCCCAAGCGCATTATGTGATGGTTTGATATAAGAACTCCAACCTGTAACAAAAACCCAAAAAATATAAATGTGAGGTTTTTAGCCTAGCATTCATACTAGCAATTGGATTATTACTAAAAGCAATATTAATAACTCACCGAACTTGAAAGCTCCAGGGCTATATTCATGCATTACCCTGTTTAATTTCAAATTAAACATGAAGCTCTATTCTGGTAAATCATTGATCCGATATTGTGATCTGAATGGATGATAAATATAATTTTTGAGAAATCTAGAAGGAGAGAAGCTAACATGGATGAAAACTGTATGGTATAAAGAAGGTGCTACTAATCTATTTATAATAATAAGAATTGTTTCATGATCAAATCTTTTGACAGCTATAGCTAGTGTATACCGCACGCCGGCTCTGGCATAAATGGACATAAAATCAATTGATGGATAATGGCAAATTTGATTTCTTGACATAAATGTTAGGTGCATTTAAATTCTTTCTAAGTATGATATATTCGTAATTTAATGGTGTATTTTTTTATTAATTATTTTTAGGTCAATAAAAGGAAAAAAAGACTGGTTCTTATCTTGTGACAACTATGATCTTAAATACAATTTTTATGCCAACAATGTGCATCATAGACAAATTCAATGGTTTATTGCTATTTGAATTCAAAACAGAAAAGGCATTTTATTGTTTTGACATTTTTTTTTTACAATTATTTAATTGTGTTACCAAGCATGACTTCCACGCTTTTTTTTTTTTTTTTTTTGGGGTCATACCATGTCCTATTTAAAAATAAAAATCATTAAGTATTATGTGCAAGAGAAGGTAAATTTGTGTTATTTATAGAGTAAATGTTCTTTCAATAATTCATCATGTACAACTCATTCTTTTATACCCTACTAAAATCTTATTAAGGGTAGGATTGTGCCAAAATCTTTGAATAGAAGTCAAGAAACTTATGAGTTGAACCTTGAAACAAGCTAAAGACTTTTATGCTGTAATATTCAGGTGTAAATGATGTGATTAGTATAGAAGCTAAGTCTTATATTGGATACTCAACTGGAATCTCTTCAAAGTATTAGCTTAGCTTCCCGACATTTTAAATAGTTTCTCCTTCTTTTTTAATTTTTAATTTTGGCAGATTGGGGTCAGGGACCATATCAGTATATCACTCAATATTTTTTTTCAAAAAAATAAAAAAGTGTTAAGCTAAAATTGCTGACTTAGCTAGCCCAAATTGCCCAATTAGTGCTGGCCAACTCAATTAATCAACTCAAAAAGCCCAATTAGTGCTTTCCAACTCAATTAACCAACTCAGCAATAAATTAACAGAACCCAAAAACCCTCTCTTCCTCTACTTTACTTTCTTTTTCTTTTTCTTTTTCTAGTCATGGTTGGAAATATATAACCCTAAATCTACCCTCAGGTCTTGAACCACGGTCCACAAACCCCCCTACTAAAGATATCTTTGGCTATCTTTAATTTGTAACATCTTCTACAAAACCTCCGAGAGAGACTATGAGACAAGGAGGGCTGGGAGATTGGGATAGTGAGCGTAACATAGAGCTTCAATATTCCGTCCATGAAGTCCAACACCGCCTTCTATGGGTCCCTCTCGCGGGTGCATGGAGTCATTGCGTCGGCAATGCTTCGAGGAGGGGGATCAGTGCTAGTGGCTTCACTCCATGGACCGCATCTAAAACCGTGTGTATGGGATCTCTCTGTTGCGGTAAGGGCAGGAAAAATCTGCGTAAGCTAATGCATGAAAATAAAAACAACCTGCTTCAAATTAGCCTTAAATTGTAACTTGGACACGATCTTTGGATGAATACTTGAATTCAATGAGTCTAGCTAATGCATGAAAACAAAAACAACCTATGCATGGGATGATAATTAATTGGGCAAATTGTATCCAAACAATATTAATATGACCATACTATCAAATTTCAGAAATTATTGTTAAAAAACTATTTTAATAAACCCAGTAAGGATATATAAACCAAAAACTCAATTATTTCTTGCTACGTGCACTATCAACTAGTGACCAATCACCAAGAAAAATTTGTGAAAAAAGTAAAAGCTTAAGACCCAAAAAGTCTGCATATGTTCGGATTCAAACCCGAATATATCCTCCATCAACCTCCCATAGACTTCAATTCCTCCAATGTTGCTTTAATCTGATCCTGCACCAACTCCAAACGCTTTGAATAAACCTCCAACTCCTTAATCTTTTGCTCCTTCCACTTCTCATCCACCGCTTCTCCACTCTGCATATTCGTCGTCGACACCCCATCAGGACTCAATTGCGTTGGACTCAATGCATTGCTCAACAGCTCTTGAAACAATGGTGATAAACTCTTCACCGTATCCTCAATCAAGCTCGCTACGTCATTATTCCCATTTTCAATGTCATTTGGCAAAGTACCATTGTTCGAAACGTGCTTCTCATTGATTTTCAAACTTGACAGAGACTTTGGTCGCTTCCATGGCCTAAAATCACCCATAACTTCCTCATCCTCCACCTTAACATTGACAAGATTAATGTCATTAAGGCTAGAACTCGGTTCATCCTCATCCAACATGTTATCTTCAACGCCAATTCGGCCAACAATATCACCCCAGATCTTACGAGAAATTTCAAACCTGGCTTGTTCATGTGCGGTCTTGAAAGAAAACTCTTTGTCTGGGTTGATTTTTTCAAGAATTCTTTTGTACTTTCTCTTTAACTTGCTGAGCTTATCAGAGAGCTGGTTCTTGTTGAACTCAACCTGAAGTTTGGACCTGATTTGATCGTAGAATTCTTTGGTGACATTGTAATTTGTGGAGCCACGCTGTGTTGTGAACTCAAGGAAGCCTCGTAGGAGCTCAATCTCATCCTCGTTAGTCCAAATCCGTTGAATCAGTCTCCGAGAACAGTCCACATGCCTTTTCTCTTCCTGCATGGCCCATGCATCGTTCTTGTTCTCATTCTCAACACGCTGTCGTTTTGAATTCACAATTATGGTAGTGGTGGTGGTGGTGGCTGTGATCGGAGGGTTGCCTAGAGGGGCGGCCGCGGCGGCAGGAAGTGCAATTGTGACTATAGGGGTGGAGCGGACGGCGATTCCAACTGGAATTTTGGGATCGTCAATGGATTCATCAATGTTATCGATAGGTTTAGCAGAAATGCTGTCGTTTTTTGTGTTGTCATCTTCTTTTTCGTCGTTTTGGGAGGAAGAAGAGGAAGAGGAAGAAGAAGAGGGTATAATCCAGCCAACCAATGAAGAAAGCATTTTCATACATTTTAATGAAAAGATATGAATTGTTTTTATGAATAAGGGTTGGAACTTGTCAGCAAAAAAAGAAAAAGAGTTGGTATGGACGGTTCAGCAAACTTCTAAAAGGTATTAGTGATTTGGAACCAGACAAAAATAAAAGTTTGTTGGAATTTTCTATTTAAACAAGACTAGAATTCCGGCCACAAAACATTGCACACCATTGGTTGCAAAACAAAGGAATCGAACACTTGTTAGCTACTATCTGTTTGTGGTCCACGTGCGATTCGCCTCAAAAAGGCTTTATATACTACTAGCTAATTATTGTCATACATATTATAGTTAAAATCATGTTTTAAAAATAAGATTTTAGTTACAATATGAAATTGTAAAATTATGTGCAAACGCAATTGTGTAATTGTACAATTTTAGTTAATGAAAACACGATTTTAACTACATGTCCCATAGAGACAGTGTGTAACTATTATCACATGTACTAATAATTATAATTGTACACAAGAATTTATATGCAATGATGTGGAAGTACTATGTGAACTAATTAACATGGCATTTAATTATTATAAGTGGATTGTGACGATTTTAGAACAATGATATGAATCTGGTCAAAACAGATTCACATAAAAAAAAAATGGTCAAAACATTCAACATAGCTAACACGTAATTCATCTTTGCTTTCTTTTGCTCTGTGATTTTATTAGCGTTAAGGTGAAGGGAAAGAACAGTTTGGACCTCCTATAATTCGGCTCAAGTGTAGCGTGGAGATTTGGAGCCATAGTTTTATGCTGGTCTGATTGTCAAACCAGTACTGGAAATGGAAATGGTAACAGAAACAACTTTTCCATTGGGAGATACTGAGCTATATATAGCCTGAAGTGACTTTTTCTTTTTTCTATTTTTCTTTTCTTGCGGTAAATACTAAAGGATAAGGTTTGGTTTAGTATTTAATTAATTACACTGAACTTATCAGGATGATGATACATGTTTGAAAGTAGACACATATTATCATCTGGATGAGTTAAATGTGACTGAACATAAGACTCAAGCCAAGTCCAATACTAAATACAACAAAACTGTGTCCAATTTTTTGGTTGGCGTTAGACTTGGCATTTGATTAGCATCAAAGAAAAAGAATGACAGGAGCTTATACCTAAAACTACTAAGAATTACTAACAGGGTAGTTTTTTAGAGTTAATCTAACAGGGTAGTTGGGACACTGATTTGGAATGTTGTTTGATTGGTCGGCTTGGACTTATGCAAACGAAAGTGCTTCCTTGAAGAAAAAAAAAATCCATATCTGTATAATTTTTAATAACTTTGGAACTTTTCACTTGGCATGGCGTGCATAAGCAACTTTCATATCTTAGTTGACTAGTATGACTGTATGAGGTATCTAGAGAAGACTTCTAGAAATTTTTTTTCTCTTTTTTTTTTTTTTTTTTTTGGGTTGATAATTCGATAGTTATAACGTAAAGGGAGGTTCGAATCCTGAATGTCTCCTTTCAATTGTTATTATTATTGGGAAGGAGAGTTCGAATCCTAGATATTTCTATTAGAAATACTAATAGATGCCAACAAATTGTACTACAAAACTCTTGGCTAATTAAGGAGACTTTTTCAATTGTTGTTATTTTATTATTATTTTTTTAAAATAAAATCAACGGAACTCTTTCTTTTCTAGGGATGGGAAAAGGAAACCATTTCTACAGTTAAACGTATTGTGGATTTGGGTATGAGTTTGGACGTGTCTTTAGAGTTTTTCTTTTGATAATTAGTACAAAGCTTCGAACCATATCGCCTTGGAGAGTCTAACAAGTATATTGCACATCGGTTTAAATATATATATAGCACATCATTCTACATATTAAATTCCATGTAACTATATAATGGAAACACTTGAAAGTTGAAAGCAATTTGCTTCGCCAACTCTATTTATAAAAATAAAAAAGTATAATTAAAAATGTCATGTGATCACATGCTAAACATTTATTACAATAAAACCAAATATCTTTTTTTTATTATAAAATGTTAGAACTGAAACCAAATAACTAATATATAAGAAAATTAATATGTAGAATGATATGCAGAAAGTGTGAGAAATAGTAGCGTCCAAAGACTCAGTATATCAGGCATTGAAATTTCTAAATCTAGCCTATTTATTATATTTTAGATGAGATGGCTTTTTCTTTAGCTTCTTTTCTTATATCTCTCAATAAAATTTAACTGAAATTATACAGAATGTTTAGGCTACACACGCTCACTTACTTACCTTCTTCTCAATCAAAAAAAGAAAAAGAAAAAAAGAAACCTACGTCCTACACGCCTTTAAACTCGTATTCTTTGAGGGCAGCAATAAAAACAAAACAGAACTGAGTAATTCACACTCTTATTACTACTTTTTAGTGTAAAATGAAAATATTCATCCTACAGAAATTTGAGAATAGGAGTGTGAATTAATCATCAAATACAACAAGTCTAAACCAATCTGTCCAATCTAAAGTCTTGGATTTGTTATCATGGCCGGATTGAGTATTGAGTTCCCAAATTATTTTGAAAATTGGATTGGGTAGAGAGCTCGAGTTGACAAATTTTCAACCCAAGTAACCTGACCCAACCTAGAATATTATTTTTGAAGTTTAGATTTAGTTTAAATTTGTTAGTTTAATTTATTTTGATTTTTAGTATATAATTTGAAAAAATTGAAATATTAGGCTAAATTTCATAAATTATAAATAATTTATTGAATAATAGACTAAAATAATTGAATGAAAACCCAAATTTCTTATTGGATATGACAAAATTAGCCTCAATTCAGTGACCCATCTTACTTTGTTCGGTTGAAGATTTCTCAACCCAACTCTACCCATGCCCTCCAACTAATAACTCTTGACATAATTCAAAAAGCCAACCCCAGTGACCTAATCCTACCTTGTTGGGTTGAACATTTGTCAAGCCAACTCTACCCATGCCTTTCTTGGTGAGAGAAGTGTTATAAACTAATAACTCTTTCACATAATCCAAAAGGGAAACTGACTTATATGAGGTTTTTATTTTTATTTTTTTATGGGAAAGGTTTGCTGTATATTAGTATGCAGTAAAAAGAAAGCAATTGCACATGACTCTTGGATATATATATATATATATATTTTTTTTTTTTTTTTAATTTCATGCCACATAACCCATTATGTAGCAAAATTTTCCCATTTTTTTAATGAATGTTATGAGTTACTATAGACTTCTAAATCAATTTATTGATTTATTGTTTTGGTTAGAAAGTTTGGTTTAGAAAGAGCTAAGTGGCAAGAGATTTTTAGGGCTCAATTGGCACAACTTAATATATTCAATAGAAACATGTAGGGTTCAAATCCGTCTAATATTAATTTTTTTTAAAACTCTTTTCCTCTTCAATCAACTAAAATGTCACCAATGGTCTAAATTAGTGTTATATATTACACCTACTGTGTTTCTTTGTGGAGGTTATCACTTTTTAAACTTCAAAAGGGACGTTATTTGTGACGATGCATGAGAGATCAATGACACATGTTCAACTCGGGCTTAGGACAATCCACTTAAATGAAATACTAAGCTTTTCCAATGATTAAGTTAATAACGGTAAAGTTTATGGATAACAAAAGGTGTGTGTGGTGTAATTTTTCATACCTCTCAAGCTCCTAAGAAAGACCATATATTTCATGCAATTTGCTTGCTTCACAATTTCGAGAACTTCCATGATTGAGGTAGCGAGACATCTCTGAATGTTGTGGGTATGATTCATGGGAACCTATACCACGATTTAGCAGAAACCTAAGTGTAGTCCATTTTCTTCCAAAGATTTAGCCCACATATTTTTTGGGCTTATGCCTCCCTCAATTAGGAAGTTGTCCATTCATCGAGCTTATCTCATCATGATAATGCTTGTATGCTTTTCTTTTGTCTGATAATTCGATATTTACAATATAAAAGAAAATTTAATCCCTAAATATAATGGACATTTCAAGAAGTATAAGGGCTTGTTTGGTAACGTTATTTGTATTTTTTAGAAATACATATAAGTGAAAAAGTGTGTAGAAATACGTGTAATGTTGTTTAAAAACTGAAAATTATTGCTCAAAATCACATACCAAACGGCCCCTAAACCGCTTAAATTAAGTGGGTTTTAATTAGTTTAACTGGTAAAATCTCTAATTATTAAATAAGAGATTTGTGATTCAATTTTCGTCTATACCAAAAATCAGTTGGTGTCTTAATCTGATGATAAAAAATTATTATTAAAAAAAGCAAACGTTATAGATTAAAACTCCCTCTCTCTAAAAAAAAAAAAAAAAAAAAAAAAAAAAAACCCACTTAAATTAAAAATCAATTGGCTAGGTGAGAATACTTAGGATAAGCTTATTCCCAAGAATTTATAATGGTTGGAGAATTTTTTTTTTTTTTTTTCTTTGAGAAACAAATATACACACAAGGAAAAGAAAAATGAGTTCTAACACAAAAACACACCACAACTCCACTCAAGAGACATGGTTAATGTTTGGAGAATTTAAGGACCATAACCCAAATATTAAAGTACATAATATTGCAATGATATTGTTAAAAAAATAAATGGGATTCATTTAATTTGATCAAAAAATGTGATTGCTTGTACCCTCCGTTCATTCCTCATCAAGAATGTCGAATTCTGCACTCCTCCACCTATTAAAATTCTGAAACGTTCGATCTAAAAGTTGACTTTTGACATTTCATTTTACACCAATAAATTATAACATTTAATAAAAAAAAACATAATAAATAAATAAATAAAAGGTAAACGAGATACAGTGATAGTACATTGTCATTCTCATCATCATCAATCATCAACGAGAGTAAAAAAGAAAAGAAAAAGGGTTTGTTACAGGAGTATATTATTATTAAACAAAGTACAGAGAGAAAGGCTTTGAAATCTCTCCCATAATAGTTAGTCATAGTCACACATCCAATCCGTTCAACACGTATACGCGTGTGTGACTTCATAGGTCTGGTCCCAACCCAATTCTCCACTCCCCAAATTAACCCATTACCTAGTCCACCACGCAACCGTAACCTTAGCAAATACAACGAAGCCACTTCTCTCTCTCTCTCTCTCTCTCTCGCCCCCCTAACCCAACCACTCTCGCCCAACCTTAGCCCCACAACTAGTCCAAACTCCAAACCCACCTTTAAAAAAAAAAAAAAAAAAAAAAAAAAATTTCAAAGCCCCCCCTTTCTGTGTCTCTCTCTCTAAAAAAAAAAAGGTTTTATAATGGCCTCGGAGGAAAACGACACCGTCTTCGCCGAAGAAGACTTCGATGACGACGATGACGAATTATCAGAAGAGGAAGACGAAGAAGAATTAGACGACGACGAAAACGACGACGTTCTCCCCGATCCAGAGGACGATGACGTCATCAACTCCGCTTCTCCCTCCACGTCATCCCCTACCGTCACCGTCGCCGTCCCTTCCTCCTCCGTCTCCAACGCCATCGTCGCCGTCGAACCGCCAATTGCCACGTCAGCAATCACCACGACGGTCATAACAACCTCCGCCGCGGCCGCCGCAGCCGCAGCCGCAGCCGCAGCAACAGCAACCACCACGCCTTCCCCGAAACGACAGCGTATCACTATCGAGCCACACCTCGAGGAGAAGAAGCCGCAGCCAATTCCTATCGACGATTCGCGGAGACTTTTTCAGAGGCTGTGGACCGATGAGGACGAGATCGAGCTTCTCCAGGGGTTTTTGGACTACACGACGTCGCGTGGCTCGACTCACCACAACGACACCGCTTTGTTCTACGATCAGATTAAGTCGAAGCTCCAGCTCGATTTCAACAAGAACCAGCTCGTCGAGAAGCTGCGTCGTTTGAAGAAGAAGTACCGAAACGTTGTCGGCAAAATCAGCACCGGCAAAGATTTCTCCTTCAAGAGCCCTCACGATCAAGCCACCTTCGAAATCTCGCGCAAGATCTGGAGCAATAGTAATATCAATAACAATTCGAATAATCGCTTCGCTGTGGTGGTGGATGATTCGGTTTTCGACGACGAAGATTCGAAAAACCCTAATTTGTTGGAGGAGAATGCGAATTACAACAATAGCGGTGAGAAGAAGCCGAATTCGTCGCGAAAAAGGTCAAGATCGCGGGTTCGGACCGAGGAGAAGGCGAATAATGGGAATGAGAATGTTGTTGGGAGTGGCGGTAGCGGTGGCAGTGGCGGCGGCGGCGGCGGCGGTGGTGGTGGGAATTTGGGGGGAATGATAGAGGAGACGGTGAAGAGTTGCTTGTCGCCGCTGTTTAAGGAGTTGTTGAGCAATGCAATGGGGGGGAGTGGATTTGGAGGGAGGGGAATTGGGTTTGGAGGGATGGGAATGAATGCAATGGCGATGAACGCTATGCCTTTGAATTTCGGGGGAGGGGAGAGTGGCGGTGTGGTGGATGAGAAGTGGAGGAAACAGCAGATATTGGAGCTGGAGGTGTACTCGAAGCGGTTGGATTTGGTGCAGGATCAGATTCGGGCCGCCTTGGAGGAGTTGCGGTCAATGGGGGGGTGATTGATTGGTTGATTTGATGATTCTATTGGGGAGAAGGAATTGGATGTAAGTGGGTTGATTTTACTGTTTTTAGTTGATGAATATTTATTGGTGTTTATTGGTAGTGTAGCTGAGTTAATTGCTTTTGGATTCTTATACTTTTTTTTTTTCCTTCTTTTTTTGGTTTTTGATAGAACAGTTGTTGAATAATGATTTCTAATTGTTTAGTGTCTCCCATATTTTGTTCATAATCTTTGGATAGTTGTAGATATTAGATTGAAATGAATGAATTGGTAGCATAATGACACGGTTTTATGTTGAGTTTCTGTTTTTTTTTTTCTTTCAATAGTTTTAGAGAATCTGATGCAATCTTGTGTGAATAGTTGTAACTTGAAATTTTATTGTGTTCTTCATGTTTTTGGGCGTGATAGCGGCCGTGAGGCAAAATTAGGGGATTTTGGGATGTGGGGTTTGTTGGTTTGTTATATTTTATTGAGATGATGAAGGTTGCATTCGTTTCATTTTCAATCTGAAAGATGAGTAGCAATGATGTATTCAGGCCGTGGCTGTATTTTCATTTTTCAAAGCTGGATATAATTTCATTGATTTTTTGCTTCCCATGAGCATGAATTTTTGTTCTAAATGTTTTTGCATTAGGCAAGCTTGTTAACCTCTGTACTGTTTGAGAACCCATTCCTTTTTTATACTTTATGCCCAAATGAAGGGTTTACGTTTCATGGTTATAGGTGGGTGAAGAAAACCCAAGGGAGTTATTGTTTATTCTGTGTCTAAGAGAGAGAGAGAGAGGAATGGTGGAAATGGAAACAGGATTATTCTATTACAAATGTGTGATTCTCTATGCAACGACATAGAATAATTAGACTTTTGGACACAGATTTATTTTGGTAGACGATTCTGATTATGTGACTCTGAAAGCAGATCAACCATATTTTCCTTTCCTGCACATTTAAGCACAAAGTATCTTTTCTCTGATATTATAGTTTACTGTTTGACTAAACAGGTAACAGAAATTAGATAAAATCTGAACTAGAGCAATTTGAGTGAATGACCTAGATACGTATTTGAAAACTTGGTCTAGTTGTCTGGGTTTTATGTGGGTTGGGGAGAACTTAGGTGGATCTTACACTAGATTTGATTACCTATTTTTTATGCCCTTAATCTTTAATTCTCTCTCGCCCTCTCTCTCACCTTACTCTATGATTATATGGGCAAAAACGTGAAATAAGATGTCATTTCATTGAGCCGAGAGGCTACTAAAGATTCATTATGCTCTTCCCTTTACTTTGTGCATGAGGAATCCACTTTTCTCCCAATTAAATTTGGCTATCTGAACTACCTTCGTGTTATTGATGTTCTTTCAATCAAATCATGTGTGGGTGCATACTAAAAGCTAGTGATGGTTGATGTAATTTATTATGTATAACAACCATTAAGGCGTGCTGCTTTTTGTTAACTATTAGCACTAGAAACTGAAGCGTACACTGAAATGTATTATTTTTTTAATGGAAAAGAAGACTTTATTGAAAAGAGAAACATAATACACTGAAATGTATTATTTAGTGATGGTTGATCGGGTACGCGATATGTATTATAGTTGGAATTAGTTAGACATTAAAATATTACCTTTGCATATAAGAGGTAGCAATTTCATATTAGAATCTATTGGAGTTTCCTAACGCCAACAACTACAACCCCTCACGCCCCACTTTTCTTCTGTGGGTGGATGGTTGGTATGGAATTTCTAGCAACTGTACTTAGGAGTTTTAACAGATGGAGAGCCTTTGGGTGTGTTGGGATCCCATGGGCATTCTTGGAATTTTGAAATGTTACTAAGTTTGTCAAACCTGGACCGGACCGGACAGTCGTACCCGGGAACTGTGGCCTAACCCGGTTCTTTTGCAAGTGACAACTGGTATAGAACCAGTGACCTTCGTCCAGCACATTAACTACCGAACT
This sequence comes from Quercus robur, assembly GCF_932294415.1. Taxonomy (NCBI): domain Eukaryota; kingdom Viridiplantae; phylum Streptophyta; class Magnoliopsida; order Fagales; family Fagaceae; genus Quercus; species Quercus robur. The sequence goes on along the minus strand of NC_065536.1, from coordinate 17,656,241 downwards.
AATTAGCTTAATTGTGTCACATATGGAATTTATATTTTATTTATTTTAATTTGCTAAATTTAGTTGTGTTCTAGAATTTTGCTTTTACATCATTACATGTGAATATGAATTTGTAAAATTATGTTAAAAATGATTTTATTTTAATTAAAATGTTTTTTATTTGAAAGATTAATAAACGCAAAATTTTAAAGTTTTTTATTTTTTATTTATTTATTTTTATATTTGAAAGTTGTTTAAATTGCTTTATATTTTTTGGGGGTAAATTTCCATATTTTTGTACATTTGATAAATTTATTTATATTTTAACTAATATTAAATTAATTTTGATGTCATCACAGTTCGATCTTGGTTAAATTTCGGTCCAATTTTAAAATCTTGAACCTTTTTCTTTTTCGGTTCTTTGAACCGTCCATGTCTAAAAATAATGAATGTTACCTCACTAGTTATGTTACATGCAATTAGATTAGCTAAGCCATTTACACTAGTAATGAAAGAATTGTCTAGCAGGAACCATCTATGGGACTAAACTTTGCACGAATGTTTGTGAAAAGTTTTAGCTTTTCTAAATGCTAATCCCTTTGTAATCTACTATTAGAAAAAAGGGACTATATTGCATTGTTACATTAGCTAGACAGTATGCATAATGCTGAGTAGTGGTTCGGGCTGGTGAGTGCTTTCATCATGGTTCTTTTAGTGCAAATACTCAGTTGATGGTAGATGGTGATGCATGTTTGCACTTTGCACTACTGGTTCCTTGACTGTGCACAACATACCCTTCCACTTGCCACCAAACGTGTTTTTGGCGTGCTTGGTATGTGTTTCGTGAAGGGTTGCACTTAATTTGTCATTTTTCTATTCTCATGAGTTAGAAAACTTTGAATGGGGGACATTTGTGGTGGGTCTGTCTGCTGGTCTCTGCCTGCGTACATGAGCCCCCAAGCCCTCTCTTTTTTTCCTTTTCTTTTTGCTGTAGCAAAGGGTTCTCAAAAACAAAACAAATAAAGAAAAAACGCAAAAAAGTCATGAGGTTGGAGCATTAGACAGCACTACTGCTTCTACTAAGATGCGAATCAAACTATGGAGGAACTGTTCCTGCAAAGGTGTTCAGAGCCCCGTAAGCAGGTTTATGGGTGGCACTATGAGAAGTTCTAGGAGATTGTCTCACTGATTAGAGGATTAGCCACCACCCGTTTGCATCACTCAGCAACGATAGCAAATTGTTTGTATTAAAACTCAAACTGAATGAATGTAAATTCTCCATCAATTATCATGTCATCCCAACCTGATTGTTAACTTATAAGGCTGGTGGGGGTGGAGCAAGTCTTAAGAGCCATGGCTTAACCACTTCTGGTTCATTGGAGAGAAACAAATTGGAGGCATGACATGAGTACCCTTGCATATTAATTTTGATGCTAGTGTCTTGTAATATGCATATTGCTGATAAATCCAATTGTTTGGGTCTGATTGATATAGACCCATTTTTGAATGGGCTTGGGTCTAGTGCTCCAAAGCACTGGACCTTGCCCATCCATTTTAAACAGATCAAATGGTTGAGTTGTTTAAAGGAATACATTGTATTAGATATGTGGGCACTTTCATATAATCATATGTATTACTAGCACCGACTTCCAATTACATAAATTAATAGTTCAAATTGCACTCAAAGGTAGGGCATTTCTCATTTTTATAAACCTGTCAGGTTTATTATTTTATCCAATTTTTGTCACGAAACATTCTATTGGATTCAGAACCCTTTTTTTTTTTTTTTTTGGAGGGGAAGGGGGTGGGGGGGGGGGGGGGGGGGGGGGGTGGGGGGGTGTTTGCAAGATGTGAAAGGAACTAAAAAAATATTGATTTATCCTAAATCTTAATTGTATGAATAGGCAAACCCAAATGACGATTAAAATATGTGAAAATGTTTGGACTGAGACAATAAGATCAAGTAGTATGGCATGGAGGTGGTATCTAATGTTTTAGATACATTTAACATTAGACTTACTATATGCGGGTTTCACAGGTGAGTGTTGTGGGTTTTACATATTATTAGTGTGATGTTGTATATATTTGAAACATTAGATACATTTTTCTTGTGTCGATAGTAGAACAGATTTTCTACGAAGATCAAGACCAAGAAGTCCTTTTCAACTTCTCTAGCAGGGTTTCCATTAAGTATTTTTCCCCCTTTTCCTTTTGAAAATAGTTTACATTAAAGTCTTAATCATAGTTCATTTGGTACTTCGGTTATGTTTGGTCTGCACGGGTTCTTGGACTTTGGTCATGATAAACCTCATATAATATAATCCTGGTATATAGGTTTGATCAATTGGTTTTCCAGTTAGTCTTGGTCAAATTAGATTCTAATAAAAAACTTGTTAGACTAAAATGGATTCCTTTAGCTTTTACCCGGTCTTTGACAGGTTGGGTTAACTTAATATTACTCATATTTCTTTTTAAAATACCCACATAATAATAATAATAATAATAATAACAATAACAACATACTTTCTAAACCCTTTTTTTTTTCCAAAAAGTGTTTTACAAATCACATTCAATTCATTCAAGTACGTCACAAAGAAAACATACGAGAAGAAGAAAAATGCATCAAAACACAAATAACGAAATTTACATTGAGTAGAGTAAATTACAATATATTCTTACTTAATAAAAAACTTTAAGCCAAGTAAGGTAACTTCCGTTTGAGGTGAAGCTACCAATCATGTGGTAACACAACAAAAGCTGCCATCAGTATTGTTGGGCCTATAGAAGGATGACAATGCATGAGGGTAACAATCACATACAGAGTAATTTTTTGAAGGATAAGCAGAATAGCTTGCAAGGGCTTCCATTGCTCAATGCACCCTTGTGTACTTTATTTCACCCTTGTCAAGAATGATTTTGTACTCTTTAATTTATGAAGTAGCTAATAGGAACTAAGAAACCTTAATTCACACATTATTCTTCACTTGATTGATTGAATTGCTAATTTAAACTATTCATTAAAATAGAATCCGGACTTTAGTACAAAATAAACAAGCCGAAAATGCATTTTTGGTCTCTATATTTTGGGCCTATTCTCATTTTGGTCTCTAACTTGATTTCATGCCTATTTCAGTCCCTAAAAACAAAAACCATGACCGTTTTGGTTCTTGTTGTCAACCTGTGGATGCCCCTCATAAAATTTTGAGAAGAAAAATTTTGGGTTTCGTCACACATTGGGTCCTTGGTGATGTGACTCATGTGCGCTTGTGTCTCTAGGGTGGGGTGTGTGTGTGTTTGTGTGAGTCCCTTTTTCTTACTTTTATTTTAAGAATCGCTATCAACCATTAGTTTTGTATTAGGTGTGATTAGTCACATAGATATCTAATTTATTTTAAGTTACCTAATTGACTAAACCAAATTTTAAAGGTTCATTAATTAAGGTAAACCAAAAGTCGTTAAACCAAAGATCTTGGACTCGGAAGTTTGATTATGTGTGGGAAATGTGTTACGCACCCAATAATGCCTATTCAAAGATAGTATCTCATTTTAATTTATTTTAAACATTAACTTTTAATGAACAAATAGAAAACTTGTCATTTTGATTTTTTTTTTTTTTTTGAAAAGGTTTTTGCAAACAATATACATATGTTGTTGGGTTAAAATAGATTGACCTCGATTAATTAATTTAATTATCCAAATTGATTAATTAGGTTAAATTACATGCAAATTGTGGAGGCACCAACAAATCACCAAATAATCTAAGTGCAACGGAAATTTAATTGACACGGTGATTTGTTAACAGATGGGGAAAATCTCTCGTAAGGCAAAAACTCCACAGGGTGAATTTAAGATCACCACTTCCAAGAATCTACTAATCAGTAACCAAGTGGTAACATGTATGAAAAATCTTATCACTACACTAGTCTATCTCAAAATATTAACCTACAGTTGAACATTTGCTCTAATACCCAATTGGATTTAATTTTATAGCAAACTTCTTTCCTTTTTTTGTACAAATTTCCAATCTCTGACTAGCTCCTTTGCAAGGATCCTAGTACAGGACTAACTCCAGTAACTTGATTGATTGTTGTTGGCTGCAAAGTTCTTCACTTCATAAACAATGAAGATCAGAGTATATGAGTTCTAGATTTTTGTTTCCATACTTGATGACTTTTAAAATAATCCGTATATATGATTGGGGTTGTTAGAAGAGAAACCCTAATAATTCACGTCATAATGGGCAATTTCAGATCTAAGATTTCTGAAATCGTAAATCTCAATAGATCGAGCTTGTGTCAAGTTTGTCCATTAATCCTCGATATTAGCTTATGTCGAGCTTTAATAAAACAACTTTTCTTCACTTGATTCTTGGATCAACGTTCATGTCTTTAATAATACCACTTGATATGTTTGAACAATATACTTCTTGATACATTAATCCCAACTTAGATTTACCTAATTACAAGTAAAGTGCGTTTTGTCAAAGGATTAGCCAATTATATAGGAAATATGACCCTAACATATATTCATCTAAATAAATATTTATGTATAACTATCACATGAATAATAACTCTAACAATATATACAAGCAAAAAATGTGAGATATATACATAGGTATCATGTGAGAGAGAGTATACAAGTATACTATACAATAACATGTGAGTATCTATTTATTATGTAACTATGTGAATACTAAAAACTATACAAAAACAAACACAACGTAATAGAAGGAGAGGGTTGAAAGAATAGTACCTTGTTGTAATCTACCATTTCCTCATTTTTACCCATGTAAAAAGATGACAAAAAGAAATTTGTTAAATAAAAGTAATGCTACAGGCACAAATTATTTTACAATATTTTTACAAAATATTAATGTGACCAATTTTTTATTGGTTTTAACTAGACCCACCGTTAATATCACTTTCATTTACCAACTTGAACCCTCCCACAACAAACCCTGGCTTGACTTCCCTTCCATCTACAAGCTACAACCCAAGCCTTCAATTACAGAACTCCCTTCTCATCATGCATCTAGACTGAAGCTCAGCTGCTGTCAACTTTCAAGACTGCCAGCTGGTCGTTTATGTATTTCGGTAGTCTCTAAATCCACTCATAATATGAATTTACATGTGGCTACTTATTGATTTGTTATTATTCAACTTTTGCTGAAAAAATTTGTTTAATAACGTTGGGGTAGAGATAGAGCTAAAAAATTCGAATATGGTGAGAATGGCTTAAACAAGCCGATCTGACTGTATACGGTTTTTTTTTTTTTACCTCAACTGTATACGCTTAGTTGTTAGGTGTTTTTATTAGATATCTCTATAAAAAAAAAAGTATTCTTAATTAATGTTATTGTTACCCCGTCTATCTTCACAGGGCTGGATATAATCAACTAATTAATATTATATATATAATCAGACACCTCATGCGGGAGAGCATGAAGTTCTGCTATGTGATGCTCTCTTTGAAAAAATAATTGAAATAATCATTAAAGCCTCAAGATAAGAACAAAAAGATAGAGACTTTTGATTTTTTTGGTTCAATATTTCAAGACTTCTCCTATTAAAGAATAAGGATTCTTTGTAAGACTCTTTGTTTTCTTTGGTTCAATGTTTCGAGCTAAAAACTTCTTGCACTTCTACTCATTTATATATACATGCTTATAATCCTTCATGTCATCTCAAATACATCCCAACCAAGAATGAGGTCATATACCTTCAATCTTTCTAAGACACCTACCTAGCACCAGCTCCCATCATCCCATCTAATCTTAACCCGTATTAGTTGGCTATAACCAAGAAAGATAACCTAGTTTTTTTATTGAGTCACAACGATGACTTATTTTTTTCATGTTGAGATTAGATATTGTGGGTTCTATAAATGATGTGATTAAAAAGTCATAAGTTTTAGATTTCTTTGTAATTTTCTATTGCTATTTAGTGCAATATCGATATGTGCTATGATGATAAAATTGAAAGACAATGATGATTTTAGAGTATTTTTCGTGTTATTTTTAAATGTTTTATTTTATTTTATGTGGAAGCCTATCTAAAGGCCATTAAATCTTTATAAATGGAAATGTTTTTAAGCATTTTTTTCCTTCATTTTATTACTGTTGACGAAAATTGTTAACTAATGTTTAACAATAATTGTTATATTATGTTTAACAAACGTTGTCAACTTATTTTTAACAAACGTCGTCAAATTATGTTTAACAAATATTGTTAAATCATGTTTAGCAAACATTGTCAAATTCATCAAACATAATTTCACTCATAGGCCTTTTGGCTTATGAGTTTTATTGATGTGAGTAATGCCCATTCAAGATAATGTATCTCTTAATTACAATCTCTTATTTCAAGGGAAGACCTCTTAATTACAATCCCTTATTTCAAGGGAAGACCCTTTGATTCCAACCATGTCATCTTTGTACATGGGTTTATTTATTTTTATGTTTAAGGGAATATATGTTTTTATTTATTTGTGGCTGCACCTAATAATTTATTTAGGTTGCCTACGTACCCTTGGCGGGGATCAAGCCACTTCGTAATTCTTAATTTGAGGTTTTAGATTCAAAATCCTCAAATTGATTTTGCCCAATTTAAATGATGGACATTTAAGTCAAATACTTTGTAATTAATTAAGTATCAACTTAATTTTACTTTTGGGCGAGATAATTGGTTTTAATCTCAAGGATAAGACCATGTTTTCATGGAAATTGAATCAAAGATTCTCTTTTTAAGAAGTTAAAGTTCCAAGTAATTTTCCCTTTCTTTCATTTGCTTCTTTGTAGGAATTTTAATAATAGTTTGATTGAGGTTTCTAAATTAAATTAAGGGAAAGAAAAACTCCTTTGAAGCAATTATTATTTTTTATGAATATTGGGGATTAGAAAGTTTCCTTAAATCAATTTTTATGGTCATTTTATTTTGAGAATTATTAATTTCAATCTTGATTAAGAGATTACAAATTCCAAAGAATTTGTCATATTGGAATTTGAAGGAATTAGAATTTCTCATTTTATTCAAGGGAGTCGAGGATTTCATTAATGTTGATTGGGTAGAGTCAAGGACTCCAATTATGGGGGTAGAGTCAAGGACTCCAATTAAAAGAAAAGACATTACATCACAACTTGAGAGAATTTTTATTTGGTAATTTTCAAATAGGATTTAAGAGTCAGGGACTCTTGTATAAAGCTTCATGTATGGAGTTAGGAACTCCTCATGAAACCCAACCCTATTTGTTTTCCCAAACAAAAATTATTTGAAGAAGGTTGAGAGAAAGATTTTGGTAGTGAGAGAATTTTTATTTGGTAATGTACAAATAGAAGTTATAAGTGAAGGACTCATATTTAAAGCTCCATGCATAGAATTAGGAACTCTCCATGAAACCCAATCCTATTTGCATTACCATGCAAAAATTCAAATTTGAAAATGAGGGAGAAAGAGATTTAGAGAAGAAAGGGACTAATGTGAAATCCCATATAGGAACCTATGATGCGTATTTCTCTTCTGCTTGATGTTGCTCTCTCTGTCTGTGCCTCTCTTTTTTGTCTTCTTTCTATGTCTTTGTCGTGTGTGAGCACTTGTTCTCTTTTTTCTTTTTCTTTTTTTCTCTTTCCCATTTTTTTTCCTTTGTGTGTACCCCTCTATTTATAGAGAGATTCCAAAGAAGTTGTTCCCTTATTTTTCTCCCAACTGATCAGATCATGGAGCAGTTTTCGCCAGTTTTTCCTCCACAGCTCCTAATTTTATGTTGAGCCATGACCCTTTTTTCAGCTTCTTTTCTCTTTTATTTGTTTCGTTCCTTTTTAAACTCCCCCTTTTTAGCTTATGACACCCCCACTTTTCAACTTTTCAGGTCCACTTTCACCAAACCGTGTTCCTTACTTTCTGGTGATGCCACTTCCTTATTCACTTTTCAGCTTTTGTTTTTTTGTTTTTGTTTTACTCGTTTTGTGTCTATCTTTTGCTTTTGTACTAGGCAGCAGGCTATGAACGTGGCTCATATATAAATATATATATATATATATATATATATATTGTAGTATTAGCTAGATGCCGACCATACATGACCACATTTTTTTTTTTTTGAACCTATGCTATTGTTTAATCCTAGTTGCCATGTACATGCAAACCTTTTTATAAAGTAATTTTTTAGTTTCAACAACTACATTCTCTATATGCCAGTACTAACAAATACTTTCCTTTTGTTGAAATAATGAAATGGGTGTTTGAGATTTGTGGGTCGGTATTTGGTTGTGAAAATTGAGTAGTTGAGGACGTGTTTGGAGGTTTCTTGAATTTTTGAAATTTTAGGATATGAACATATTTTATACTTTGAATTTGAATTATAAATTTCAAAATTTGAAATCATTTAATCAATTTAAAAAATAAAGTCTACATATAATATAATATGTTAGTCTCCTAGAAATGTCCAAAAATCTTGACTGTTCCAACCATAGAAATTTAGATCAGTAGAGCAATTTAACGCTATATTTAAAAACCAATTCTATGACAAATTTTTTATTGTATAAAATATGAATTAAGAAAATTGAGTTTCAAAACATTTAGCAATATTATGGTAAAACATAAATATTATACAACAAAATGAGTATTATAAATAGGTCTTAAAAAACATAAAAATTATTTCAAATAATTTTGCAAAGTGCTTACACATTGTGCGAGAAATTATCTTGTTGATATTAACTCAACTTCTCAGCCCTTTTATTTTCACGCCTAAGCTAAACTTTATATTTTAGTGAAATGGAGAAATATTTCGAAACGATGTCGAAATATTTTGTTTTCTAGCCAAATTGAAATAGAATTCGGTACAATATTAACTCCCTTGAGCCTAGCCCAAGACATCTTTCTCTTTAAAGTATCACCTACTTTCACCAAAATAAATAAATTAATTAATTAAATTAAATTAAATTAAATAATAGAAAGAAAACTTCACTCTCATTTTAAGAACCCATTTCATTTTCAATGGTCAAGGGTCAAGAACAAATGAGCTGCATTTTTAATTTATATGATTTATTTTGCATTTTTATGGCAAAATAGTAGTTGCACGTAGTGGTGTGCATAAGCTAGGTTAGGTTGGGTTGGGTTAAGGGGTTTTTTCAACCCAACCTACCATGGTGGGTGTGACGCAAGGGAAGGAATAATGGAGTCACCACCTAGTTATATGGCCTAGGAACCATGAATATAGCGTCTTTTCGAGGAAGGACCTTTGATCGAACTATTAGAGTTTGGGTTCAGAATTTAGGTATGCTCTTGGGAAAATGTTAAGCACCCAAGATTGCCCAACCCTAAGGTTGGCCTCCCATCATTGTGTCCTATATCTTAACCCTATTAAAAACTACTTAAATACTTGTATTCTAGACTCACACACACACACACACACACACACACACACACACATACACACTAACATACATCTAACAAACAATCATGGCATCATTCATCCCAAAACAAAGCATACTCATCTACCTAACCAAACAAAAAGAACCAAACATATAAAAGAAACCCTAGCATTCATCTAATATGTGAAAACCCTATCATGCATCTAAACAAGGTTGTAGCCTCAAACATGGCAGCAAGCATATAGTCAAACAATACATATAAAAAACAAAACGTTAACACATTAGAAACCCTAATCATACATCTAAAAACCCTAACACAAATGCGTGAACATTGCTAATGCATGACTTACCATTTACTTACCTCTTAGCAGCACAGCATCTATGGTATCAATGCATGAACATGTTAATGAACGGCATTAAAACTAAGAAACCCTAAATTAAACCCTAATCTAGACATGTGATAACAAACAAGCATGTTAAAAGGTGAGCAAGCATTTTATGAGTTTTAAAACATGTGAAAAAGAGGCTATGCAGACAAACATGTGAAGGTAGCAATAAAACAAACAAAAATTAGGGTTTTTGGGTAACAGCATCATGCACGCTAGAACAAGTCTGTGTACGCATGAGTTTAGCCTGCGTGCGCAGGCTAAGTCATGTGTACATAAATCCTTACCCAGAAACCCTAATCAACACAAAAACAAAGCAGAAACCAAACAAAACATAAAATCTAGCAACCTAACACACTTGAAGACATAAAGAAAACCTAAAACTAACCTAAACTAACATGTGTAAGCATCAAATAAACAAAATAAATGGATTAAAACAAATATTAAAGGTAGAAAATAAAAAGAAAAGTTTAAAAGAATTCTTTAAAGCTAAAGCTCCTAGGCTTGATTTTTTACCGTTCCACTTAGTCAAATCTATCACAATTCAATAAAATGGCAATTAATATTCTTAAACTCAAAGGATTGGGGCTAGAAAGGTCCCAATCAAATAAAAAGAGACTTAAGTGTATTTTGTGAAAAAACTCCCTTTTGATTTACTATTTTCTAGTGAATATTAGGTCTTTCCTGTGTGATTGTGTGTTTTGAAAATGTATCATGTAAGGCTTTTTATAGTTGAAAAAATGGGGTTTGGAACGGCTCCCAGATGATGTGAGATTCATTCCAAACTTTAGCCATTATTGTAGAAAACTTGTCTTTCTTATGCTTCTGAAACCCTAACTGCGTGCACAGGAATGTGCCTGCGTACACATGCATTGGCTCGCATATACAAGTTGCGACTCACTTGCGCAGGCTAAGGGTCACTTTGGTCATTTTATTTCCAAAAATAGATTTTTGCTTATTTAAAATGTTGTATTTTCCATTTTAACACTCCTCAAGTCAATTTAATATCTGATTGGACTCTAAATAGGCCTTGAACCTTAGAGTTCGAGCATCATTGGGGAACATGAGCCCAAGCTGTAAGAGGTACAAAATACGATGTCTACAGTGGGCTTAAAAAAAAATCCAACTCAACCCACGTGGACCGGGTTGGATTGAGTTAAACTTATGGGTTGGACAATTTTGTTTTTATTATTATTATTATTATTATTATTATTATTATTAAATTGTGCACTAGAACACCACCACAAATAAGAGCAAATTTATAACTAAATAATTTAAGCATAACACCAATCCAACACAAACTATATGAGGACACTTAGGGTTTGGGTTTTATTTAGGAAGAGGGATAAAAATGTAAATAAAAAAATTGTATAATATAGCTTTAAATATATTTTTTAAAGTTGAAATTTATATTAAATATAGGTGAATTGGGTCAAGATAAGCGGAATTGTGAATCTTATGATCCGAACCCAACTCGCCCCACTATAAAAAAAATTAAGGAAAAAAAAAAAAAAAAACTCTCAACCCTATCCAACCCACCAATCCCTAAAATCTGACCCAATATAGCGGGTTGGGTTAGATCAAATTGATTTTGTTAGATTGACTACACACCTCTAGCTGTCCATTTGGTAAGTATGGTCACATGTGAATAAAGTTCAAGAGAAATGTTATTATATATATATATATATATATATAAATATATAATAGTTAGCCTACATGGGCTTAGACCCATTGTACTTCTTGTTGTACAATGTTCTACGCACAATATATAGACTTTACAAGTTTATTCTCTATCTATGTATTCTTAACAAGATATTAGAGTCATTGCTCGAATCTAGTCTTTTTACTCATCAAACCGCCAACGCAGAGGTGCAAGAAGCTTCTGCAAATTAACTCACATGCTCACAGGCCACCTCGCACCACCATCTAATCTCACGTGCCACCACGTGAGATCTCCTGATCAATTAATAGAGTTAATTATTGATATGATCATGGTAATTTGACATAAAAGTCAAGAATCATAAACTGATTATGACTTGAAATTTATGAAATTCTTTTTCCTAGCTTGATGTATCTCAAACCAGGTGGTCAATATTAATGTTTTTTTCTCTCAAAGTTTGTCAGATTTAAATAATTCTCAATTGTTGTGTAGTTGTGCAACTGGACATTTTATTCCCTTTTCCTCTGAATTCCATCTAATGTCCATACCATTGTGACGGATGCGATCCTAAACAAAATCTCTCTTATATTCTCGATTTTTCTAAAAAAAAAATTGTCGCAAACCCTGAGTCTGAATAGACATGGATTTGGTGAGACTAATTTTGGAAATTGCCTCTTACTTTTGCACCTGCACAATCGACCATGCAAACTACTTTACCAATCTTCGAACGAATCTTTCGGAATTATCGTAATGTCAAGAATGAACTCGGGCACCACCGCGAAGACCCAAGGACAAGAGTTGAATGTGAAGAGAGACAACACATGATGACATGGAGCGAACGCGTGAATGGCTGGTTGTAGAGCCCAGCTCTCTTCGGAAGTGAAGTGGATGGTATTTTACAAAGTAACGAGTAGGAATTACAGAAGATATGTCTCCTCAATTGGAATGACAGTATAAGTGCTAAGCTCAATGAAGTGAGACAAGCAATAACCGATGGAAATTTTGATGTTGTTGCTTACCCGTTGCCACGAGCTCTAGTTGATGAGATGCCTGTGGAGAAAAATACGACCGCTGGCCTGGACTCAACACTTGAAGTCACTACAAAACGCGGGGGCCTTGGGCCGCGTTTTTTAAGCCGTGGCTATAAAAAACGCAGCCCAAGATAGACTGAAGCCACGTTTCATAAAAACGGGGCCATAGACAGGTTCTTAGGCCGCGTTTTTTAAGCGGGGCCATAGACGGGTTCTTAGGCCGCGTTTTTTTGAGCTAAAAACGCGGCCTAAGGACCTCCGTATTTTATTTTTTGGCAAACTTTTTTTTTTCTTTTCCTTAACTGTGGCCGCATTTTAAAAATGGGGCCATAGACGGGTTCTTAGGCCGCGTTTTTTTGAGCTAAAAACGCGGCCTAAGGACCTCCGTATTTTATTTTTTGGCAAACTTTTTTTTTTCTTTTCCTTAACTGTGGCCGCATTTTAAAAATGGGGCCATAGACGGGTTCTTAGGCCGCGTTTTTTTGAGCTAAAAACGCGGCCTAAGGACCTCCGTATTTTATTTTTTGGCTAACTTCTTTTTTTTTTTTTTTTTTTTTTTTTTTTTTTTTTTTCTTTTTCTTTTCCTTAACTGTGGCCACATTTTAAAAACGGGGCCAGAGACGGGTTCTTAGGCCGCGTTTTTTTGAGCTAAAAACGCGGCCTAAGGACCTCCGTTTTTTGAGCTATTGCCGCATTTAAAACACGCGGCTATAGGACCTGCGTATTTTTTTTTTTTAAATCTCAACTAGCTAAAGCCGCATTTATCAAACGTGGCTTTAAGTTTTGTCTGTAGCCGCGTGTATAAAACACGGCTTTAAATTAGGAAGTGGCCGCGTTTATTAAACGTGGCTTCAGATGGCCCCTATAGCTGCAGGTTAAAAACGCAGCTTCAGGAATTATATAAATACTAAACTACAAACCTTTTCACCCCTAGCCTCTTCCATCGCACATAGCCTCCATCTCTCAAGCCCGATCTAGCTCAACCCTCACCCTCCATCAGAGCAGATCTTCCTTCGCTTCCCTCATCTCCTCCACCACCATCTTTGCCGACCTCCACCAGGTCCCTCCATCCGGCACTCTCGTCACCACTCTCTTCCAAACCACCGGCGTCGTTTCGATCCCTACGCAATCATCAAACGCCACCGTGAGTCTCTCTCTCTCTCTCTCTCTCTCTCTCTCTCTCTCTCTCTCTCTCTCTCTCTCTCTCAGTATATTTGGTTTCATTTTGTGTGCGTGTGTGTGTTTTTGGCTTTTTAGTTCATCATCTTTGCATTTGGGGAAGTGGGTATTTCAAAAGTCAATGCTTTTTTTAATTTTTGGTTTTGTTTGAGAGATTGGGGTGTGTGGGTTTTTGGGATTTGTTTATTAAGTGACCTGAACTAATAAAAGAAGAACTAAAATCACAAAATCGACTATATGGGAGAGGTTACCGTTAATTGGGAGAGTTTTTTTTGTGGTAGTTTATGGAGTATATGACATTTCAAAAAAAAAAAAAACAATTCTACTCTTAAAAATGAGAAACGTTCTCTACTCTATTGGTTTTTTTTTGTTACTTCAATTAATTTCTAATTGTCATGCTTTGTGGTTGTTTTCATGTTCTGTATGAAGCTTCTAATTGTATTGTAAAGCTGAGTTTTTGACTTTTTTGGCTAATTTGTGTGCATCTGAGAGTTTGGTTTTTGTTAGATTAACAATAATCTTTGGAAGATTTGGTATTTAATTTTGTACTTGATATGTAACTTGTTAATAAAGGGTTTACAATTATTTCATTGTTTGCCTTTTTGTGTTCTAACAAGAGTTCACTTTTTGTCTTAATAACATATCTGTAGATTACAAGATGGATGGTTATGATCTCAGGAACAATAGCAGATTTTATTTCTACCTATCACTAGCTGTTTTTACTATTTTTGTTGCTCAAAATTTTGAGATTTTCATTTATTATCTATAACAACTTGAGTTTGCTTGTCACTACTAGAACCTTGTAAAATACTAATTAAAATTGTTTTTGTGGTTTATAATTAAATGTGTTGTCAATGTTGATGCCAGTGCTTTAAGCCTTCTAGCTTGGTTTAAAAAAATAAAATAAAATTCAGGACAGAGTTACCTACTATCTAGTGGTTACTGCATGGCATCACATCAGGGAAAACTATCCTTTCATCAAGCAAACATATCACCTTCTACGGTGAACTCAAGGCATGCCCTTTGTACTCTCTTATTGTTGGTGGTCATTTAATGGGTATGGTATGAGCTGATAGAAATAAAAGAGATAAAGAATCTAAAGTCAGCTTGTTATGTACAATGGAGAGTACAAAAATCCTAGGCTTTGGATTGTCAATCAAAGTTCGCACACACCTTGTGAAATGCAAATAAAAATACTGGGTGCCAACAATAAATTAATATTATTTAAGATATTGTAATGCTACATATAAAATAATTGTAATTTTAAGCCTCAAGAATCAGAACCCTCAACTTATTTTCAGCCTTTTATTATTATTATATACTAATGCGAATATTTATCTTGTCTTGGAGATATCCCATGAAGCAATAGTGCCTTGGTCCAACTCTTTTTCAGGTTAATTTGGTCTACAGTTTGTAGGAAAACTCTTACAGATTTTGGGGTGTTTCAACTTTTTTGATGGCAGGGCTTGAAACTATAGTACTTGTTTCCATTTCCATAAATCTTAGGTTCTGGTATATTTTTCACCACATGTTTATGACTTAAGAATTGTTTTTTGGTATAGTTAAGGAATCTATGGTTCTGCTTGAAGTGCTTTAATAATGAATTTTGTTAATTTTTATGAAATAATTCTTGAGATTGAATATGTAGAAGGATATTCTTACCATTTTATTATCAGCATAAGTGCAATATATGGTACTGAGCATTGAGAATGAAACTGACTTGCTTTTTTTTTTTTTTATACTGACTTGCATTTTTTATATTAGATACTCTGTTTTTTGTTGGCTGAATCACTCAGTGCAATATATGGTACTCACTTGCATCATTGAGGTAATGATGCTACTTTGATTGTTTTTAGCAGGTGAGATTGAATTTATTAATGTAATTGTTCCAGCAGTTTTTTCACTATTTGTGGATTGAAAGCTAGAACGTTTGTGAGTTCAAATTACAAGTTCTTGGTAAGTTCATTTGCCTTTTAATTTGTGTTATGTCTCTTTGCCATATTCACATGAAGTGGGTTTTGATGTTGTGATTGCATTTAAGTGGGTATTAGCTTGTTTTAGTTTTCATTTCTTGAATGTGCGTTGTAGCTGTCAATATATTTAAACACAATCAACAACTCTAGCATAGGTAGTTCTATAAATGGTCTTACCAATACCAAAACCAAAGAATTTGGATAAGAAAAGAAGAACAAGGAGAAAAGCCTTAACACTTCTCTGTCAGTTTGCCACTTAGCACCTTATTACTTTCTATATATGTAGAAATGACAAGAAAATTAAATCATTGGTTGATCACTAGGTTAAATATGTTGATCACTGGGAATTAGAATTTAGAAGAAAGGGGTTTTCAATGGCTCCAGTGCTGAATAGAAGCCTAGCTACTGCTTCTCTTGATTCACTTCCCTCATCCTCCTCATTTTATGTCTTTTGTGATGTTGCCATCAACACAATTAGTAATTAGTTGTCAAATTTGCTTTATGGTATGTGATATTATAATAAAACATGCTCATTAAATAAATGTATTTGAATTGTGGATGTTTTGATTGATGTGCAGTATGTCAAGACAATGCATATGACTATGGCTTTTACTTATTTTGGATAGTTGCTTTAATTTCACCTCTTACTTAAATCATAGTTTTTTCTGGTAAGTCAATAAATCATAGTTTTTGTTTCCATAGTAATGTCTCATTTCCATAAAAGTAGATGAGAAGAAGAGGCTTATTGGTGGGCTTGGCATTAACACCTGTAACTGTAAGCCTCATCTTTTGTAGTTGAGTACTTGTTTCCATTGTTTTTAACATTGCTCTTACTAATATAAAAACAATGGATACCAAAGATTAACACCTGTAATCTTTGGTATTCATTGTTTTTTTAGCTAAAACTTTGGTATCCAGTTATGGGAACACAAATATTGTTAAATTGTTTGCTGATGACTATGATGAGAGATCATGATGTAGAAGAATTAGGAAAGTGTAAAGGGACTGTTACTATGAGGGATATTGTCTTCATAAGTTATTTTCCTGAGAGTGTTGGATTAGCCAAAAAAACAAGTCTGTTTTGAGGATGAGAACTTTAGGTAAAGCTTTCAATATATGCTTTAGATAAGGATATAGCTTTCAATTTGTTTCTCTTTGTTGTACAGATCCAGGCCTTTTTATTTTTTTATTTTTAGAATCTTTTGGTACTTATTCCATTGTATGATGCAGGTTGACAGTGCAAACAAACATGGAATACTTCTCGAAGTTGTACAAGTCCATACTGACCTTAACCTTATCATAACAAAAGCTTACATATCCTCTGATGGTGGATGGTTCATGGATGGTAAGATTCTTTCTTTTTAGAATCTTTAAAATTGCTTCTATGACTTTAAGGAGAATAGTTTAAAAAATCTATACCATTTTATGTAAAAGACAATGCATTAAATGATATTTTCTTAAATTTTTTAAACAAAATTAAAAGAAAAATATAAGATGAATCTAATCATGTAGACATTGTGGTTTGAAAGGACCCATAGATAGATTTCATTTGTGGATGGTTTTAAACCTAAGCCCAAGTTTGAAGGCATTGATTATTAACCTTTAATGGTGGCTAACCTGGTACCTTTTCTTTATATCTACTTATTAGATTTCAACTCTCAAAGATTTAATTTTGGAGCATAGCAGTAGAATTCTTGATGAGGTCCATTCTAGAAAAAGCACTGGAAGAGTAGAATCCTTAAAAGACTAAAGGTCCAACTATGGAGAATTGCAGTAGGAGCACTTCCTCTAAACATAGATTTGGCCTCAAGATTAAATTAAGATTGAAGAAGAAGACATGTTCCCTTTGCGGTCTAGAACTAGAAACTAAAGCTCATCTATTTAAGAATTGTATAGTTGCTAAAAAGATTTGTTTGGATGGTACTTAGGTTATGTATCATATGGTGAACATTTTGCCATGTCTTATAACTGAATATGATCAATTGTAAATCTTTCCAACTATTGATCTTTGGGTTTTGATGTCTTTGGAAATTTACTTATGATTTTATTGATGGAGAAAAATTCAAGCATGTTATTTTGTTGCATTCAATCCTGATAAGAAGCGTTTGTAGAAGAACATTTGTCATCAGGCCTAGAAAGGAAGAAAAAAAAAAAAAAAAGGCTATAGCCACGTTTTAAAAATGCGGCTATAGTTCTAACAACCTATAGCCGCGTTTTAAACGCAGCTAAAATATGTTTTTGAGACTGTCAACCAAGGGAGCTATGGCCGCACTTTTTAAACGCGGCCTAAGGGTCTGGTCTTAGGCCACGTTTAAAAGATCAGATGCTTAGGCCGCGTTTTAAACGGGGCTATAGGACCTGGTCTTGGGTCGCGGTTAAAAAGTGCGGCCATAGGACCGTCAGTCCTATAGTCACAGGTTTTAGGTCACATCAGAAAGCGCGGCCTAAAAAAACGCGGCTATAGGCTATAGCCACGTTTTTTTTTGACATATAGCCACGTTTTAAAAACACGGCCATAGAACCTTTTTTTTGTAGTGAGTGGTTTGGCATTGTATTGAAGATGGAAGTGTGGGAATTATTGGGTTATATGGTATAAGGGGTGTACACTACTAAAATCGGTAATTTAAGCTGCGTTTTTGAGCTGCGTTTTTAGAAAACGCAGCTCTAGGGTCGAATTTTGAGCTGCGTTTTCTCTAAACACAGCTTCAGGATGCAGTTTGAGCTGTGTTTATTAAACCCGACTATAGACCAGCTCTGAAGCTGCGTTTTTTGATGTTAGAGCTGCGTTTACCGGGTAGGATTGAAGCTGCGTTTTCAAAAACGCAGCTTTAGTTCCAACCTGGGATTTTTTTTTTTTTTTTTCAATATATCTGAGAGCTGCGTTTAACAAACGCAGCTTCAAAACTTATAGAGCTGCGTTGTTCTAAACGCAGCTCCAGACATGTCAAAGCTGCGTCTAGAAGAATGCAGCTCTAGCTAGTAAGTGGTAGAGCTGCGTTTATTTGAACACAGCTCCAGACTCATTTATGCCGCAACTAGCCTTCCTATAAATTCAAAAAACCCCTAAAATTTCAACCCAATCAATCCCTAAATTGAAAAACACTCAGGAGACACTCAGGTAACACTTCTCATCCCATCGCTTTCTTCATTTCTGAATGTCAAAATCCCCTTTTCTTCTGTTTGATTATTCCTTCAAATCTCAGTTGGAAGAGATTCGTCAAAAGAGAGCAGCTGAGAGATTGATCAAAACTTCTTCCGGACCAGATCTCACCCAACCTTCCTTTCACAATGGTTCGCACCATCTCTCTCTCTTTCTCTCATGGTCAAATTAATTTTTTTTTAAAATATATATATTTTTTCTGTGCACAGATTTTGTTGGAATGAAAAAATCAGAGAGCGGAAATCGACTCACAGAGGTAGGGAAAATAATTTGTAAATAATCTCAATTTGGAGAAATTTGCACAAATTTTAATTTTTAAGCCTTAGTTTTTGATTGGTTGATGAATTGCTGTTATGTTTTAGTCTTTCTTTTGTTAATATGGTTTCTAATTGATGTGAGTAGATACACAACAGAAGTAAAGAGATTTCGCTCACCCGTGAGTAAACGCGGCGAGTAACTTGAGCTTTGGGATATTTTCCCAAAACTTTTCTCGAGAAACAAACAGATAAAAATAAAAATTCAAAAGCCAAAATGGGTTTGTGGTATTGGAGAAAGATCTTCCTAAATCACCGTCTGATCAGCTTTTTTTTTTTATTAGAAAAATGTTTTTTTAGGTTAAAGATTATTTTTACATATACATATACATATAATATGTATGTGTATATATATAATGGTTAAGAGATGCGGTCAAAGGTCTCTTTCTCAATTCTACTGCTACTTTTTGTTTCTATTTGAGAACCTTTTTCTCATCAAGTTGTGCTGTTGGTTTACAGGCTCATCCAGCCCTGTAATATGTTGTATGTGTGGCCATTTTTCTTTTTTTTGAATTTTTCTTTTTTTTTTAAGTTTGATAGTTACAGCGAGAAATGAAAGATTAGAACCTATATATTTTTTTAAAAACTACTAAGCTGTTGGGGATTTATATTGATATTAATTATTTTTTTTAACCATATATTTTAGGGGTGATTTAAAATTAAACCATCTAATTTCCAAAAAAAAAAAAGTTGCTGTCTTGTAGCACAAGATTTTAGATTCAATAATTTGAAATACCAACACATTGGTAGGTTGTCATCAGTGTTTGCTGAATCCTTTTTTTTCTTTTGTTATTATAAAGAAAACAAAATTTAGTTACATGGGTTTTCATGATCCTTAATCTTCTTGCTATTGTCTTCAAGGAAGAAAATAAAGGTCTGAGAGGTTGTTATTCTGGACATTAGCATATGTACTGATCAAAATTATTGTTGCAATCAATGAGCTGTATATTTTCAGCCTTCTTCCTTTTCAATTTATTGTGTCCCTCACGAGGCCTTTGTCACTCATTGATCATATTTTTAGTTAATTGTTTGCTCAGGAATAGAACGTGGTTTTTATTTTTTGGTTCCAGGCCGATGTTAGTGGTTTGGTATCTCAGCTACAAGACCTACAGAGGAAGAATGCAGAATTGGAGGAAGAGAACAATAAATTGACTTCAAAGGTAACAAAACTCCTTTAAATTCTGTGTGTGTGTGTGTTATTGTTTTGTTTATAATATACAACTAAGGAAGCTTTTTTTTTTAGTAATGAATTATATGATCAATTACTGATTAGTTTGATATTTTTCTGTTTCAGCTTCAAACTAGGGAAGCTGAGAATGATGTGCAACAAAAGCGTTTGACTAATCTGGTAATTGAAAGCCATTCATTGTTCTTCACTATGTTTTGTTACCTTTGAAGGCACACTTGTTCCACAACGCTTATGTGGCGAGTTGTGGTTGATGGAGGTTGCCGGTGTGCCGTTTCTACCGCATAAATTGTGCATTTTGTTGTGTCACTGGACTTTTTCTTATTTGAGTGGACTGATATGCCCCTTTTGTTTTCCTTAAATCCAATATTAATGCTCATTTTAGGTTTTTTTGCTTTGTTTTTTATAATCATAATTAATGGCAGGTTCATTTTTGGTAAATTGGTTTAGTTTAGTTTTTGTTTTGCCTTTTAGGGTATGGTTTTTTTTATTTTTTATTATAATGGCAGGTTTATTTTTGGTAATGGCTTGCTATTGTTTAAATTGGTTAAGGGTGTATTAGGATTCAAATTATCAAACCCACTTAAATATCCTAACCCAACGTGATTATATACTAAATTATTAAACCAAGGGGCACTCAAGTGGTAGGCTTAGAGCCCATTTGGTAAAAGATTTTTAGTATTGTTGTTTAAATTTTGCGAAAATATATGTGAGTAAAAAAATGTTGTGGAAATACGTATTGTGGTGTTTAAACACTGAAAACTGTTGTTTAAATAATAGTATCAAATGACCCCTTATTTGTCTAAGATGTGAAATGTAAATCTAAAAGTTCAAGGTTAAATCTATCATACTATTGGTCTATTAGATTTTTAGTGTATCTCATAAGTAAGGAATGAAATAATTTAGTCAACAGTTGAGACATCACTTTCTTATACACAAACAAATCTATCAAAATATCCCCACTATTAATTTTATTTACACACAAAACTAAAGTTTTTATAACTAAAGTAAGTTCATTTCTCCTTCTATCTTAAGTGATTGTTTAATTTATTTAAAAGTGCTTACTAATTCTTATATTTTGATAGTAGTTCCTTCTTGAACATGTTTAAATCTTGCAGACACAACGTTTTTGTTTTGTTCATGCCTCCATATGTGTATGTGCACAAATGTACATAAAAGGAGAAATAGTTTTGTTTTTTTATTTTTTATTTTTTAGTTTCAACTTATGGCCTTAGCAACTAAACACTGTCGGCTGTTTGCCATGCAAGATCTTGTTTACTGATACATGGCTTTCATTAAAATAGATAAAGAGAGAAATCATCCAAGGAGGCCTATCTATTATATATGACATTATTACTATATATTTTCCTGTTGACTTATTAGTAGCATCTTGATTTTAGTTAATTATTTTATCCTAGCTTCATTTCAGTCAAAAAAATGATTAGTACCTCACTAGCTTTGGCAATTTCATCCAAACCTATACTATTCTAGCAAGTTTTTTTGCAGTCCCGAAGAAGTGTAGGATGGGGATGGATTTTGGTCATGAACTTACCATTATGAGTTTATGACTATTAGAAAATTTAAAATTTAAAATTTATTTGAATTGGAATGTTTGATATATTGAGATTTTGTATTAGAGACAGTCATGATTTGGTCTTACTTCGCCTTATTATCACTCATAGTTTAATAATTTTAACAAAACTTAAACTACTTAATAATCTTATATTGGATCAATAATTTTCAGTAGGATATTTGAAAAAATAGTATGATATAGAATAGAAATGAATATGATATAGAATAGAAATGAATTGAGTGGCCCTGTAAATTAATTAATATTTTACTATAAGTAATGGCATATGGATTGATGTCTCTTCCCTAAAGTAAAGAGCTTCTTTTTCAATTCCAATGATGCAATATCTTATCAAACACGGACTTCACTTTGATTTGTTAAAGTAAATTTATTAAGATCATCGACATACTTGTAGATAAGGGTAATGTATTACTTAGTTGGAAACAATAATGCATGTATGAATAAGCATGCAGCATGTTAGGCGTGATGCCTAGACAAAGAAAGAGAGGAAAAAAAGTGTCTAATCAATGTTGTTTATAATTGTTGAAGAGAAGGAATTAATTATGTTTTTACTAAATAAAAAGTATTTTATGTTAGGTTATGTTACAGAAATTTGTTATGTTCCAGTTGGAAAAATAAAATAAAATCATATTAATAGCAAACAAAAACATCAAGATCCACCATCTTATAAAAATAATTGGAAACATGTTCTTGAAAAATCAACCCATTCCAATGAGTTTTGGAATGTCACCCAAAATCTTATATTCATGGCAAATTTTATTCAGTCCTAGACCTTCACAAATTCCTATCAAATTTAGTTAATTATATATATCGTACTAGTGCTATCATTTTCAATTTAGTATTAGTATTTTTTTTTTTTTTTTAATCTATGAGGCCTATTTTATCATCTTAGATGTATGAGGCCTATTTTCCATCTCTAAATAGGAAGTATGGATTTATGCGACCGTTGAAGAATGTTTTCTGATTTTGTTTAATTAACCTTGTATGTTACTTATGTTCCATCTCTTTTTCTATATACAGGTTAAGAATTTAACAGCTTGATTTGGTTATTGTGAATTGGCTACTGCAAATTTTTCTGGTCGACTGGTTCCACAACTTGGTCAGCTTTAAAATCTGCAATACTTGTAAGTCATCTTGACATGCAGGGCAAGTTGTTTGACCGTATTTTTTTTATTTATTTATTTTTTTTGTGTTGCATGAGTTAGTGCCAGGATATGTCCACACAAGAAATAGACTTCACTACCCATAAGAAATTCTTAGGCTGCTTGTAAAACCCCCACCTCCTTGATTAATTATAGTTGGGTCCTTTTCTCATTTGAAGTTCATCTTCGCATTTAATGCTGGCATGGCTGGTATTATAGTTCTAAAGGGTAATTATGCCAAAGAAGCATTTATTCAACAGTTTGAAAACAATCCCCTTTTTCACAAATATTTAATCAAGAAAAGAAATAGATTTCCTTCCAACACAATCCAATATGCAGTAACTAATTAGCAACTCTTAGAGACTAGAATCAAACAAAAAAACTAATTAAACGTTTATATGCTATAACTATGATGAGGTAGAATTGATGAACACCATTTTTTTCATTAATAAAATGTTTGGTAGGGCCTGTGAAACGATCATGTTTATTGAAGGTGAACGATCAGCAATAAGACAGATCGATCCAATAGGATCAGGTGGGAACTTTGTGATGTTTTTATTTTGTGATGTAAAAACCAAAGTTTGTTGGGAACTTTTATTTTATATGTAATTATTTGGATATGTAATTAATCTTTTGGCAACGAACTTAATTGTTTTGTTTATGTAAAATTATCGTTTATGTAATTAATATTTTGGTAATGATTTGATACTATATAGTATCAAATATGCAATTTGTTTTGTTGGTTCAGTATTGTTGCATTTGAGTGTTGGCAGGAATATGTATGTGGAATTACAGGTTTTGTTTTGGACAGTAATGTGCTTAGGAAGAAAAAAAATATTTAAAAAAAAAAAAAAATCCTATAGCTGCGTTTTGGGCCCCTATAGCCGCGTTTCTACACAGCATATAGGTGCGGGACCTATAGCTGCGTTTGAAACGTGGCTCTAACACATAGTATAGCCGCGCTTTAGACATAAAACGCAGCCCAAGCCGACCTATAGCCGCGTTTTCTAAAAAACGCAGCTATAGGTCCTGAACAATCCACTGTGTAGAACCCGGCTATAGCTGCGTTTCAAATGCAGCTCTATGTTGCATCTATAGCCGCGTTTTTATAGAAAACGCGGCTATAGGTCCCTCACCTGGGAGCATAAAAACGCGGCTCTAGGACAAAATAAACGCGGCTATAGATACCTTTTGGGCTGCGTTTTTGTAGAAAACGCAGTTATAGGTCCCGCATCTAGGTTTGTAAAAAAACGCGGCTCTAGTATGTCTGAAACGCAGCTACAGACGCCGGTTTGGGCTGCGTTTTTAAAAACGCAGCTCTAGGTCCCCGCAAGGGGCTATAGCCTCGCTACATAGGCTGTGTTTGGAAACGCAGCCATAAAAACGCAGCTATAGCCTATAGCTGCGTTTTTTATTGGCTATAGCTGCGTTTTGCAAATGCGGCTATAGCCTTATTTTTTTGTAGTGGTAGGAAAGAGTAGACTACCCTCTTGAAGGAGATTAATAATAAGTTCCTAAACCGTACCAAACCCATAATTTTGATGTAGTAATTTGGGTGGTGGCTTCCAGGGAAGTGAATTTGGTGAAGATTCAAGAAGTAATTAGAAAAAAAATTACAAATTCCTGATTCTATATGGGCTGGTAAAAGCGAGGAAGAGAGACCTTCAGAGATATTAATGTTGTTGAGAACAAAGAAGTTTATGCTGAATGATTGATGATATATGGGAGCAAATTAATCTAGTGAAAATGGGCATTGATGATCAAAATGAGTCCACAGTAGTATTTACAAGTCGATCAAGGGACGTGTGTGGCCTAATGGGAGCTCAAAGGAGGATAAAAGTGCATTATCTAGCATGAGAGGAAGCAATAAATTTGTTTCAAATGATGGTGGGTGAAGAGACTCTAAATTCTCATCCAGATATACCAAAGCTTGCCAAAGTTGTTGCTGCTGAAGAGTGCGACGGTTTGCCCCTTGCACTTATCACTGTTGGGCGAGCCATGAGTAGCAGGATGATTCCTGAGCAATGGAACCATGCAGTAAGTGTATTGCAGAGATATCCTTCGGAATTTCTAGGTGCAGATGTCTTTCCTGTTCTTAAATTCAACTATGATAGTTTGCTTTATGAAAGGGACAGAAATTGTTTCCTTTATTGCTCCATGTTTCGAGAAGGATATAATATTAGAAAGGATGAACTAATCAATCTTTGGATTGGAGAAGGGCTTTTAGATGAGTACAGAAACAACAACATACATGTAACCTTCAATCGTGGAGAATTTATTATTGGAACTTTGAAGCTCGCATGTTTAATAGAGAGCGATGAATCTGAAGAATTTGTTAGGATGCATGACGTGATCCGGGATATGGCCTTATGGGTAGCCAATTCAAGTGGGTGGAACAGAAGCAAAATTCTTGTACTGCATGGTTCTGAAGAGTTTTTAGGATGCACGACATGATCCGTGACATGGCCTTGTGGTTAGTGTGTGGGGATAGGATAGACAAATTTTTGACACAGCTTGTCAATTCTATTAATGCACACCGAATCGAAAGATGGGAGGAGGCAGAAAGAATATCAGTATGGGGTCATCATAATAGTATAGAATGTTTCATTGGAGAACCAGTTTGTCCCAAGCTCGACTTTGTTGGTCAAGGATACTATGTTGAAGATGTTCTCAAGTCAGTTCTTTCACTCGATGCGTCTCTTGAATGTTTTGGACTTGTCAGGTAATTGTGGCTTAGTTGAATTACCAAAGTCAATTAGTGAATTATTCAACTTGCAATATCTTAATCTGTCAGAAACGGCTATAATGGGGTTGCCATCAGAGCTCAAGAGGCTAAGAAGATTGAAATGTTTGCTATTGGATTATACAAAGAATCTTATAGAAATCCCAAGGGAAGTGATATCAGGTCTGTTGCACTTGCAAGTGTTCAGTATTGTAACAGATGATTGTAGTCCCTCTCACAGTACTGCATTGTATGATGAAGAAGGCTTGCTGGTGGAGATGGAGCGCTTGGAAGAGTTGGGTGACCTAAGGATCACAATACGATCAGCCAGTGGTGCCAAAAGAATATCAGTCAACCAAGTTACAACAGTGGTGCCAAAAGATGGAGCACTTGCTTTTCTTTGAACATTCTCAGTCTATCATTTTCTTCTCTGACAAGAATGAAGCATCTAGCGAAGCTCGAAATAATGTTTTGTGAACAATTGGGAAAGTTGGAAGTTTCACTCGATGAATATCAAATCTCTAACAATAGGGATTTCACAACGCATGACTTCTTTCATAGCCTTATTCGTGATATGGTGATTTGGGGTTGTGGTTTGTTAGACGCGACATGGCTCATTATGCTCCAAGGCTTCAAAAGCTTACAATAGTTGAGTGCAATATGGAAGCAATATTATCAGATCATTATCATCAGGACATTTTCTCAGTCTAGAAACTCTTCACTTGCAAACTTTATCCAATCTATGAAGCATCTGCCCAAAAGCCCTGCCCTTTCCTGCTCTGATTGATATCCATGTAAGTCAATGCCCAAGTCTAGAAAAGCTCCCTCTTAATGCCACAAGCTCAAATGGCCTAAAGCAAATTAGGGGAGAGGCAAGCTGGTGGAACTGGTTGCATTGGGTGGACATGGCCACAAAGGATGCTTTCAGATCAAAATTCACAGAAGTCCCAAATTATGTGTGAAGAAGAGAATTAATTTCAGACTTCCTGGTAAGTATCGAATTTTTATCGGAATTTTTTTTTTCTCCAAATAGAAATGGAAACTTGTCTTTTCTTTTTTGGCCATTTGTAACAGTAATGCACTAGGGTTCATTAACACTTTTCTCTGCTTTTTAGTGAACTCAGAAAATAATGGAGAGACATAAACCTCGAATCTCTTATAATTTATATTCTTCAACCTATTAATTTCATATGGTGTTGTATTTACTCTTGCTGTGAACACTGTAGACGATGACCATAAATACACCACCTTCTTTTGTTTTGTTAATCTATCCTTCTCTAATATTACTTGCTTTCCAGTATTAATTTGATTTTGATTGTTCTATTGTTTTGCACATTAATTGCAGTGTCTTAAAACATTTTCACGATGTAAAAACAAAAAGAAAAATGTTTTGAAAATTTTCGGTTTTGGTAATGTAGCTCATATATACTAGAGGAAGATTTACGGGTTTATGTCAGAAAGGTTAATGAGAATGACAGAAAAGTGCTAAATTTCTAAAAACATTAATTGAAATCTAATACTTCTATTTTCACTTATAAGATCCAAGTAGTTGTTTTGATTAGGTGAGTTATGTATCTTTTGATAACAAATTTGGTGATCAATGATCATGTTAAACTGAGTTTCTAAACCTTTTTTTTTTTTTTTGCAGGAAAAGCGTGGGAAAATTTACATGGGACTATCTCATGCAAGTGTGTTAGGTACTGGCTTTCCTTGATGATCTTTCGCGAATGCTAGATGGATTTCGCATTATATGCCCTCAAAAACTCAACTGTTTGCAGTATGTTTGTTTCGGTAATTGGTTTCATGATGTCCGTTGTGTTTTGTTGTTCTTCCCTCGTAGTTTGGCTTCTAGCTTTGGTTTGGTGCTACAAATACACTCAAAAAAAAAGATTTTGTGGTCTTGTTGGTATGATGTAACGCCCCAGCACAAATAAAAATAAAAAAATAAAAAATAAAATAAAAAAGAAGAAGAAGAAGAAGGAAGTTAGATATTTTTTTAAGGAGCCACACATGTGACTCACCTACTCTACTCCCATTAATTATGCTACTTACTGGGTTTTGTCTCATTCTATTATTTTACAAACTTTTTCAACTGATGGAGATAATTGATGATGTATAATTTAGAGTAGACTTGACTCAATTCTTTTGTATCTAATAGTAGTTACGACTTTATTTTCACTAATGAGACAAGTTGATGATATGTAATTATTTATTCAGACCTTCATTCTTTTGTGGTCAAGAGTCATTGTATTTATTGCATAGAGCTTTGACTTATCTTGGGAGTATATTTAATGAAATTATTATGATAATTCTTGATGTTGATAATTGATATGATTTATTTGAATTAAATTGTCAAAAAGGAAAAAAAAAAAAAAAATCTACAGATACCTTTGAAATGTTTTTCTCATGCTTTGAACCCTTTCGAGTTTGAGGCATGACATGTAGTTTCTATTTTAGTATTTTGTTTATGATGTGTATAAACTACTTTTTTATGTTGTGGGGATTTCAATTTTTTGCTGTGTGATCCAAAGTTAATAAAATTGTACTGAATTTGGTGTGCTTCTATACGGTGTGCGTTGGTTGAGTTTAATTCAACAAATTATTTAATTTAAATTCTGATTTCTGAGATTAACTTTTAATTTCTCCAATCAATTTTTCTAATCTTTAATTTTATTTTTCCCGCTTTTTATTCTGATCATTCCTTATTGAGCAGCAATATAAAAGTGTTGCATTTATGCAGCATCATATTTAACATCATGTTATTCTCAAAAAAAAAAAAAAATATATATATATATATATATATATACACATATTTATTTATTTATTTAACGTTATGTATGAGACATGAGTACGTGCATCCAAACAGTTGTTATTTATTTTATTTTTTTTCTTTTAGAGGAAAAAAAAAAAAAAAAAAAACTTTAACCCAGCACCAGCGGCCTTTATGTTACATAACTTACATCCTCTATGTTCGTGTTTGCCAACAGATTAAAACTCTTATAAAAAATTTAATATTCCATGGAGTTTACAAGTAAATAATGCTTTAATAAAAGCGAAAGAGGTGCTAATGCTATGCAAGTATGAGTATGACAAGATGTATACAAAGAGCATAACACAAATAGAAAAGAAAGAAAAGTTAAAAGAATATGAATGAAAAGTATAATAGAAAATTAGTGGAAGCTCAAGGAATTCAAAAATTCTAGGAGCCTTACGACAAAAGATGTAGGAGATATCAAAGTCCATTCATATCCAACATACTCCCAACCCGCACGAACCTATGTCAAAGGAAGATCCCACTGGACCCAGCTTGTGCAATCTGTAATCAACATGATGAGACGGTGGCTCACGCTCTTTGGGGATGCCCCATGGCTAGAAATGTATGGGCAATGGTGGCTAGAAAGTTGCAGAAACCGAAGCTTAGCTGCAGAGGACTTCTATAGCTTGGTGTGAAAACTGATGGCTGCGTTGACGACAAATGAAGTGGAGGTTTGGGCTATAGTATCATGGGCCATCTGGAACGCACGAAACAGGTACCTATTTGACAGAAAACAAACCCATCCCAGTGACATTTTACGAGGCGCAATGACACTGCTACAAGAATACCAGAGGCTCAACTAATAATGATTTACACCAGTGGTTGTTTTCTTTGTATGCAATGCTGTCTTTAGTGTGGCCAAACGGCTTTTTCCCAAGCATACCCATGCCAAGCCAATCCTTCAATATTTTGTATTACGTGGGCCTGGCATTAGTTTTTTGTACCTCTATACTTTTGACTCAATAATATTTCTATCGTTGCTGTCCCAAAAAAAAAAAAAAAAAAAAAGAGCTCTTTTTTGAAATAATAATAATAATAATAGTTATAAAAAAATTAAAATTTATACCCAAAAAAAAGCTCGAGTGGTTGCTGCAAAGTAGCACAGCAAGCTGATTGGTCTCTTTTGGCAATATTTTTATTTAATAGTTTTCTAATTTATTTGTTTATTTACAATTACTAAATTAGCGTTTTAACAAACTTTCAACAAACAAAAAAGGGTAAATTCCATAAACATAGCCTGAGGTTTGAGCTGCCAACTAGGTTTAATGAAGACTTTTCAAAACTAACTAATTTGAACCCTAAAATCAACTTAGTCCTTAAAACAATTAAGAAAAGTAACTAACTAACCTCAATGTTTAGGAACTAACTTAATTTTCTAAATTGATTTTTATTGGTTAAATAACAAATATTAAAGTCCCAATATATAGCAATTAATGAAAAAAAAAATTGAACAAAGCGATTACAATTTCTTGAAGGTCTCAATTGTTAAAAATAATCAAATTAATTAAGGATAACAAACCATTTTTCGAAGCTTTCATATCTCGCTAGAAAGAGAGAGGTCGAATAAAAGAAGGCCACTCAGAGAAGAAGAAGCAAGAAAATGCAAAATTAATCAACACACAAACTAATTAATATGTGGAGTTTCTCATACTAGAAATAGAACGGTGAGGTTAGAGTAGCCGAATAGTAACGAAATCTGTCAGCCCCAACTCTAAACTCGTTGAAGATAGTTGAAGGCTTGAAGCCTTTAGTTCTACTTATATTCACTTTCACATACAAGAATTCCTACCTTCCGCCATTAATGCTAATGGTCTAAGTAACCATGGTTGTTTGTAATTTGTAATTTTTGCTCTAGTAAAAAAAAAATTATTTTTGCAAAATGCGATGTGGGTAATTTTTGGGCATTTTTAATAAATAGTTTTATCTATTATGCATTTTTATGGGTTATATATAACTTGATGAGATTGCTCTTTATAACCGGACAAGAATATATGTAAGCGTAACTGCAAATTCTACATTAATTTCTACTATCCATCTAACTAAACAGTTTAGTAATAAAAATCATCTTTCCCATTCATATATATATTCTTCCAATTGCTCATTATGGGGTCATCAAAAGACTACCAACCTCCAATCTCTTCATATGACTCTGTTTCTCATTTTCAATCAGATAATCCTCCCAATACAATAAAGTTAAAGTGATTAAAAATAATAATAATAATAATAAAATAAATAAATAAATAAACCTACAATCACTATTGTCACGCCCCGAACTCAAGTAGAGCTAGGCACGTGACAATAATCACACACTTATTAAGTTTACACCCTATAAGTGTGTAAGGCCCTCTTAACAATTAAAGAATTATCTTCAAGAAAATTTCATCAATAAATTAAAAATATCCTCAATAAAGCAATTCTCAAAAGATCTCCAAATAATAATCTTTCAACATCTATTAAAAATAAACTAAATCCTTTAAATCAAAAGGACTACACAAATAGTAATCTTAAACATAAAAGTTCAAATCTTATTCCATTGATTTCTTAAACTTCACTCATGCGCACATTCCAGCAGAAGCCCAAACATATGCTACTCTTCTTGATCAAAATCTGAAAAGAGAAAGGAGGGGGGAGGGGGGTGAGTTGACAACTCAATAAGTAACCAAAATCCGAATAAGTTCTATCCCACAATAAATCTGTAAAGTAATAAGATGTAATATGAATCTTTAAAAGTTATAATATGCAATTGTTTTCCAAAAAAATAGTTAAAGGAGTTTCATAATCTTAAATTAATACTTTGCAAATAGATCACATACTTTAATCTTACAATTGTATCATAGATGGTTTAGAAAGTAGTCAGTTTTTCATATATCAAAAGTTATAACTTACAATAGGTTCCAAAAATACATAAACAGTTTTAATGACTCAAAATAGTTAAATATTCAAATGTAATTTATATTTTTAACAATCTTATGACTATGATCACGCTATATCCCCGTGACTGGGCATCAAAGTACTAATAAATAACCCTCATTGGTTAGGTATCAGAGTACCAATGAATAACCCTCATTGGTTTAATTTAGGTATCAAAATACCAATGAATAGCCCTCATTAGTTTGGGTATCAAAATACCAATACCAATGAATAACCCCCATTGGTTTAGGTATCAGAGTACCAATGAATAACCCCCATTGGTTTGGGTATCAAAATCAATTCATAGTCAAACTGTCCATAATCATATGTATAAAATCATAGTTTCTAACAAAAATATATCTTATTCAAATACGTATATATAATCATATATTCAATAATCAAATATATTTGTGATATTTCTATATTCTTACTTTAAATCAATATAGCTAACAAATATCAATTAAATAAAATAAATCTTATATTCAATGCTCATATGTATTTGTGAAAATTCTTTATTTGTTACTTTGAATCAGTATAGCTAAAAACAATTAAATAAAATACATCATATATTTAGTAATTAAATATATTTGTGATAATTCTTTACTTGAAATCAGTAATACAATAGAAATAAAATTGTAATAACTGTAAACAAATTTCAGGAGTTAAAATACGCAAAATAAAGCCAATTAGGATAAGGTTACTTACCTCAACTAGCTCACCACAAAGAACTTCTCCCTAACACTGTCTCTAAAATCCTTAAATATCACCTAACAATTTAAAGCACCATTTACCCAATAATCAAATAATAAGAATAACCTCAAGTTACTTGACCAGACGAGAAACTTCTAAAGTACCCACTAATTTCTCACTAGTAATTCTCCTACAGTTTTTCTATGGCTATATTCCATATTCTATCATTTGTATTAACTCCAATTAAAATTTGTTTCACGCCAAATCCCAAGCATTGTGTAATATGGGACTCACCTCACACAATTATTTAGGCTAAAAAGTTGAATGCATTCATAAAGATTGAATACTCTGTAAAGCTGAGTACAATCTCTAACAAAAAAAAAAAAAAGTTTTTGGGTTCGTTTGGATTGAACTTATTGTTACTGAAACTGAAAACTAAAAATACTGTAGTAAAATAATTTTTAAATGAGTGAATAGTATCGTGAAACCCATTTTTAATATTTTTTAGTACGTGAACAGTGCTGTAAACAGTGATGAACAGTACGTGAACAGTGATTTTTGTCTCCTGCACAAAGAACCCATGTGATATTACTATTCACACACAGGAAAAAAAAAAACTGAAAATGCAGACGCCCACTCCAAACGGCATCTTTGTCTCTAATCTCCATAGACTCTAAAGTCTAATGGGCTATTGGACTAATGGTGGTCTAACCAATAGTCCACTGTTTCTTATAATTAAATATTCACAAAAGAGTATTATACACCCAAAGCAACTCCATGCCCAACAAAACACCAGTATTAACAATATTACAAAGAAAGCAGTACCACCAAAAAAAAAGGATTTTATCGCCCAAACCCAATTCTTCTCTGTTTATACTTACGTCATAAAACCCATAGAAATTTTAGATAATTATGCTACTAGCCAAAACTACCAACATAAAATATACTCTAAATCCTAGCAAAGCTTAGATTTGACAAGAAAGAGATTTATAGACTCTTACCTCAATTGTGTAGTAAATCCTTCTTTACTTCAGTCCTTTGAGTAGTCTCCTCTCTCAAATATCTCTGCCAGTATACGCTGACATAAAATTAGACTATATAAACTAGGATTTCAACCTTATTTTCTAAAAACCCCTTAGTAATATTAGTTAAAAAAGTTGACCCCATAAACAAATTTACTTAAATACCCCTCATTTTATTTTTTTTATTTTTTCCGGGTATTACAACTATATTTGCCAACTATGAGGGTTGGTAAAAAAATTACCAAACACCAAACCGAAGATCCAACTTGCTAAGAAGATCGAGCTATACAAATAATTTTTCTGGACCACCTAGAAAAGTATTTTGCAACTAAAATAGGGTGTTTTAGTAATTTTCTTTTAAATATATCAAAAGATTGGCCAAAATGGCCCATTAGCATTAATTTTTGAAATATTTAGCAACAGAGCACTGTTTCGGAAATAATTAGGGAAATACCACTTTTTCTGGTACTCGAGCATGGTGAGCTCGAGTACCATCTTTTCATTGGTCAAACATCTTCTCAAAAAAAAAAAACGCCGCTATAGGGCCCGAAAACGTCACTATAGGGCTTAAAAACGCCACTATAGGGCCCCTTGAACCTGTTATGGGACTTATAAAAAAATTTTGCAGGAAAACGCCGCTATAGGGCCCAAAAACGTCACTATAGGGCTTAAAAACGCCTCTATAGGGTCCCTTGAACCTGTTATGGGACTTATAAAAAAAATTTTGCAAGAAAACGCCGCTATAGGGCCCGAAAACGTCACTATAGGGCCCCTTGAACCTGGTATGGGGGCTTAAAAACGCCGCTATAGGGCCCGAAAACGTCACCATAGGACTTAAAAACGCCACTATAGGGCTCCTTGAATATGGGGCGATGGTAGATTAAAAAAAACATGGTACTCGAGCTCCCCAAGTTCGAGTACCAGAAAAATTAGTATTTCCCTAATTATTTCCGAAACAGTGCTCTGTTGCTAAATATTTCAAAAATTAATGCTAATGGGCCATTTTGGCCTCAAAAGATTCCATTATCTATTTATTTACTATGCTTTACAAGTTAACGAGGTATTGGCTCATTTTCAATAGTTATCTAGAAATGGAGAATTGCAAACTATCTCATAAATAAAAGGGAGAAAGGGTCATTTACCCTTTTTTTTATAAAGAAAATATATCTGAAAAAAAAAAATACTATCTGAAGAAAGAATTCTGCCACGTGGATTTGAATAAAAAGATTCTAAATAAATAAACACAATATTATAAAAATGGTATAATATTTTAATTACATTATTTTTCCAGAAATGAAGAGGTTCTTGGGCTTTTCCTCTTTTGGGCTGATTGCACTGGCTAATTAGGTTCAACTCCTCGAGTTTGACTCAGCCGAAGCCAGCCCATTACCAAAACATCTACTTCGCAATCAAATCTTATACCACCTCCCTACCTTATCCAACTGCGTCTCTTTCAAGTGAGCATATGCTCTTCCATGGATCCCCTTCAATTCTCCTCCACCCAGATTAACAAAAGCAACTAAAAAATACATACAATCCCAGTAATTCATTACTCTCTCTCATACACTTCCAGCAAAAGAGAGAGAGGAACAGGAGCCACACAAACACAAACACAAACATAAGTAAACACATACACAAAGACATTACTTATCATGGCTTGTGCAACAACAAGACCCACCTTCTCTTTCCACCTCTCAACCTCTTTCCCCCAAACCTCAGCTCCAAAACTCAAACCCCATTTCACCACCACCCCAACTCTCTTCCCCAAACTCTCACTTCTACACAAACCATACAAACTGACTACGCCACACTCCATTGACATCTCCAAAGAAGACACCCCCACCTCAAGCCAAGAAACCACTACACCTCCTCCTCAAGAGCCTCTAGAAGAGCCTCAAGAAAATATTGACAAGCGCCGCTTAGAAGAGAAGTTTGCAGTGTTAAACACAGGTATCTATGAGTGCAGGTCTTGTGGGCACAAGTTTGATGAAGCTGTGGGAGACCCTTCATATCCCATAGCTCCAGGATTGCAATTTGAAAAGCTGCCTGAGGATTGGAGGTGCCCAACATGTGGGGCAGCTAAGAGCTTCTTTGAGAGTAAGAGTGTGGAGATTGCTGGGTTTGCACAGAACCAACAGTTTGGGCTTGGTGGGAATGCATTGACTTCTGGGCAGAAGGCTATACTTATATATGGAAGCTTGTTGCTTTTCTTTGTGCTCTTTTTGTCTGGTTACTGGCTACAATAGTTAAAGAGCTGGGGAAGGAAAGAAATGAGTAATAGGTAATAGTTTTTGTAGCTCTCTTTCTTTTTCCTTTGAAGTAATTATTGGTGGTGTTATGTTTATGTGATATCAATGTGTATTTATGATATGGGGAAATGTTATAATTCGGGTTACTTGAGTGATTTATAAATGGTATATTTTGTTTTTACTAGTTCTCTGTCCAAATGAATTATGAATGTGTAAACATAGTAGCATTTGAAGAACTGCAATCCGACTGTCTGGAAAGTATGTCAGTTTTATTGAGTAATTGAAGCAAGATTTTGAACCATTATTATTTTATAAACTATAACTGTGGAAGGACTTTGGTTGTAAATTTGTAATGGCTACCTAGCATCCCTAGAATGCAGGGTATTCTAAGATTGAACTGATGGCATGCAAGAATTGAGGAGTGAGATCAGCCTCTTATATCTTTGGTGAGCAGAGAATAAGAAGAAGTTAAGGAAGAAGAAGTCAACAAGGGTTCTGTAATTTAATAGGTATAAATTTATCCTAGCCCCTTTCTATATGAGAATGAGAGTGTGCTTGTACAAACATCCTCATGGCTAGAAGTACATTCCTGCTTTTAAGATGTCTCGTAGGATTTAATTTGAGTAAGTAAATCACATTCGTCAAAAGTACTCATTTATTTTATCCCTATCATCCTGAACTAATGATAAGTTCTTCAAGGTCTCAATTGTTACAAATAATCAAATAAAGATAACACACATTATAATTATATCTCCTGGGTAGAATTTCTTGTTCCCTATTCTTAAAGCTTATCGATTCTAAAACTCAATATCTGTCCACATCTTTAACAGCGCATCTACCACTATCTATTCAGGTTTCAATTTTATCAATAAAAACATATTGTCAATTGGTAGCAATTGAATTGATTATTTGGTGATATTTGCTCCACTGGTTGGCTGAGTTACAAGTAACTTGAGCTAAAATTGTAGAGAAAAGGATTGGAAGGTTCTCCAGCTGAATTCGCTGAATTTCTACTATTCGATGTGTAGTGTTTTGAAGTCTAGAATTGGTTGGGCTTCTGGATTTTGGTTGACTCTGTTTCCTTGTTATGTGATTAACTTTCTCTTTTTTGTTTCTGGTAACACAAATTGTGTCAAATCATTGGAATTTTCTTTTCAGCTTCAATTCATGTCTGTTTTAGGCTAAACATTGATACCTTGTGTTGGAACATCCACAACTTCTAATGTTTGACTCTCTAATGCCCCATCATGACCTTTTCTTTTGGTGGAAACATCAGGAAAGCCAAAAAGTATTTAATAAATAACAAAAGAACAGTCAGACTTCTATACAAATTCTAGCTTTAGAGGTGATAATGCCCATCCAGGTTTAGGAATTCTCTTTCCAGCTTCCTTGGCCCAATCTGCTGCTCAATTTCCCAAACAAGGAGCCAATGTGCATTTTGAGTCTCAATCTCTGCCAATTTTATTATCTCTGATGATGGAGCTCAATCCCCATTTCCCCTCCAAATAGCTTCTATTCATAACAAATAGTTGTTTAGAGTTAGTTTCAACAAAAAGTAGTTGCTTCCTTTAGCCATCAAGCATGCCTAGTTAACTACTAAATTCTAATGCCTCAGTTTTAGCTTTCCCATCCATAACAATTACTGTGGTCTTTGACTACTTACTCCTTTTCTAGCTTGCTTTTTCAAAGGGCTTTTCATCCTTTGAAAAAGCACAGCATTGTATTTTAGAGTTCCAAGAGCTGGTGGCAACCAACTTTGTAGAGTAGGCTGACCTGTGAATGTAGGCCAAGATCTATGAGGTTGTTATTTTTCCACTCAAGCTGACCAATATCCTGTTGCTGCCTCGGATATGGTAAATTTTTCTGATCAGATAAATATTCTATTCTACACTTCACTTCACTCCTGGCTCTTTAGAAATGCTAGAGTCTGAAGGCCATTTTAATCTTTAAGCTTGAACTTTCTGAATTTAACAGTAGAAACAGAGTTCCACACATGGCTGAACACACAGTAGCATTCATAGAGTATCCAAAATTATATCTAAACCAGACAGCTTCACCCATCTGCAAGGTAATGGTTCATGTTTGATTGTCTCTACATGTTTCTTACAAAGAGAGCATAATGCAGAACTACATCTTTTTTAGTTCTTTGTAAAGGTTTTCTACTGTTGCTTGTGCACTAAAACAAGCTCCTCATAAGAGATGCTTGATTTTGATCTGTAGCATATTAATTTTTATTCCTTAAATATTTCACCACACACATTGTATTACATCTTGAATTATTATTATTATTTTTTTATTTTATTTTATTTAAGAACAAACTATATATTTTTTATTGATGTAATTGTCATCCATACAAACATTTCTTGCAATGAAGTCTAGAATTTCATTCAGCCAGATGTTACATTCATCAAATCTACTGGGTATGTCTAAGAGATGTGCTACCATATTTCAACTCCAGTTAATATGTTTTATACTCCTCTGCCTGAACCTCTCAAGTGTGTCTCTTGCCTCATCTATTAGGTATCCAAATTTGGAAGGACTTGCTTCCTTTGATTTTAAATTTTAATGCTTGCATGATGGTCAGCGTGTTTCCTTCCAGTATGAGGTTTTGTATTCTCATGTTTCCTGCCATTCGAATGGTCTGGATCGTTGCCAGTGCTTCTATTTCTTCTATTTCAGTGCCTCCCACTTCATGTCTTTTCCGTTGTTAATAGTGTTTTGGATGTCTGTTTCTTGTAAAAAATTTTGCTTATACTCTACAGCCATACTTGCTAGTTGCTATCAGTTGGGGATCTTTTCTTTTGTCTCCATGATAGCATTCCTCTGATTTCAAATGTTCTCCACTATTACCAGAAACAGCTCCAATTTGGATTCTAGTGCTTGATCCATAATGTCCCAAACCAAGGCCATAGAACTTGGTTGTGGTTGGAAAAAGCTATGTTCTTCACATTGGAGATGAACAGGATTCCATACCTTATCTGCATATGTGCATTCACTTAAAGCATGAAGTATGGTTTCTTTGTTGCCCCTACACAACCTGCATGTCCTCTACCACCCTTTTTATCCAAATCTGCATCTGCATGGAACGGATCCCTCCCTCTACTTGCCCTCCTGGAAAAATTTTCAACATTATTCAGTACTTTTTACTTCCAAAGTTTCTTCCAAAAGGCTTTTCTGTGGCGTTTGACATGTTAGAGCACTCTCCTATGCTTATGTTTATTTGTCCTTCATTTACCACACAGTAAACACTCTATAGACAATACGCATGCCAGTTGAATTACCTGTTCAAATCAGTTTGTCCTCAGGTACATGAGTGCTCAAGGGTATTCATTTAATTGTTTCTTAGCCTCATCTAGCAATCCCCCCCACCCCCCCCCCCCCCCCCCCCCCCAAAAAAAACCAATCCTTTCTATCTTCATTCATCAGTTCAGTTACCCATGCTTTTTTGGGTATGACATGTTTTGAAATATATAACTTTTTATAGGTTGTGGATGTAGGTAGTCACCTTAACAAACCAACCCCCCCCAAAAAACAAATCTCTTAAATGACTTTTCTTGCATCCAAAATACTTTTACAATCATGATGAACTCTTTGATATTTTAAGCTTCCAACAATGTGCATGCGGGGGAAACACTTGCTTTGAAGAGTTAAAAGGGAAATTGGATCTGGGCTTTGGATATATTTCGTAAGTTAAAGGTATTCCTTTGGAAGTATTGTTTTGTATCCACTACTTAACCACCCCCCCCCCCCCCCCAAAAAAAAAAACAAATCTCTTAAATGACTTTTCTTGCATCCAAAATACTTTTACAATCATGAACCTCCTCGGCACAGAATTTGCCTCGGGTTATCCTTGTTGAAGACTTGTACAAACCCATGGAGACAAGAAGAGAGACAGCTCAAATTCATCAAATTAGAGCAGGGCCGAGTTGGATGGACTCTATAATTCAATTCTTGAAGGATGATACTCTACCTGAAGAAAGGACAGAGACTGATAAAGTACGAAGGAAGGTCTCAAGGTTCTAGTTATCCAAAAATCAGAGGTTATATAAGCATTCTTTTTCAGGACCCTATTTGTTATGTATTCACCCTGAGATGACTGAATCGCTCTTAGAAGAGTTGCATGAAGGAATCTGCGGAAGCCATACTGGTGGCAAATCCCTAGCATATGGAGCTATCACTCAAGGTTATTGGTCGCCAAATATGCAGAGAGAAGCTCAAGAATACGTCAAGAAGTGCGACCAATGCCAAC
The DNA here is from genome assembly GCF_932294415.1 of Quercus robur. Taxonomy (NCBI): domain Eukaryota; kingdom Viridiplantae; phylum Streptophyta; class Magnoliopsida; order Fagales; family Fagaceae; genus Quercus; species Quercus robur. Next base: position 17,616,616 of record NC_065536.1, on the reverse strand, counting down.
GGTTTACGCCGAGCATACACCAACCAGGAGGAGTTCTTAATCCGCTATCCAGTCCGTGGCCATTTGCTTAATGGGGCTTAGACATTGTAGGACCATTCCCCAAAGCTGTGGGAAACAGGAAATATCTCCTAGTTGGCATAGATTATTTTACGAAGTGGGTTGAAGCTGAACCCCTAGCCAACATCAGGGACGTGGATGCGAAAAGATTCATTTGGAAAAACATTGTCACTCGGTTTGGGGTTCCTCGTGTGCTTATCTCGGACAATGGCCTTCAGTTCGACAGCAAAACATTTAGAAGTTATTGTGGCGAGTTGGGGATTACAAATAGGTATTCTACTCCTGCCTATCCCCAAGGAAACGGACAAGCAGAGGCTGTAAATAAAGCTATAGTAAATGGGCTAAAGAAAAGGCTAGATGACGCAAAGGGCAAGTGGGTGGAAGAACTACCACATATTCTTTGGACATATAGAACCACGCCTTATAGATCTATTGGAGAGACCCCCTTCTCGATGACTTATGGGGCCGAGGCTGTTATCCCTTTGGAGACTGGTTTTCCAATATTGAGAAGCAGTTTATTCAATCCAAGTGATAACGATAAGCATCTAAAAAGGAATTTGGACTTGATTGAAGAGAAGAGGGAAAACGCAATGGTCCAATTGGCCTACTACCAGCAAAAACTGAAACAAGGTTATGATGCCAATGTAAAATTAAGACCTTTAACTCCTGGTGATCTGGTGTTACGTAAAGTTGTGGGCACTGCAAAGAATCCAGCTTGGGGAAAGTTAGGACCAAATTGGGAAGGACCTTACCGTATCACCTCGGAAGCTGGCATTGGAGCTTATTTTCTATAAGATTTGGACGAGCATGTAATACCACGTCCTTGGAATGTAAACAACCTAAAGAGGTATTACTATTAATAAATATTTTCATGATCAATTTATTTATTCGTTATATAAGAAGTTTACACTTTTTACTTTTTAGTTCTTATAAGTGTTTAAACTTAAATTCAATCATGCCTGAAGTCCTCGGACCAGATGATTTGGGTTAGTTAACACATGTTCATAGTTCTCAAGTGTTTAAACTTAAATTCAATCATGCCTGAAGTCCTCGAACCAGATGATTTGAGTTAGTTAACACTCGTTCATAATTCTCATAAATGTTTAAACTTAAATTCAATCATGCCTAAAGTCCTCGGACCAGATGATTTGGGTTAGTTAACGCTCGTTCATAATTCTCATAAGTGTTTAAACTTAAATTCAATCATGCCTAAAGTCCTCGGACCAAATGATTTTGGTTAGTTAACACTCGTTCATAGTTCTCAAGTGTTTAAACTTAAATTCAATCATGCCTGAAGTCCTCGGACCAGATGATTTGGGTTAGTTAACACTCGTTCATAATTCTCATAAGTGTTTAAACTTAAATTCAATCATGCCTAAAGTCCTCGGACCAAATGATTTTGGTTAGTTAACACTCGTTCATAGTTCTCAAGTGTTTAAACTTAAATTCAATCATGCCTGAAGTCCTCAGACCAGATGATTTGAGTTAGTTAACACTCATTCATAATTCTCATAAATGTTTAAACTTAAATTCAATCATGCCTGAAGTCCTCGGACCAGATAATTTGGGTTAGTTAACGCTCGTTCATAATTCTCATAAGTGTTTAAACTTAAATTCAATCATGCCTAAAGTCCTCGGACCAAATGATTTTGGTTAGTTAACACTCGTTCATAGTTCTCAAGTGTTTAAACTTAAATTCAATCATGCCTAAAGTCCTCGGACCAAATGATTTTGGTTAGTTAACACTCGTTCATAGTTCTCAAGTGTTTAAACTTAAATTCAATCATGCCTGAAGTCCTCGGACTAGATGATTTAGGTTAGTTAACGCTCGTTCATGATTCTCATAAGTGTTTAAACTTAAATTCAATCATGCCTGAAGTCCTCGGACCAGATGATTTGGGTTAGTTAACACTCATTCGCAGTTCTCATAGGTGTTTAAACTTAAATTCAATCATGCCTGAAGTCCTCGGACCAGATGATTTGGGTTAGCTAACACTCATTCGCAGTCCTCAGACTGAATGATTTGAATGGGTTAGCATCACAATGCCATGCTTATAGATATTTATATAACTTTGAAGTTGCACTTGGATACCTTGGGCTATTTATTGGATTTGAATTAACTTGTAGTATTACCCTTGGTAAGATCGAGGTAAATTGCTCAATAACTTGCCTAAATTGCAACAATGTTCATCAATATCCCATTAAAGTTACTTGCCTGTTTATAGGATGCGGCAGTGGATTTTGTTCAAGTTAAAGTGGCAAAAGGTCATCATACTTTGACAATGAATCTCATAGCACACATTATAAAGATGTATGAAATAAAAGAGAAATTTCTTCATTGATAATAAAAAATGTGGCACATTCCTTATAAATGAAAACAACAACAGAAAACATATAAAAACAATAAAAATTCCCTAGCCTAAGCTTTTGTCTTAGAGACCACTGGGTCAACAGTTTGGCCGAGCTGGGGGGCAACAATATCAGGGGCTTTCTTTGTGGGATTAGAAGAATTTTTCTTCTTATCCTGATCTTTATCCTTGCCCTTGAGAGTTTCAGTCTTTTTTCCTTGGCCACCATCTTGGTTGAAGTCTTTTGGAACTTCCGAGGGGGCAGGAGGGACTTGGTCTACCTTTGACTGCACAGATACCTGTGTGGCTTGTTCAAGGTGAGAGGAGTCAAGACCTGGGAGCTCGTGAATTTCTGGATCGTAGTAAATGCTCTCAGGTCACCTCAAATCAAAGCCCACAGGGACCCCAGCAGCATCAAGGGCTTTACCCCAAGAGATGTAGCAGTAATCTCTGCATACAGCGGTGAGTTCCTCTATGAGTCTGGCTTGAGTCTCCTCCACCCCAAGCGTGTAAGCAGCCTGCTTCTCGGCCTCAGCTGCCTCCTTAACCAGTTGGACAGCTTCCTTGGCCTTCTGAAGTTCTTCGCAAAGCTCCGTCACCAATTGCTTTTCTCTCGCCAGATTGATTTCAGTATAATGCAACTATATACGTAGATCTTCCGCTTGCTTCTCAGTAGTCTTAAGACCTGCTTTAGAGCTGTCCCTTACCCTAACTACCTCCTTCAACTGCTCGGCCAGTTTGGATTGGTTTTCTTTTAGGGCGCCCAGCTCTACCTCGACCTCGGACCGAGCATCGAAGGCTGCCCTGGCCTTGCTGCGGGCATCGTTAACCCAATCCTCGGCCACATAAACCTGTTGGGTAATCTACATGACGAAATAAAAGTTTTATTTTTAGTATAAAACATAGAGCAAAAACTTATGAAAATAGTCAAGTGTTTAGGTAGGGCAATAGATTAAACTACTTACCATGGCCAGATCCCTCTTAAGGGATAAGAAGAGCTCATGTTGATTGAAGCACCCATAAGCCTCCATGTCTTTTGGAAGGAGGAGGGGCTGCTCCAAAACCTCGGCAACATGACCTGCATGCCCCCCGTGGTAATGTCTAATGGAGGTATCCCAGGCAATGGGGACACCATCCACCTCCAATTTAGGAGACCATATGCGTGATGGATGGCGCACTTGAGCCACGGGAAGATCTTCTCGGCTTTCAACAGAGTTGGATCTCCTACTTCTTTGGTCCTGGGACATCCTCTGTTGTTTGTTTCCCTTTGGAGTGCCTATCTCGCCCTCCTCAGGAGCCTCACGTTGCCTCTTTCTCCTCAGTTCAGGATTAAGCCCAAGATCAGCAGGGAGCTGAGGAGGGGAAGGAGGAGGGTTCACTGGGGGCTTGGACTTATTAGCTTCTTGGGGGGTAGGCGTCGTGTTCCTCCCCTTCATAAGCTCTCTCAAACTTTTGCCGGATTTTGGAGCCATTTCTTCAGCTTTGTTGTCTGAAGAGTCCTCCACGTAAGTGATTATAGGAGCAAAGGTTTGAATGCACGAGTACTCGTCAGTTTCTTCCTCGGCCTCCGATATAACAATGGCTTCTACTCCTTGCGTTCCTTCTTCTTCAAATTGGAACTGGTCAATTTCTTCCTCAAGTGAAGAGGAAGATGCAATTCCTTCCTAGGCTACAGCTTTTCCAAGAGGTACTTACTGAATTGGCTGGGCGGCCAAGGGAATGCCCTGTGGGATTGGATGATCAACTGGTGGAAGGTCGTGTGGGGCTAAAAAGTGAGGCTGAGACACGTTTATACGAGCTTGACGATAGTCGTTTGCCCTAATAGCGTTGTCGACGTCCTGAAAGGATCTTGAAAGGGGTTCGTAGTCCAAAACTAGATGGGCAGCTCGAAGATGTCCGTCGTCATTCACAAAAATTTGAGATCTCAACAGATAGTTGAGCGCGGGTACGTTGATTAAGCTAATCCGAGGATTTACTTGCTCTTTATCTATTACACAAAGAAAAACTAAACAGTTAGAAACTTGTTCACTATAAAAAAAAATAAATAAATAAAATAAAATCTTTTCGACATAGCAAAGCAAAGCCGAGGACGAATAACTTAAATCTAATGTTAGAAAACCTAAATCTAAGGTACCCCACCTGGCTCTCCTAGCTGGGTTGGGCAAGGGAGACCATAATGCCAGGGGCCTGATGCAATTAGGTAGTCATCCTTCATCCCCTTGCTAGACTTGGGAAGACACGAAATGAGCCTGACAGCATCAGACCAGGATTTAAGGTAAAATCCCGCCCCTTTTTGTTTATGACCCTCGTATAGGTGAACTACGTCGTGCCAGGTTAGCCCCAACCCTAAGTGTCGATTCAGAGCGTGAACTGCTCCTAGAATCCTAAAGAAATTAGGTGCGCACTGTTGGGGGCAAAGCCTATGGTTACGCAAGTAGTCTCTTGTGATCCTACCCATGGGGAGAGTCATTCCTCCCTCTATGCAGGCTATCATGGGGAATGTGACTTCTCCCACCTCTCGATCAAATACTAATCCTTCCGGGGAACAGTATCGCAATGATGCCTCCTGGGGTATGTGATATTTATCTTTGAATATTTCTATCAAAGCAGGGCTATCCACTAAATACTTAAATCTACCCATTTCGAATAAGAGGAAAAGAGAAAACGCTAGGAGTGACAACGGGGTAATGAGGAATGATGGGCCGAGGAGACTGTCCGAGGAAATAAAGAAAAATTCGTAGAAGCTAGAACTTACATGAACTAAATCAGGAACTGATCAGTGAAATTCTTAAGAGGATTTTTAAAATTTTTGAGGAAATAGGATAGATGATCTGATAATCGGTGTGAGATTAAATGTTTGAGTGCGCTGCAGATTCTGAACTATAGTGAAGAAAAGAAAAGAACTCTCCCATCAGGCTTTATATAAGGGACTGAAAATGAGTGGGATTTATCCCGCCCAAATCTTGAAGGAAAATGTGGTCCGTTGGATCAAAGCCCCTCCGTTGGATGCCAAAGACACAGCGCTGTCCAAAGTAATTAATGACGCTTCACGAATTCTGAAGCGTCAAAAGCAATGGTGAAATGACTTAAATCACATTTCTACGTGCGTAAATTTGGACACTACTACAGTTTTAACCACGGTTACTGTGGCAAGTCAAAATTCTATTTTTTCTCCTCAGATAAAAGGGAAAATTAAAATTTTGAGAGACTACTGTGGGGGCAAAAGCTCAAATTTGTACGTTGTGCCTTAAGCCCTATTTGCTAAAGTGGATACGTCCGAGGAGGAGTAAATGACCGAAGAAGCCCTAGAATAGCTAATCGTGTAAGGAAAGGGTGGAGGGCTGAAGTCCGAGGAGGTTACCCTCCTCGGACCGGACGAATATCAGTCAAGTGGGCACCCGGGTGACTTAGGCGACCTTCCAGGAGCCTCCAATGATGAGGATAGACTTCAGGCACGTACGGAGAGGATAAGAATACAGAAATATCTAAGGGAAAAGCTGCTACCACCGCATTAAATGCACTGCAGCAACTTTGCTGGCCGCATTTACGTGGAAAAGACCTCTGAATGGTGTAGTCTCAACCACCACCATTCACAGAGAGCCAGGGAAGATGATTGATAAGACACATACTCGAATATAGACTTAGATGATGAACAAGTGTACGATAGAGATGACCTAAAAAAGTTTATATAATGTGGAAGACCCTCCATAAAGAAGGGATCGGAAAAAGAGAGAAGAAGAACTACTGTAGCCCTAAAACATTGAACTCTCTCTCAAATAGAGATTTGATTATTAAAACATCTCATCGGACCTACATTTCATCCCTAGTTACGTGTGGTTCCATACTCGGTTACACTTGAAATCTTAGCTAATCGTTGCTCAATTCGCTAAAAGCCTAGTTCTTTCACCCACTCTCTACAAATTTATTGTATTGGGCTCATACCCCAATTCTTCTGGGCTAGGGCTACAATTTGTGCTCTTACAATTGGCGCCGTCTGTAGGAAGAGCTTGTGCTTCAGTGTAGTATAACGGTCATGGCGGGATCAAGATCACACCAAACCAGTCTGCACCATGAGGAATCCGCCAACGTTCGTCAACAAGATGAACTCCTCAATCTTGAGCGTGAAAAGGATCTGGACAACTATCAGGAAGGCAGCTTGCAAACGCTTCACACAGGTGGAAGCGGTTTTCGAAGGAAAGGTCATGCAGTTCATGAGCAAGGTGATGAAAAAGCCATTCAACAAGAGAATGATGACTTAAAGAGGCAACTTTGTCGAGCACAACGGAAGCAATCCCCTCCCAGCTCTGATGTTTCTTCTAATGACGAAGAAGATACTATCTGCAGACAACGGTCAAGAACTCCACCTAGCGAGTCTTTTTCCTGTGAGAAGGAGTATCTTCACAAAAGGAAATGCAGGAGTCCATCTTTCAAGGTAGTAGGAATTGATGTTATGAAGAAAGCCTTGAGCCAGATTTCTAAATCACCCTTTACACGAGGGATAGAAAAGGAAAAACTTCCCAGGCATTTCCATCAGCCAACGCTCGCCATGTATAATGGTCGAACGGATCCTGTAGAGCACGTAAGTCAGTTCAAATAGAAGATGGTTGTCCATTCTCAGGACGAGGCTTTGATGTGTAGAGTATTTCCATCCAGTTTGGGACCAATGCCGATGAGATGGTTTGATGGGTTAAGAACAAATTCTATCAGTTCCTTCAAGACACTCACCCAATCATTCTGTTCCCGATTCATTACATGCAGTAGGGTTCCTCAACCTCTAAACTCTTTATTGTCCATGTCAATGAGGGAAGGAGAATCCGTGAAGGCATATGCTGAAAGGTACTGGGAGATGTTTAACGAGATTGATGGCGATTTTGATGAGGTTGTTGTTAGAACTTTCAAGATCGGTCTCCCATCCGAGCACGGTTTGAGGAAATCTCTGACAGGTAAGCCTGTCACTAGTTTACGCCAGCCAATGGACCGAGTTGATAAGTACAAGAGGATTGAAGACGATCAACAACAAGGAAAAGGGAAAACTAAGGTTATCCCTCAAGAAAGGAGGGATTTCAGGTTGGACCAATACAACAATAACCGGCCGATAAGGGATTATGCAGATCAATCAAGGTCAAACAATACTCAGGTCGTCGGTGTAGTCTTCCGAGAGCTGGTGCATCAAGTATTGGAAAAGATAAAAAATGAACCATTCTTTAAACGACCAAATAAGATGATAGGAAATCCCGAAAAGCGAAACCGTAACCTCTATTGCCAATATCATCAGGATCATGGGCATACCGCAAAGGATTTAAGAGTTTATGGGATCATTTGGACCAACTCGTCCAAAAGGGAAAATTAAAACAGTTGCTACATCATTCTAGTGGCTAGGGGAGCCAGGCGAATTCCAAGTCCAGAAGGGATATTCCTTCGAGGCCTCCCTTAGGAACTATCAATGTCATCTTTGCTACACCAGGGAGAACAGGATCATGCCCGTCTAGGGTAATGTCTGTAGCTCATCTATCCTCAGGAGACATCAATTAGAATTCGAAGAGGGCTAGAGCAGAATTGTCGTTAGTCATGGGCTTTTCTGATGAGGATAAGATTGGAACCATTCAACCCCACGACGATGCCTTGGTGATCACCCTCCGAATTGGGGGGATATGATGTGAAGAGGATAATAGTGGATCAAGGTAGCGCTGCCGAGATAATGTATCCCGACCTTTATAAGGGGCTGAACTTAAAAGCTGAAGACCTAACCCCCTATAGCTCCCTCTTAGTGAGTTTTGAGGGGAAGATTATCATTCCAAAAGGTCAAATCAGGCTACCTGTTCAGACTAGCTCAGAAGTAGTAGAAGTAGATTTCATTGTCGTGGATGCATACTCTCCCTACACAGCAATTGTCGCCAGACCTTGGCTTCATACGTTGGGGGTAGTTTCTTCTACCCTACACCAGAATGTTAAATACCCGTCAGAGGGTCAGATTAAAGAAATACTAGGGGATTAGTCTATGGCAAGGCAATGCTTGGTGGTAGCCATCTAGCATAAACCCGAGGCCGAGTCCTCGGCCCATGAAGAGAAGGGCTTGTAGCAATTAAAACCCCCGTCGTTATCCGTTGATAAGCCAGCCAAGGAAGCGAAGTGTGAGGACTTCGTAAAGATTATTATAGGGGACGATCCAGAGAAGTTCTTTCAGATTAGATCCCAATTGCCTCATCATGAAAGAGAAGGTCTGATAGAATTCCTTAGAAGGAACACTGACGTTTTTGCCTGGAATTCCTACGAAGCCCCAGGAGTAGATCTAGAATTCATTTGTCACCATTTGAAAGTTAATCCGTTAATCCCACCTAGGAAGCAGTCACCTTAACGCCCGTCCAAAGAACACGCTGAAGCGGTGCGAGAGGAGGTATCTAAGCTTAAGCAAGCAGGAGCTATGAAGGAAGTGTTTTATCCTGAATGGTTAGCAAACACTGTAGTAGTAAAGAAGAAGAGTGGGAAGTGGCGAGTGTGTGTAGATTTCACAGATTTGAATAAAGCTTGCCCCAAGGATCCGTTCCCTATGCCCAAAATAGATCAACTAGTAGATTCCACTGTTGTTCATCCTCGGATGAGTTTCTTAGATGCCTTTCAGGGCTATCATTAGATACCTTTAGCCTCGGACGATTAGGAGAAAACTGCTTTTGTGACCCCTATCAGGAATTACCATTATAAGGTGATGCCATTTAGTTTGAAGAATGCAGGATCCACCTACCAAAGAATGATGACGAAGATGTTTGAGTCATAACTGTGGAAGAATATCGAGGTCTATATTGATGATATAGTGGTGAAAAGTAAAGTGGTTGTAGAACATTTGGAAGACCTTGGAACTATTTTTGAAATTCTTCGAAAATATAAGCTGCGTCTAAATGCTTCTAAGTGCTCATTCGGTGTGGGGTCGGGCAAATTCTTAGGCTATATGGTCACTCACAGAGGGATTGAAGTTAACCCCAACCAGATTAAGGCTATTAATAACTTGCAATCACCTCGGAATCCCAAAGAGGTCCAGAAACTGACCGAAATGGCCGCCGCTTTGAATAGTTTCATCTCTCGATCAGCAGATAGATGCAAACCTTTCTTTTTGTTGATCAACAAAAGGAAAGGATTTGAGTGGAATGAAGAATGTGCCATGGCTTTCCAACAACTTAAAGACTATCTCGCTCGGCCACCGATCATGTCTAGTCTTGAGCCAGATGAAGTATTGCTTGCCTATATTGCTGTGGCCCCCTACGCTGTAAGTTTAGTACTGATACGAGTTGATTGTGGTGTACAGTGGCCGGTTTATTATGTGAGTAAATCATTGCATGAAGCTAAGGTGCGATATCTACCCTTGGAAAAAGCTATCCTGGCAGTAGTGCTTGGCACACGTAAGCTGCCCCATTACTTCCAAGCACACGCAGTTGTTGTTCTTACTCAACTCCCGCTTAAAGCCATACTCCGAAGCGCTGACTACACAAGAAGAATAGCCAAGTGGGGTACCATTTTGGGGACTTTTGACATCAAATACATGCCTCGTACCTCCATAAAAGGACAAGTCCTCGCGGATTTGGTGGCCGAATTCACTGAACCCCTAATGGAAGAGTTGGAACCGGCAGAGAACACTCATGGAAAGTTGGTTGGCACAATCTCCCAACATGGCATTTTGCCCTGGGAAGTATACGTTGATGGGGCATCAAATCAGAAGGGTTCAGGGATTGGACTAGTACTGATATCCCCTGAGAAGGTCATTGTTGAAAAATCTTTAAGGTTGGGCTTCTCGGCTACGAACAATGAGGCCGAGTATGAAGCTCTGGTGATGGGAGTAGCAATGGTTCAGAAAATGGGTGGAAAGTCAGTAAAAGTTTTCTCAGACTCAAGGCTCGTTGTTGACCAAGTAAAAGGGGAATTCGAAGCGAAAGATGAAAGAATGCTGGGATAGTTTAGCGCAGGTACGTTGATTAAGCTAATCCGAGGATTTACTTGCTCTTTATCTGTTACACAAAGAAAAACTAAACAGTTAGAAACTTGTTCAATGTAAAAAAAAAAAAAAAAAAAAAAAAAAAAAAAAAAAAAAAAAAAAAAATCTTTTGACATAGCAAAGCAAAGCCGAGGACGAATAACTTAAATCTAATGTTAGAAAACCTAAATCTAAGGTACCCAACATGGCTCTCCTAGTTGGGTTGGGCAAGGGAGACCGTAATGCCAGGGGCCTGATGCAATTAGGTAGTCATCCTTCATCCCCTTGTTAGACTTGGGAAGACACGAAATGAGCCTAACAGCATCGGACCGGGATTTAAGGTAAAATCCCGCCCCTTTTTGTTTATGACCCTCGTATAGGTGAACTACGTCGTGCTAGGTTAGCCCCAACCCTAAGTGTCGGTTCAAAGCGTCAACTGCTCCTAGAATCCTAAAGAAATTAGGTGCGCACTGTTGGGGGCAAAGCCTATGGTTACGCAAGTAGTCTCTTGTAATCCTACCCATGGGGAGAGTCATTCCTCCCTCTATGCAGGCTATCATGGGGATTGTGACTTCTCCCACCTCTCGATCAAATGCTAATCCTTCCAGGGAACAGTATCGCAATGATACCTCCTGGGGTCTGTGATATTTATCTTTGAATATTTCTATCAAAGCAGGGCTATCCACTAAATACTTAAATCTACCCATTTCAAATAAGAGGAAAAGAGAAAACGCTAGGAGTGACAACGGGGTAATGAGGAATGATGGGCCAAGGAGACTGTCCGAGGAAATAAAGAAAAATTCGTAGAAGCTAGAACTTACATGAACTAAATCAGGAACTGATCAGTGAAATTCTTAAGAGGATTTTTAAAATTTTTGAAGAAATAGGACGGATGATCTGATAATCGGTGTGAGTTTAAATGTTTGAGTGCGCTACAAATTCTGAACTATGGTGAAGAAAAGAAAAGAACTCTCCCATCAGGCTTTATATAAGGGACTGAAAATGAGTGGGATTTATCCCGCCCAAATCTTGAAGGAAAATGTGGTCCGTTGGATCAAAGCCCCTCCGTTGGATGCCAAAGACACAGCGCTGTCCAAAGTAATTAATGACGCTTCACGAATTCCGTAGCGTCAAAAGCAATGGTGAAATGACTTAAATCACATTTCTACGTGCGTAAATTTGGACACTACTACAGTTTTAACCACGGTTACTGTGGCAAGTCAAAATTCTATTTTTTCTCCTTGGATAAAAGGGAAAAATTAAAATTTTGAGAGGCTATTGTGGGGGCGAAAGCTCAAATTTGTACGTTGGGCCTTAAGCCCTATTTGCTAATTTGGATACGTCCGAGGAGGAGTAAATGACCGAAGAAGCCCCAGAATAGCTAATTGTGTAAGGAAAGGGTGGAGGGCTGAAGTCCAAGGAGGTTACCCTCCTCGGACCGAACAAATATCAGTCGAGTGGGCACCCGGGTGACTTAGGCGACCTTCCAGGAGCCTCCAATGATGAGGATAGACTTCAGGCACGTACGGAGAGGATAAGAATACAGAAATATCTAAGGGAAAAGCTGCTACCACCGCATTAAATGCACTGCAACAACTTTTCTGGCCGCATTTATGTGGAGAAGACCTCTGAACAGTGTAGTCTCAACCACCACCATTCACAGAGAGCCAGGGAAGATGCTTGATAAGACACATACTTGAGTATAGACTTAGATGATGAACAAGTGTACGATAGAGATGACCTAAAAATGTTTATATAATGTGAAAGACCCTCCATAAAGAGGGGATCGGAAAAAGAGAGAAGAAGAACTACTGTAGCCCTAAAACATTGAACTCTCTCTCAAATAGAGATTTGATTATTAAAACATCTCCTCAGACCTACATTTCATCCCTAGTTACGTCTGGTTCCATACTCGGTTACACTTGAAATCTTAGCTAACCGTTGCTCAATTCGCTAAAAGCCCAGTTCTTTTACCCACTCTCTACAAATTTATTGTATTTGGCTCATTGGGCTCATACCCCAATTCTTCTGGGCTTGGGCTACAATTTGTGCTCTTACAATAATTATCTTGTAAAAAAAATATAATAAGTAATACTTCACCGCAAGCTAGCATTTCTTGATTTAACCGCAAGCTGGATTTTTTTTTTTTTTTTTTGAAATAAAAAGAGTAGAATCTTAGAAATAAGTCACTTTCCACTATAACAAGTTAAACCCCCACACTAGATGGCCTTGCCAACCCCAGTATTAATGCTTCTAGCACGAACTGAACTGATGCAATAAAGCGAGGTAGGTACTTGATCATATTATTGTTACTAAAACTTATAGTCTGACTTATTCTACCTTGTACAGTTAATGATAATACACATACACACATGAATGATAATTTTTAATTCATGTTAAGAGTAATGATATATCCATAATATTTTTAGAATAATTTTATAACAAATTCTAAATGTTAAGCTATTATTGGAGGATAAAAAAGTTATGTCAGTAATGACCCAGATTAAAACTAATAAATAACAGCTTAATGCCTCATATTTGTTGTAAATTTGATGTAAAAAGATTGTGCATATAGCATTAATCCATCGTTAAGAGTAATTGCAAACTAGCTAGACAAATATTTTGAAAAACGGCTACATGAGTAATTGCGAACTATGTACTAATATATTCATAGGAACACCTTCCCCACACCTCCCACAGTCCCATTACTACTGAACTATTCTCCTCGATACCCAACTACCCAATTCGCCATATCCCAAGTCTTATAACCACAAACACCCTTGAGATTTTATCATCTTCAATGAAGCTTGGCTGTTTCAACTTCCCAACATTGGCAACAACTCCATTGCGTTTGATTGATTTTGGTGGTCCCTAAATCACTCAAAAAATGATATTTTACACATGCCCACTCATTGATTTGTTATTGTCACTTTCCTAAATATTTGAGTCATTTATTGTATATTTAACCGATAGAATTTGATGTTGGTGTTCTTGGATCAGTCGATCTTATTCATAGACAGGCCTTTTTACATTCTTGGACCTTAAGTAAACATTTGAGCTTCATAATGACTAGACTTATTTGTTTTCATGCCAAAATTTTAGATCGACACTGGGAAAGAGATAGGGATTTATATTCCCCTATTTGGATATGTTTTTATAGGGTCCAAAGGAATTGAGGGACATTGAAATGGCATTTTCATTTTTCCTCCAAACCTTTCATTTTCAATTCTCCAAATAGGGGGAATTTCAAGTGTACATGTTTGGGGCTTTATTAAACCATATATCTAACAAATTTCTCTCACTCAAGTCAGGGCCATCTCAACCCACTAGGCAACTTGGGCCATTGCGTAAGATTCCCAGCCGAAAAAGGCCCATGTATATGTATGAATCAATAAAATCTTTAAAAATAAAATGCACAAATATAACTCAATAAATTCTTTTGAAAAAAAAAAAAAACTCCAATAAATTCTTTTAAAACAAAATCACAAGCATATAATCTGAACAAAAAGGTGGTTGAAAATTTTTGGCTATTAATTTTCCTGTAAAAGTATTAATTAAGTTCCAAAATTTAGTCAATGTATGAAAATCTCTAAATGAGTAAGTGTGCAATAAATGTGATTAATGGGTTTCAACTACTTTGACAAAAAAATGGTAATAAATGTGATTGATGGGTTTCAACCACTTCTGTACTACAAATTTTATTATATACATCTTAAAAGTTAATGTGACAATAAATGTGATTGATGGACTTAACCATTTTGTAATGAATATTTAAATTACTTCTATGTGACTAATAACACATTAGTTTGTAAGCCCAATATGTAGCTCTACTCTTTTTATAACCACGAAAGTACAAAAAAGACCATATATGCCTCCCATAAAAAATAATAAAAAGAAAAGAAAAAGAAGACTATATATGCCTTATACTTTATTTTTACGTTCTCATTTGGGAACAATATATTTATGCCAAATATGTGACGTGGTATTGTGAAACATCTGCTAAATTATGTCATATTTATTTTATGTAGCATAATATGTCAAAAATTTATCACAATTATTTGGTATAATTTCGGGAGAAAATTTTTGGGTCTTCAAATTGTCAAATACTGAATTGAGATTTTTTTTTTTCGAATAAAAAATAGTGAAAATTTCAGGCATATGTAAATGGCGTAATAACATTTATTGTAATCATAAAGTAAAAAACTAATTTAGAATTAAAATAATTATAATGCTTTTGGGCCCATAAGAAATCTAGGTGCTACGCAGCCTAGCTAAACTGTAATCTATTGGCCCAATTAATGGACATTTACGGCTTTATATGAGAAATTATTTAATACATCGGACAGGATTAAAAAAGTTCTATGAGTTTAGTAATTCAAACAACTCCTTCACAATCACAAGTAATATCAACTTTAAACTCGCTAATTACATTCTGTTTAGATCTATGCTCCAAAATAGCAAAGTAATTCAAACAAGTCCTTCTCAAGTATTATGCTTACTGCAAAAAGTGTGTATGTTTGTTTGCACTAAGGTAAAAAACTCCTCATATTCACTCTCCCAACATAGAACAATTTGTACCAAAAATAATTATATTTTTATAATAGAAAGTATGTCAAAATAGTCAGTCACTGACAAGGAATTAAGTCGTTCAAGAAAAATAACTAGTGAACCCTTGTGTCCAATTTGAAAACAACAGTTATAGACAATAGCACATATGTTGTTATTTATGCCGTTTTAAAAAAATTTAAAAAAAAAAAAAAAAAAAAAAAAAACCCGAATCTGACTATAAAAAAAGTGTGGGGACTAGTCAATCAACAGGCCCATTAAGGTGAGGACCTGTGGCCCATCTGAGGATGCAAATCCGTCCGAGGAGGCCCAAGTCAAGTCGTAAGGGTAATTACCGAGGGGGGGGGGGGTAGTCAATATCACGAAAGTAGAGTTCCGTATTCGTCCGAGGATACCATACTCCTCGGCAGTATGCGTCCGAGGACGATCAGGACGCGGTCTTGTTACAATCGGACCTCGGAATTGTGTCACCACTGAAGATGGGATAACAGACCAAAGGTAAGAAAGAAAAGGCAAACAAATATCTATAATTACAGCTGCCTCCGCATTAATTGCCTCTCAACCAACTCTCTGGCCGCATTAATGTGGAGGTGATACTTGAACAGTAATGAAGCAGCCTTACAGCTGCCCATAGGAAGTTCCAGGAGGCGCTAGATGGGACAGAAAGAAATCCCCCGAACCCAACCTACACGTGTATGGTGAGGATGGAAAACAGAGGGTGGTATATAAACTGAAAGAAGAACATGCAGAGGGGGGGGGGGGGGATCGGAACATATAAAAAAAAAAAAAAAAAAAAAAAAAAAAGGAAGAAAAGCAAAGAATAAAGAAGAAAAACAGAAAAAAGAAAAAGAAATGTATCTATTACAAGAAAAAAACCGATTGTTGTGCCAGTTCTGAGCCTTCAATATACGTGAGGGTAAATCTTTTCATTCTACGAAAGTTAATCTAGTTCTTAATACCCACGCTCTACAAATTATATTGTTTGAGCCTGTTTATGTGCGAACCTAATATCCTTTTTGGGTCGTTACAGATCGAGTCCTTACAATTGGCGCCGTCTGTGGGAAGAGCTTGTATTAACTTAAAGGACTTCCAGTGCAACGTTTCTGATGGAGGAAGTGGGTCCACATCACCACGCGGTGGGACCGCATCAGGAGGATGCCAACCCACACTAGGCAGAGTCAAGGGGCTCCCAGCATGGTGATCCCCGAAGGAGTACCGAACGGAGAGAAGGCCATGAGGGGAGTGTACGTACAACTTATACCACCAGAAGCCACTCTCGTGGGAAGAGTCATGTCTCTCACGCAAAGCATGATGGGAATCTGCAACGTGAGATTGCCAATTTGAAGAGAGAGTTGCGCCATGCCCGGCGGGAACGCTCCCCACCTTGCTCTGAATCATCATCTGAGGAGTCGAATGAAGCTAGTTATAGGCGGAGATCAAGAACTCCGCCAAGCGAAACTTTCTCCTATGAGGAGGAGCATCGCCATCGACGAAAGCGTAGAAGTCCACCTAGCAGGGGCTTGGGTAACGATGCCATGAACAAAGCCTTGAGTCAAATTTCCAAGTCGCCCTTTACGAGAAACATAGACGATGCGGTTCTTCCTTGGCGATTCCATCAGCCTACGTTCTCCCTGTATGATGGCCGGTCGGACCCGGTAGAACATGTAAGCTATTTCAGCCAGAAAATGACTATCTACTCTAGAGATGAGGCTTTGATGTGCAAAGTTTTTCCATCGAGTTTGGGTCCGACGGCGATGAGGTGGTTCAATGGCTTAAGGACCAATTTTGTCGAATCTTTCAAAACACTGACCCGGGCTTTTGGTGCTCGCTTTATTACATGTAGCAGGACTCCTCGGCCTTTGGGATCTTTGCTGGCTATGTCTATGCGAGAGGGCGAGACTCTCAAGAATTATTCGGATAGGTACTGGGAAATATTTAATGAAATAGAAGGAAAGAACGATGGTGTGGCCATAACCACTTTCAAAGCTGGCCTCCCAGCCGATCACGATTTAAGGAAATCCCTGACGAGTAAACCTGTTACTAGTGTGCACCAATTGATGGACAGGATAGATAAGTACAGAAGGGTAGAAGAGGATCAACTTCAGGGAAAAGGGAAGGCCAAAGTGATCCCTCAAGAGAGGAGGGATTTCAGGTTGGACCGTTATAATAGCAGCCGACCCCGGAGGGATTTTGTTGGGCAGTCGGGTTCGACGGACGCCCAGATGGTTAATGCAATATTTCGAGAGCCAGTGCAGCAGGTTTTGGAGAAGATAAAGAACGAGCCATTCTTCAAATGGCTGAACAAGATGGCGGGAGAGCCTAGGAAATGCAACCCGAACTTATATTGCCACTATCATTAGGATCATGGGCATACGACGGATAATTGTAGGAATTTATGGGACCACTTGGAACAGTTGGTCCGTGAAGGGAAATTAAAACATCTATTGCATCACTCCAGTGGAAGGGTGAGCCAAGCAGGTTTAGAGGTGCGTGGGGACGCTTCATCAAGACTCCCTCTGGGTACGATTAACATTATCTTTGCGGCCCCGGGAAGGACTAGATCTTACCCTTCCAGGGTATTGTTGGTGGTTCGATCCCCAGCCGAGGATCATTCCCAAGCATTGAAGAGAGCCAGGGTGCATGTCCCCCTGATTCTGGGCTTTTCGGATAAGGACATGGTTGGGACCATACAGCCCCATAAGAATGCTTTGGTGGTAACACTGAGAATTGGCGGGTACGATGTCAGAATGGTGATGGTTGATCAGGGTAGCGCTGTGGATATAATGTATCCAGACTTGTACAAGGGGCTAGGTTTGAAGCCAAAGGACTTAACAACCTACAATTCTCCTCTAGTAAGTTTTGAGGGAAGGATGGTCGCTCTCAAAGGACTAATCAGGCTGCTTGTGCAAGCAGGTACAGATGTGGTGGAGGTGGACTTTATTGTCGTAGATATTTTTTCTCCGTACACGGCTATTATGGGCAAACCTTGGCTTCACACCCTTAAAGCGGTCTCATCTACTCTGCATCAGAAGGTGAAGTACCCGTCCGGAGGCCAAGTGTTGGAAATAGTAGGGAGTCAGGTGGCTGCTTGGCAATGCCTAATAACGGCTATACAGCATCGGCCAAAAGCAGAAACCTCGGCTACGGCCGACAATGAGTTATAGCAATTAAAGTCCCCAGCTTTAGGCTTGGACGTACTAACCGATGGGGTAGAGTGTGAAGATTTGGAGAAGGTAATTGTTGCTGGTGATCCGGAAAAATTCTTCCAGGTTGGGGCTAAATTGCCTTTGCAAGAGAAGGCGAGGTTGCTGGAATTCCTCCGAGCCAATATGGACGTTTTCGCATGGAACCCGTACAAAGCCCCAGGGGTGGACCCGAATGTCATTTGTCATTGACTCAACGTGAATCCCGCCATTATGCCCAGGAGGCAACCTCCTCGGCGACCATCGAAGGAACACGCTGAGGCGGTTAGAAGTGAAGTTGCCAAGCTCAAACAGGCTGGGGCTATCAAGGAAGTTTTTTATCCTCAATGGTTGGCCAATACGGTGGTAGTAAAAAAGAAGACTGGAAAATGGCAGGTGTGCGTGGACTTCATGGATCTCAATAAGGCTTGCCCCAAGGATCCATTTCCCATGCCGAAGATAGACCAGTTGGTGGATGCAACCGTGGGTCACCCTAGGATGAGTTTCTTGGATGCCTTCCAAGGGTATCACCAAATACCGCTAGCCATCGACGATCAGGAAAAGACTGCTTTTGTAACCCCGATTGGGAACTACCATTACAAAGTGATGCCCTTCGGCTTGAAAAACGCTGGATCTACCTACCAACGCATGATAATGAAAATGTTCGAACTGCAACTGGGTAGAAGTATTGAAGTTTATATCGATGATATGGTTGTGAAAAGCAAAGTGGCGTCCGAACATGTGGAAGATCTCACGAGTATCTTCGGGATACTGAGAAAACATAAGTTACGCTTGAATGCTTCGAAGTGCTCCTTTGGTGTAGGTTCCGGGAAGTTCTTGGGGTACATGGTGACCCATAGAGGAATTAAGGTGAACCAAGACCAGATTAAGGTCATTAATGATTTGCAAGCACCTCGGAATCCAAAAGAAGTGCATAAATTGACTGGAATGACTGCTGCGTTGAACCGGTTCATCTCCAGGTCGGCTGAGAGGTGTCGTCCTTTTTTTCGTCTGTTGCATAAGTGGCAAGGATTTGAATGGACCGATGAGTGTGCTGTAGCGTTCCAGCAGTTAAAAGAATACCTGTCCAGGCCACCTATCATGTCTAGCCCTGAGGTGGATGAGGTGTTGTTTGCTTATCTAACGGTTGCCCCTCATGCAGTTAGTTTCGTCTTGATACGAGAAGACAATGGCGTCTAAAGGCCAGTTTATTATATAAGTAAATCCCTCCATGAGGCCGAGGTGAGATATTTGTCATTAGAGAAGGCCATATTGGCCGTGGTCCATGCAACACGCAAACTTCTGCATTACTTTCAGGCCCATACCGTGGTTATCTTGACCCAACTGCCTCTTAAGTCCATACTCAGAAGTGCTGACTACACTGGAAGAATTGCTAAGTGGGGCACGATTTTGGGTGCTTTCGATATCAAGTACATGCCTCGCACCTCTGTGAAAGGTCAAGTCCTTGCCGATCTAGTGGCTAAGTTCGCCGAATGCCCGAAAGAAGTTAATGTGAATCAAGGTCACATGGATGAACAATCGGTTGGCCTAATATCCACACAAGGTGGGTCCTTTTGGAGGGTGTACATGGATGGGGCCGCAAACCAACGGGGAGCAGGATTGGGATTGGTGTTGATATCCCCCAAGGAGGTCATCATCGAGAAGTCGTTAAGATTAGGGTTCTCGGCTACTAACAACGAATCAGAATACGAAGCTTTGATAATGGGGATGAGTATGGTCCGAAAAATGGGTGGAAAGGTAGTGAAATTATTCTCAGACTCGAGATTGATAGTCGGCCAAGTGAGAGGAGAGCTGGAGGCCCGAGACCCAAGGATGCAAGGGTATCTGGACCAGGTTAGGCGTATGCAAACAGAGTTTGAGTCTTTCGACTTATTGCATATTCCTCGAGGTGAAAATACACACGCTGATTCTTTGGCAACCCTTGCCACCTCCTCAGTACGAAATTTTCCTCGGGTGATCATCGTTGAAGACCTGTGTACCCCCACCTCACCAGAAAAGGATGTTTTCCAAATCAATCAAACCAGTCTGTCGCCAAACTGGATGGATCCCATATTAAAATTTCTTGAAAGTGACATATTGCCCGAAGATAAGGTGGAAGCTGAGAAAATACAAAGGAAAGCTCATTGGTATTGGCTATCTGAAGATAAAAAGTTGTACAAACGGTCCTTCTCTGGGCCATACCTGCTCTGTGTGCCTCCTGAGACTGCAGAATCAATCCTGGAAGAATTGCATGAGGGCATTTGTGGAAGCCATACAGGAGGAAGGTCTCTATCATGTCAAGCCATCACACAAGGATATTGATGGCCAAATATGCAGAAGGAAGCGCAGGAGTACGTTAGGAAATGCGATCAGTGCCAAAGATACACTCCAAATATCCATCAACCGGGAGGAGTTCTTAACCCTCTCTCCAGCCCTTGGCCTTTTGCCCAATGGGGGCTGGACATTGTCGGCCCTTTTCCTAAAGCCCTAGGAAACAAGAAGTACCTGCTGGTCGGCACAGACTACTTCACTAAATGGGTCAAAGTTGAGCCCTTGGCGAACATCAGAGACGTAGATGTGAAGAAGTTTATTTGGAGGAA
This sequence comes from Quercus robur, assembly GCF_932294415.1. Taxonomy (NCBI): domain Eukaryota; kingdom Viridiplantae; phylum Streptophyta; class Magnoliopsida; order Fagales; family Fagaceae; genus Quercus; species Quercus robur. The sequence goes on along the minus strand of NC_065536.1, from coordinate 17,595,903 downwards.
CATTGTTACGCGATTTGGAACTCCCCGCACCCTTGTCTCAGATAATGGACTCTAATTTGATAGCAATGCCTTTAGGGAATACTGTTCAGAACTGGGTATAAGAAACAGATATTCCACTCCGGCTTATCCACAAGACAATGGGCAGGCTGAAGCTGTAAACAAAGTAATAGTCAATGGGCTTAAGAAGAGACTGGATGACGTGAAAGGAAAGTGGGTGGAAGAATTGCCACATGTTCTATGGACATATCGGACAACACCCCGACGTTCAATGGGGGAAACTCCCTTTTCCATGACCTATGGGGCCGAGGCCGTCATCCCTCTGGAAATTAGATTCCCGACATTAAGGACCAATACATTCTCTTTGGATAGTAATGATGCAATGTTGGAGAAAAGTTTGGACTTGATTGAAGAGCGAAGGGAGAGCGCGATGGTTCAACTAGCTTACTACCAACATAAACTCAAGCAGGGCTATGATAGTAATGTGAAGATGAGGCCGTTAGCCGTAGGAGATCTGGTGCTGAGGAAAGTTCTGGGGGCTACCAAGAATCCAAATTGGGGAAAACTGGGACCTAATTGGGAAGGGCCATATCGGATCACTTCTGTAGCGGGAATAGGAGCCTATTGTCTGGAAGACCTAGATGAAAAAACTGTACTTCACCCTTGAAATGTAAATAATCTCAAGAGGTATTATTATTAATAAAAGTATTTCAATTCAAATATTTCTTTTAATTTACGTCAGCCATACATCTTGTGCTCCTGCGTCCTATGATGTATATTGAAATGTTAAACAGAAACTAAGTTATGTCAGGTTCTCAGATCGCAAACTTGGTGGAAATTAACGTCCTATGATGTATATTGAAATGTTAAACAGAAACTAAGTTATGTCAAGTCCTCGGATTGCAAACTTGGTGGAAATTAACGTCCTATGATGTATATTGAAATGTTAAACAGAAACTAAGTTATGTCAGGTCCTCGGATCGTAAACTTGGTGGAAATTAACGTCCTATGATGTATATTGAAATGTTAAATAGAAACTAAGTTATGTCAGGTTCTCGGATCGCAAACTTGGTGAAAATTAACGTCCTATGATGTGTATTGAAATGTTAAACAGAAACTAAGTTATGTCAGGTCCTCGGATCGCAAACTTGGTGGAAATTAACGTCCTATGATGTATATTGAAATGTTAAACAGAAACTAAGTTATGTCAAGTCCTCGGATTGCAAACTTGGTGGAAATTAACGTCCTATGATGTATATTGAAATGTTAAACAGAAACTAAGTTATGTCAGGTCCTCGGATCGCAAACTTGGTGGAAATTAACGTCCTATGATGTGTATTGAAATGTTAAATAGAAACTAAGTTATGTCAGGTTCTCGGATCGCAAACTTGGTGAAAATTAACGTCCTATGATGTGTATTGAAATGTTAAACAGAAACTAAGTTATGTCAGGTCCTCGGATCGCAAACTTGGTGGAAATTAACGTCCTATGATGTATATTGAAATGTTAAACAGAAACTAAGTTATGTCAGGTCCTCGGATCACAAATTTGGTGGAAATTAACATCCTATGATGTGTATTGAAGTATTGAACAGTAACTGAGTTGTGATAAATCTTCTGATCACAAACTTAATGGGAATTAACGCCCTGTAACACTTATTGGAGAATTAGAGAGAAATCTATGGACGTCAGTTGGCATACAATCAAGGTACTGAAGGCATAATTTTATTTAGTTTATGAACTTTCGTGAAGAATTGCAATTGATTAGAAAGAATACGTGCATATCTAAAACGTCTCCCTAAGACCCCGTTGTATTAATGCTTATTGCCTATTGCTAATTATCAATTGACAATGTGTGTAAGTAGAATTGCCCCATACAAGTAAAAGATAGTTGAAATGAACCTGTCCAAATTACAATAACACAGTGAATGAGTACAGAAATAACATAAAGCAGTAAGAGCGGTAAGAAAATGAGCAAGGGAGTCCCCTACTAAATGTCTAGTTAGACTACAAAACAAGTTCTACTTTTTCAATTTCAATTGGATCTTTGGGTTCTGGCCGGTAGATGTGTCTGCCTCCGAAGTGGCGATTCCCTCTTTGGTTTTAGTAACGCCCCTAGTTGGTAAGACTGTGGAGGCCAAATCCTGTTGAAAACCTTGGGAGGCCATCTCTGCCTTCGAAGCGGTGGTGGTCTTGTTTGGGGAAGCTCCTGGAGGGGTAAGTCCCCCTTTAGCTGATTCCGGCTGGCCAGGGTGAGGAAAACTGTGAGGCGAAACCTCCTCGTTGAGGTTAATGACTGAAGAAGGAGCATTAGCCTGATGGGGTAGAAGAACTGAGGGGTGGATCGCCTCGGGATAGAATACGTTCTCTAGCTTACGTAACTCAGATGAAGCTTCAACCCCAATACGGTTAAGGGCCTCATTCCAAGTTTTTGTGCAGTAGATATGGCATACCTCCGAAACTTCGGCTCTCAAAGCCTTCTCAGTTTCAGCTATACCGACCTCGTAGCCTCTCTGCTCAGCTTCGTTCATTGCTTGTTCGGCATCGATTTTTGCTTTCTCGGCTTGCTCCTTGGACTTTTCAGCTCGCTCCCTTAGCTTTTGAGTTTCCTCCAAATGCTTCCTGAGAACTAGGACTTGTTCCTGAGCCTTCTTCAGTTCGGCATTCGCCTCACGCAGACGATTCCCTTGGTCCTCGGCCTGCTTTTGGTAGCCTTCTAATGCCAACTCGACACTCTTGCGAGCTTGCTCTTCGACCTGTAACTTTTTCCTTGCATCGGCCAAGCCCTATTCAAATTTGGACAAGGTCTGTACAGCCGTTGTCCGTCTTTTCCTTTCATTGTCTAGCTGATCGGAACAGGCGTTGAGCATCTCATCTAGCTTGAAAGTATTTTGGATGATCTATGGGAAAAAGGTTAACACTATAGTCAATGAAAAGTGCATATTGGTGAGTAACAGTCACAGAATGAAAAAGATAAAAAGTTAGCTCCTTACCATGCCCAAATATCGTTTATTGTCGAGGACGAGTTCATTCTTCCTCATATTCTTTATTTCGGCCATATCTTTCGGGAGCAATAAGGCTTCCTCTATGGCCGAGGCTACGTGACACCCTATGCCGCCGTTGAAGTCCCTTATAGATGCATCACCTCGCAGGGGCTCCTCACCGTGCATAGGTGCTGGCAACCATGCTTGTGGTTCAGAATGTTGGGAATCAGATTTCTCTTGGCCCCGCGCGGCTTGGTGTTTGGTTTTCTGCTGCTTTGCAGCTCGTTGGGCATCCTCCTCGCGAATAGGACGAGACTTGCTCGTGTCTGCCACCTCCTTGCCCTTCTGTTCCCTACGCCTTTTTTGCTCGGCAGCGTTAGGAAGCGCTGGCTATGGTGATGGCCGAGAAGGTTGACGAGGAGCAGGAGGAGGAGACCTAGCGGGAAGAGTTGAAGCTTAGGATGGTGTTGATTTTGCAGGCGCACTCTTTCCCAGCTGACCTTCCAACAGCTCCAGCCAGTTTCACTGGGGTTTTCTTTGTATCCCCATCTCGTCAGGATCTAACCCGGGGCTTATGGGTTGATCAAAAATCCCGAAGTCATCCGAGGACTCAGAGACTGCTACAACCTCTTCCTCGTCTTTCTCCTCTTCTTTTCTCCCTTTTATTTCCTTTTCCCTGAGGGTAGGTAGGGATGAAGAAGTTCCTGCCGAGACGCTGGCTACGAAAAGAGGCTCTGTGCGAGATGTGTACTGGGGAAGCGGAATGTCCTCTGGAACAATGAACCCTTCGTAGGCAACACTGATATGGTGAAGCCGAGGGTCTCGGGCTCTAATCACGCACTTCAGCGCCTGAAAAGCAAAAGACAGGAGGGTATAGCCGAGAATTAAGTGTACTGCCCGGAGCTGACCGTCAGCTTCGTTCACGTATATCTCGGCTTTCAGTAACTTATCCAAGTTCGCCTTATTGACTAACTTAAGATTGGGCTTTGTGTAGCGTCTATCTACAAAACCGTTGAGTCGAAAATGAAAATTGTTGGAGATAAAAATAATTAAAAAAAAAAAAAAAAGGTAAACGAAATGTGCTTGCAAACTAAATATTATAGATCTATGGCTACACGCCCACCTGGTGTTCCCTCTACTGTCGAGTAAGGCAGACCATCGTGCCATTCCCTAGAGAGAATAAGGAAATCCTCCTTCAGGTTCTTGTTTGAAGTGGGAAGGCACTGAATCAGCCTTACCTCAGGGTATCTCGACTTGAGATAATACCCCTGACCGGTTAAGTGATGGAGGTTGTACACCCAATTCACATCATGATGGGTTAACTTTAGGTCCATTCTCTTATTCAAAGTATCTATACTTCCCAGGACCCTAAACATATTTGGAGCACACTGGGTGGGGGATAGCCTAAAGAAGTTGAGGTAACTCCTAGTGATACTACCCATGGGGATAGTCATCCCGCCTTCTATAAAGGCAATCATGGGAATAACTACTTCCCCAGTTTGTCTAGCATCAGCCCATTCCCCTTGGGCTGCGTACCTCATCCCCACCATTGAGGGGATTTTATACTTAGAGTGAAAGTTTCTAATACCTTTCTCCGATTCAACTAGACATCGGAATGGATTCTTTTGTTTCCCCATGTTTCTAAAAGACTTAGCAAAAAAAAAACTGTTGGGTTTGAAATAAAAGTGGTAAAAACTTCGAGAAGACTTACAGGTTCAAAGGAAGGACCTCGGACAAAGTACGATTATTTGTAGTCGCCAGGAAAATAATGAAAATAGAGAAAGACAGGTTCAATGTATGAACTCTGGAACCACGTAATCATCGAAGGTAAGATACAGAGTTAATTTGAGAACGCCTTTATAGTCATAAGAGGATTGTGAGCGGAAAAGTTCCCGCTCACAAAACAAGGGAGGCCCTTTGCCGTTTGATTTATATCTCACCATCAAATGTAGGAGACAAGGGCGTTGCCAAAATCGGGATGCTGAAGCGTCAGGGGCATGCCCCAAAACACGCATAGGTACGGGCTTATGACGTCAAAATCCACCTTCTCTCCCGAGTAGTCGAAAAGCAGGATTTTGAGGGGCTATTATGGAGGCCAATCAATCAACAGGCCCATTAAGGTCAGGATCGTTGGGCTTGTGGCCCATCCGAGGATGCAAATCCGTCCGAGAAGGCCCAAGTCAGGTCGTAAGGGTAACTACTAAGGGGGGGGGGGGTAGTCAATATCACGAAAGTAGAGTTCCGTATTCGTCCGAGGACACCATACTCCTTGGCAATATGCGTCCGAGGACGATCAGGACGCGGTCTTGTTATAATCGGACCTCGGAATTGTGTCACCACTGAAGATGGGATAACAGACCAAAGGTAAGAAAGAAAAGGCAAACAAATATCTATAACTACAGCTGCCTCCGCATTAATTGCCTCTCAACCAACTCTCTGGCTGCATTAATGTGGAGGTGATACCTGAACAGTAATGAAGCAGCCTTACAACTGCCCATAGAAAAGTTCCAGGAGGCGCTAGATGGGACAGAAATAAATCTCCCGAACCCAACCTACACGTGTGTGGTAAGAATGGAACACAGAGGGTGGTATATAAATTGAAAGAAAAACATGCAGAGGGGGGGATCGGAACATAAAAAAAAAAAAAAAAAAAAAAAAAAAAAAGGAAGAAAAACAAAGACTAAAGAAGAAAAACAGAAAAAAGAAAAAGAACTGTATCTATTACAAGAAAAAAACCGATTGTTGTGCCAGCTCTGAGCCTTCAATATACGTGAGGGTAAATCTTTTCATTCTACGAAAGTTAATCTAGTTTTTAATACCCACGCTCTACAAATTATATTGTTTGGGCTTGTTTACGTGCAAACCCAATATCCTTTTTGGATCGTTACAAATTGAGTCCTTACAAAAAGAAAGAAAGAAAATTTCTTATTCCGTGGTTGCCAACTTAATGCTTCCAACTAAAATTTTTCATCTCCACCCAAGTTCAATCATTGATACAATCGTTGAGATTGAAAGTTAATTAAAAAAAAAAAAAAAAAACTTTCGTCTTCAACCATTAGATTAACTATATTAAAAAATATATATAAAATAATTTATAAAACAAAAGTGGATTAATTACATCACGTAAAATACCCTGTCTCAATCCCTCTAACTCTGTTTCTATCTCTGTATGTTTATGTTTTAGTAAATTATGACTCATAATTTATGATAAAGCACAACTCCGAATCATTATTTTATGAGTAATTATTTTATGATAAAGCACAGCTCCCACGAAATTGTACCTAAACTCTGAATCATTGATAAAGCACAACCCAAGGTTACTCATAATTTATGAGTAACCTTACCCACCAAAACAATAACAAATAATGTTGATAACTGTGCATTTGCCTTCAAAGGATACCTATGATGATCTACTTGAGTTGTGCTTTACAGCTTGGCGAAAATGGCCAAATGGCCATAAAATCCTAACTATATAGTTAGTAGTTTCGGTTCCTAAACAATATTATTTATTAGCATCTCGAGTTTAAGAGACTCGATTTTGGCCTATAAATCGAGTCTCAAAAACTCGATTTCCATGGTCTGATGTGGCGTTTTTGTCCTACCTGAAAATTGAGTCTCTAAGGCTCGATTTATAAACCAAACAAAATTAAAAAAATTTGAAGTCTCAAGTATCTCGTACAAGCCGAAATACAAAAAAAAAAAAAAAAAAAAAAAAAAAAAAAAAAAAAAAATCAGAAATCCAGAAACGCAACAATCAAATCAGAGGGAGAAAGAATATAGAGACTCAGATCGCCACGCGACCTAGGTCACAGCGTCGCGTGCTGCGAACCAGGTCGCGCGCGATCTAGGTCGCACACGGTGCGCGGCTTGGGTTCTTCTTTCAAGTTCTGGTTCTTCTCTCTTTCTGTTTCTGTTTTTTTTTTTTTTTCCCTCTAGGTTCCTCTCTGATATTTTCTGCTTCTCTGATATGTTCTGTAGCTTTATAAGATTATAAATCGAGTCTTAGAGACTCGATTTCCATGTGGTTGCCACTTGAAAAAATATGCTACATCGGACGTGATTAGACCATAAAAATCGAGTCTTTGAGACTCGATTGATAGGCCAAAATCGAGTCTCAAAGACTCAAGATGCTAGTAAATAATATAATTTGGGAACCAGAACTGCTGACTATATAGTTGGAATATTATGCTTAGTTTCCCATTTTCGCCTTACAGCTTTCACTTTAAGTTTTAATGTTTTAATAATATTAAATTTTCTATTATACTAGTATATGTGTAGTGTTTTCTATTATTTTAAACTTATATATATATATATATATATACTTGTAAGTTGTAACAACTAACTAAATTTTAGTATTCTATTATTTTTATTTCATATTTAGTTATGATGTTTTGTTTATCTGATATTTTTATTTCATAATAATGATTTGATTAATTAAACTGAATTATTTTTAAATGCTTGTTTATTAGATAATTATATTTATTGGTGCATATTTTAAGTTTAAAAAGTGTTCAAGAATTAAAGTTGTTTAATCCTCTATCTCAAATCTTGAAACATTAGATATTGAACCTTTTAAAAAGTTCAAAGTGAACTAAAAAAATTTGAACATTGTTTCCTTAGAATGTGATCATAAATTTCAACAACTAATATGAGAATATTTTAATAATCAAGAATTATGTCATGAAAGTTTGTTTTTGTTAAATCTTTATTTGACCTCTTTAAAGAAAATTCCTGACTCTACCACTTGTCAACAGACCTCATCTTTAGAACTTAGAAGCATAAAACTTGAATTGAAGAGTGGTTATTGCAAGCAAAAATCACTTGGAAAAAAGAAAAACAAAGAGCAGTGATTAATATGACAGTTCATTAGGCGTGCAATTACTGTTGCTGATCAATTGGAAAACAGGAAATGCATTTTTTTTTTAATTATATAAAACATATTAGATTATCCATGGTGGAATAATGCTAAAAACAGATAAGATGTTCTTGAATTTTATTAGAAAAATACTAAATAAGTAAAGTTTTACTACATAAAATTTACAAACTAAAGTGACAATAAATGTGATTGGTAAGTTTCAACCTTCTTATAACTGAATATTTGCATTGCTTATTTATGATTGGTAACACGTCAATTTGTAAGTTTAATATTATAAAAATGTAGTACATTTAGCACTAGTCGAAAACAGCCCTCAAGCTTGGTTTCTACCTCTCAAGGACCAGGTAAATGTTAATAAAAATAGAGTTTTTCTTGCTAATACTGGAGTGAGAGCCAGGGAAATGGTAGTCAAAGACCATAGTGGAACATTTATTGCATGATTTGCATCCGAGATTTTCCCAAGTTCAACTCTAGAGGTCGAAGTTTGGCCATGAGAGGAGCAGTTTGTCTTCTTCAATTTATGATTATCTTTTTTTATGCGAGGAGTTATATATATCCTTATTGCATTTGTCGCTTATGAAAAAAAATAAGGTTTATTATATTGATTTTTATATGTTTAGCATATAATAAAGTGAATTTTATTAGTTGAATACTTGAATAAAATAATTCAGTTAGTGTACATAACATTCAGAGAAACTTTTATATGATAAGAAAAAGAAAAACAAGAAGAGAAACTTTTGTCTACGATGTTTGATTTGAAATTGTACGGACTATACGGGAATAAACGCAATATTTTAATCTAAAAGTACAATTCGTGTTCTTAAAAGTTAAAACGGTGCTGTCAAATAGTTTTTTTTTTTTTAATCATTAAATCAAATAGTTAATTAAGGAACTTAACCATATAAGTATATGAAATATTTTCTTAATGAACAAAGACCTATACAGCTAATTAAAGCATGCAAGAAGATTTTATTTTATTTTTATTTTTATGGTTCTTTAAATTCAGATATTATTATTCATGTGATTAATAATATATTGTTTAGAGTCTTTTAACTCAATTAGTTGACACATTTTAGCTTTTTCAAGAGATTTAGGATTCAAATCACTCTTCCCAACTATTGATTACCAATATTACATGAACACATTACACAAAATGGAATAATAACACCTAAAACTTTGTCTGTCACAATAATGGATTGTATATTAATTTGGTTTCCCTTATGAAGAATGTCCCATTCATGTTCCTTGGCCTATTCGAAATGCAGTAAATTATTGGAAAATGGTACAAGGTGATGAGGTTTGTCAATTTTGCCCGACTATATACATCATACATGTAGCATATGTGCTTTCTCCTGACCTTAACACATACATGCATACAAACATATATATATATATATATATATATATATATCTCTCTCTCTTAAATTCTATATTTTATTTTCTAGTCCAAAAAGGAAAAAAAGTTTATACCAGTCTTTTTCTTCAACGTTTTCACCCTTATATCAGTCAAGAACAAGATATATATAATGTCATTCGAATTCATGGTAGGTTGTGGATTATAGTGGGATTTAATTGTGTGGATTTGAAATTAAGGTAATTATAATATTTACAATAAATGTTAGGTAAGTCTGCGGTTTAGTGCAAGAAATTAGAAATGTAAGTACTTTGCACTTCTATACGGGTTAAGGTTTGGTTTTCATTTCATAAAAAATAAATAAAAAGTTTGATTTTCAATTTTGCTAAAAGGAGAGTCATAAATGTTTGAATGTCAACATCAGTTTAATGTTCATAGCCTCTGCTTGGTAAGCGCATTTTGTGTGTTTCTCAACGGAAACGTTTTTTCTTGTGGCTCTCGTGTACTGTTCATGGGACCCACAAGTACCATATTCAACAACTTCTTTTTTAAACCTGGGTCCCCACGGCATTATTTATACATTTAAAAATTATTTTACTATAGTGTTTTTAGTTTTTAATTTTCAGTTTTCAACAATAAGCAGTATCCAAACAGACCCATAATTTCACAAAAAAACTCTACCGAAAGAGAAAAGTTATCATGTTTTGAGTCTTTTAACTTAATTAGTTAACACAATTTTTTAATCTTTCCAAGAGTTTTAGAATTCAAATCACACCTCCTGATTATCGATATAAAAAAAAAAAATCAATATTACATAAACACATCACACAATATGGAATAATAAGACTTAAAACTTTATCTGTCATAATAATGGTTTGAATATTAATTCGGTATCCCTTATGAAGAATGTCCCATGCATGTGCCTTGGCCAATTTTAGAAACTGGCTTGGCCTATTCGAAATGCAGTGGAAATCGCACAATTAATTGTGGGAAAGTGGTACAAGGTGATGTGCTTTGACAATTTTGCCCAACTATATTCATGTAGCATGTGCTTTATTTCTCCCTGACCTTAACACACACAGACACACACACACACACACATATATATATATATATATATATATATCTCTTAATTTCTATACTTTATTTTCTTGTCCAAAATGGATTCACCCATAAATAAGTCGGGAAACGATATATAATGTCATTCGAATTCATGGTAGTTCGTGGATTAAAGATTTAAAGTGTGATTTAGTTGTTTGGATTTGAAACTAAGGTAATTTTAATATTTACAATAAATGTTAGGTGAGTCTACGGTAAGTGAAGGAAATTAGAAATGTAAGAATTTTGCACTTCCATACGGGTTAAGGCGTGGTTTTCATTTCATAAATAATAATAGTAATAAATTTTTTATTTTCAATTTAATTTACTAAAAGGGAGTTGGTAAATGCTTGAATGTCAACATGAGTTTAATGTTTGTAGTTTCTTAGAAAAACTCTATCCAAAGAGAAAATTTATTATATATCTAATACATGTATTTATCTTCTCATATGGGGTAATGAATTTTACAAGTGTGGGGTCCACACCCTCATATCATATGAGAGAATAGATACATATATCTAATACATGTAATACCATCACATTTTAGAAGTTGAGAACATTTTATTTTCTAATTTTTAATTATATATATATATATATATATATCTAGTGCCATAAAAAAATAAAAATAAAAATAAGCTAGTGCATTTGGATAATAAAACAAAGGAGAGAGAAAGTTGGTATCTTGGTGAGAGCGAAAGAAATCAGATTTTTCTGGGTCATTAAATCAAATAGTTAATTAAGGAACTTAACCATATAAGTATATGAAATATTTTCTTAATGAACAAAAACCTATATATCTAATTAAAGCATGCAAGAAGATTTTATTTTACTTTTATTTTTATGGTTCTTTAAATTCAGATATTGTTATTCACGTGCTTAATAATATATTATTTAGAATATTTTAACTCAATTAGTGGACACATTTTAACTTTTCAAGAGATTTATGATTCAAATCACTCCTCCCAACTTTCGATATAAAAAATATCAATATTACATGAACACATTACACAATATGGAATAATAAGACTTAAAACTTTGTCTGTCACAATAATGGATTGCATATTAATTTGGTTTCCCTTATGAAGAATGTCCCATTCATGTGCCTTGGCCCATTCGAAATGCAGTAAAAATCGCACAATTATTGGAAATGGAAAGTGGTACAAGGTAATGAGGTTTGTCAATTTTGCCCGACTATATACATCATACATGTAGCATATGTGCTTTCTCCAGACCTTAACACATACATGCATACAAACATATATATATATATATATATATATATATATGTATATCTTAAATTCTATATTTTATTTTCTAGTCCAAAAAGGAAAAAAAGTTTATACAGGTCCTTTTCTTCAACGTTTTCACCCTTATATCAGTCAAGAACAAGATATATAATGTCATTCGAATTCATGGTAGGTCGTGGATTATAGTGTGATTTAATTGTGTGGATTTGAAATTAAGGTAATTATAATATTTACAATAAATGTTAGGTGAGTCTGCGGTTTAGTGCAAGAGATTAGAAATGTAAGAAATTTGCACTTCTATACGGGTTAAGGTTTGGTTTTCATTTCATAAAAAATAAATAAAATGTTTGATTTTCAATTTTGCTAAAAGGAGAATCATAAATGTTTAAATGTCAACATCAGTTTAATGTTCATAGTTTTTCAGAAAAACTCTACCAGAAGAAAAAAGTTATCATGTTTTGAGTCTTTTAACTTAATTAGTTGACACAATTTTATAATCTTTTCAAGGGTTTTAGAATTCAAATCACACCTCCTGATTATCGAGATATATATATATATATATATAAATAAATAAAAAACAATATTACATGAACACATCACACAATATGGAATAATAAGACTCAAAACTTTATCTGTCATAATAATGGTTTGCATATTAATTTGGTATCCCTTATGAAGTATGTCCCATGCATGTGCCTTGACCAATTTTAGAAACTGGCTTGGCCTATTCGAAATGCAGTGGAAATCGCACAATTAATTGTTGGAAAGTGGTACCAGGTGATGTGGTTTGACAATTTTGCCCAACCATATTCATGTAGCATGTGCTTTCTCCCTGACCTTAACATATATATATATATATATATATATCTTAATTTCTATACTTTATTTTCTTGTCCAAAATGGATTCACCCATAAATAAGTCGGGAAACGATATATTATGCTTAGTTTCCCATTTTCCCCTTACAGCTTTCACTTTAAGTTTTAATGTTTTAATAATATTAAATTTTATATTATACTAGTATATGTGTAGTGTTTTCTATTATTTTAAACTTTTATATATATATATATATATATATATATACTTGTAAGTTGTAGCAACTAACTAAATTTTAGTATTCTATTATTTTTATTTCATATTTAGTTATGATGTTTTGTTTATCTGATATTTTTATTTCATAATAATGATTTGATTAATTAAACTGAATTATTTTTAAATGCTTGTTTATTAGATATTTATATTTATTGGTGCATATTTTAAGTTTAAAAAGTGTTCAAGAATTAAAGTTGTTTAATCCTCTATCTCAAATCTTGAAACATTAGATATTGAACCTTTTAAAAAGTTCAAAGTGAACTAAAAAAATTTGAACATTGTTTCCTTAGAATGTGATCATAAATTTCAACAACTAATATGAGAATATTTTAATAATCAAGAATTCTGTCATGAAAGTTTGTTTTTGTTAAATCTTTATTTGACCTCTTTAAAGAAAATTCCTGACTCTACCACTTGTCAACAGACCTCATCTTTAGAACTTAGAAGCATAAAACTTGAATTGAAGAGTGGTTATTGCAAGCAAAAATCACTTGGAAAAAAGAAAAACAAAGAGCAGTGATTAATATGACAGTTCATTAGGCGTGCAATTACTGTTGCTGATCAATTGGAAAACAGGAAATGCATTTTTTTTTAATTAGATAAAACATATTAGATTATCCATGGTGGAATAATGCTAAAAACAGATAAGATGTTCTTGAATTTTATTAGAAAAATACTAAATAAGTAAAGTTTTACTACATAAGATTTACAAACTAAAGTGACAATAAATGTGATTGGTAAGTTTCAACCTTCTTATAACTTAATATTTGCATTGCTTATTTATGATTGGTAACACGTCGATTTGTAAGTTTAATATTATAAAAATGTAGTACATTTAGCACTAGTCGAAAACAGCCCTCAAGCTTGGTTTCTACCTCTCAAGGACCAGGTAAATGTTAATAAAAATAGAGTTTTTCTTGCTAATACTGGAGTGAGAGCCAGGGAAATGGTAGTCAAAGACCATAGTGGAACATTTATTGCATGATTTGCATCCGAGATTTTCCCAAGTTCAACTCTAGAGGTCGAAGTTTGGCCATGCGAGGAGCAGTTTGTCTTCTTCAATTTATGATTATCTTTTTTTATGCGAGGAGTTATATATATCCTTATTGCATTTGTCGCTTATGAAAAAAAATAAGGTTTATTATATTGATTTTTATATGTTTAGCATATAATAAAGTGAATTTTATTAGTTGAATACTTGAATAAAATAATTCAGTTAGTGTACGTAACATTCAGAGAAACTTTTATATGATAAGAAAAAGAAAAACAAGAAGAGAAACTTTTGTCTACGATGTTTGATTTGAAATTGTACAGACTATACGGGAATAGACGCAATATTTTAATCTAAAAGTACAATTCGTGTTCTTAAAACGGTGCTGTCAAATAGTTTTTTTTTTTTTTAATCATTAAATCAAATAGTTAATTAAGGAACTTAACCATATAAGTATATGAAATATTTTCTTAATGAACAAAGACCTATACAGCTAATTAAAGCATGCAAGAAGATTTTATTTTATTTTTATTTTTATGGTTCTTTAAATTCAGATATTATTATTCATGTGATTAATAATATATTGTTTAGAGTCTTTTAACTCAATTAGTTAACACATTTTAGCTTTGTTAAGAGATTTAGGATTCAAATCACTCTTCCCAACTATTGATTATCAATATTACATGAACACATTACACAAAATGGAATAATAACACCTAAAACTTTGTCTGTCACAATAATGGATTGTATATTAATTTGGTTTCCCATATGAAGAATGTCCCATTCATGTCCCTTGGCCTATTCGAAATGCAGTAAAAATCGCACAATTATTGGAAAATGGTACAAGGTGATGAGGTTTGTCAATTTTGCCCAACTATATACATCATACATGTAGCATATGTGCTTTCTCCTGACCTTAACACATACATGCATACAAACATATATATATATATATATATATATATATATATATCTCTTAAATTCTATATTTTATTTTCTAGTCCAAAAAGGAAAAAAAGTTTATATACCAGTCTTTTTCTTCAACGTTTTCACCCTTATATCAGTCAAGAACAAGATATATATAATGTCATTCGAATTCATGGTAGGTTGTGGATTATAGTGGGATTTAATTATGTGGATTTGAAATTAAGGTAATTATAATATTTACAATAAATGTTAGGTAAGTCTGCGGTTTAGTGCAAGAAATTAGAAATGTAAGTACTTTGCACTTCTATACGGGTTAAGGTTTGGTTTTCATTTCATAAAAAATAAATAAAAAGTTTGATTTTCAATTTTGCTAAAAGGAGAGTCATAAATGTTTGAATGTCAACATCAGTTTAATGTTCATAGCCTCTGCTTGGTAAGCGCATTTTGTGTGTTTCTCAACGGAAACGTTTTTTCTTGTGGCTCTCGTGTACTGTTCATGGGACCCACAAGTACCATATTCAACAACTTCTTTTTTAAACCTGGGTCCCACGGCATTAATTATACATTTAAAAATTATTTTACTATAGTGTTTTTAGTTTTTAATTTTCAGTTTTCAGCAATAAGCAGTATCCAAACAGACCCATAATTTCACAAAAAAACTCTACTGAAAGAGAAAAGTTATCATGTTTTGAGTCTTTTAACTTAATTAGTTAACACAATTTTCTAATCTTTCCAAGAGTTTTAGAATTCAAATCACACCTCCTGATTATCGATATAAAAAAAAAAATCAATATTACATAAACACATCACACAATATGGAATAATAAGATTTAAAACTTTATCTGTCATGATAATTGTTTGAATATTAATTCGGTATCCCTTATGAAGAATGTCCCATGCATGTGCCTTGGCCAATTTTAGAAACTGGCTTGGCCTATTCGAAATGCAGTGGAAATCGCACAATTAATTGTGGGAAAGTGGTACAAGGTGATGTGCTTTGACAATTTTGCCCAACTATATTCATGTAGCATGTGCTTTCTCCCTGACCTTAACACACACACACACACACATATATATATATATATATATATATATATATATATATATATATCTCTTAATTTCTATACTTTATTTTCTTGTCCAAAATGGATTCACCCATAAATAAGTCGGGAAACGATATATAATGTCATTCGAATTCATGGTAGTTCGTGGATTAAAGATTTAAAGTGTGATTTAGTTGTTTGGATTTGAAACTAAGGTAATTTTAATATTTACAATAAATGTTAGGTGAGTCTACGGTAAGTGAAGGAAATTAGAAATGTAAGAATTTTGCACTTCCATACGGGTTAAGGCGTGGTTTTCATTTCATAAATAATAATAGTAATAAATTTTTTATTTTCAATTTAATTTACTAAAAGGGAGTTGGTAAATGCTTGAATGTCAACATGAGTTTAATGTTTGTAGTTTCTTAGAAAAACTCTATCCAAAGAGAAAATTAATTATATATCTAATACATGTATTTACCTTCTCATATGGGGTAATGAATTTTACAAGTGTGGGGTCCACAACCTCATATCATATGAGAGAATAGATACATATATCTAATACATGTAATACCATCACATTTTAGAAGTTGAGAACATTTTATTTTCTAATTTTTAATTATATATATATCTAGTGCTATAAAAAAATAAAAATAAAAATAAGCTAGTGCATTTGGATAATAAAACAAAGGAGAGAGAAAGTTGGTATCTTGGTGAGAGCGAAAGAAATCAGATTTTTCTGGGTCATTAAATCAAATAGTTAATTAAGGAACTTAACCATATAAGTATATGAAATATTTTCTTAATGAACAAAAACCTATATATCTAATTAAAGCATGCAAGAAGATTTTATTTTACTTTTATTTTTATGGTTCTTTAAATTCAGATATTGTTATTCACGTGCTTAATAATATATTATTTAGAATATTTTAACTCAATTAGTGGACACATTTTAACTTTTCAAGAGATTTAGGATTCAAATCACTCCTCCCAACTTTTGATATAAAAAATATCAATATTACATGAACACATTACATAATATGGAATAATAAGACTTAGAACTTTGTCTGTCACAATAATGGATTGCATATTAATTTGGTTTCCCTTATGAAGAATGTCCCATTCATGTGCCTTGGCCTATTCGAAATGCAGTAAAAATCGCACAATTATTGGAAATGGAAAGTGGTACAAGGTAATGAGGTTTGTCAATTTTGCCCGACTATATATATCATACTTGTAGCATATGTTTTTTTTTTTTTTTTTGCTAAACATACATGTAGCATATGTGCTTTCTCCAGACCTTAACACATACATACATACAAACATATATATATATATATATATATATATATCTCTTAAATTCTATATTTTATTTTCTAGTCCAAAAAGGAAAAAAAGTTTATACCAGTCTTTTTCTTCAACGTTTTCACCCTTATATCAGTCAAGAACAAGATATATATAATGTCATTCGAATTCATGGTAGGTCGTGGATTATAGTGTGATTTAATTGTGTGGATTTGAAATTAAGGTAATTATAATATTTACAATAAATGTTAGGTGAGTCTGCGGTTTAGTGCAAGAGATTAGAAATGTAAGAACTTTGCACTTCTATACGGGTTAAGGTTTGGTTTGCATATTAATTTGGTATCCCTTATGAAGTATGTCCCATGCATGTGCCTTGACCAATTTTAGAAACTGGCTTGGCCTATTCGAAATGCAGTGGAAATCGCACAATTAATTGTTGGAAAGTGGTACAAGGTGATGTGGTTTGACAATTTTGCCCAACTATATTCATGTAGCATGTGCTTTCTCCCTGACCTTAACATATATATATATATATATATATCTTAATTTCTATACTTTATTTTCTTGTCCAAAATGGATTCACCCATAAATAAGTCGGGAAACGATATATAATGTCATTCGAATTCATGGTAGTTCGTGGATTAAAGATTTAAAGTGTGATTTAGTTGTTTGGATTTGAAACTAAGGTAATTTTAATATTTACAATAAATGTAAGGTGAGTCTACGGTAAGTGAAGGAAATTAGAAATGTAAGAATTTTGCACTTCCATACGGGTTAAGGTGTGGTTTTCATTTCATAAATAATAATAGTAATAAATTTTTTTTTTCAATTTAATTTACTAAAAGGGAGTAGGTAAATGCTTGAATGTCAATATGAGTTTAATGTTTGTAGTTTCTTAGAAAAACTCTATCTAAAGAGAAAATTTATTATATATCTAATAAATGTATTTATCTTCTCACATGGGATAATGAATTTCACAAATATGAGGTCCACAGCCCCATATCATATCAGAGAATAAATACATATATCGATACATGTAATACCATCACATTTTAGAAGTTGAGAACATTTTATTTTCTAATCTTTAATTAAAAATATATATATCTAGTGCTCTAAAAAAAATAATAATAATAAAATAAGCTAGTTCGTTTGGATAATAAAACAAAGGAGAGAGAAAGTTGGTATCTTGGTGAGAGCATAAGAAATCAGATTTTTCTGGGTGACACCCGTTGAGAGAGGAAAAAGTGGGTCGGATCAGGTCAATAAAATTTTTTTTTTTTTTTTTTTTTTTTCAGTATAGGTCAATAAAAGTTAAGTTGTTGTGCCATGGTCACCTACCCTAGTTAAACACTGTCCACACCAGCATGTGTATATATAGAGCTCAGTGTCTAAAGCTTTGTAGCAGAAAACATTGGTGAGGTGAAAATGATTGCCAAAATGTTTGTGTTCTTCCTGCTTCTCATTTGCTTCCCTGTTTCACACAGTACTGAAAAGGAGTTTGACTACTATAAGCTTGTCCTTCAGTGGCCAATTTCTGTCTGCAATGTGAGGCGGAGCTGTTTACAGCCACCTTTTTCGGAGTTCACTGTGCATGGCCTATGGCCATTTTTGGCTCCTGATTCTATGGTAACAGAGTGTTCTAAAGATGTACTGACAAAGAGCAAGGTTCGTTAATTAGCTGAAAATTAACTTCTATGTTTGAGAAAGTGCTCTATTATTTATTTGATTTTTTTTTTTTTTTTGGTTGAATTTGGTTTGTAGGTGAAGGATACTATAAAGGCTCTGCGGAAGTACTGGCCAAGCTTTGTCGATCGAGACGATTTTGACTTCTGGTCTTATCAGTGGCTAAAACATGGCACATGCTCTGGTTTAGATCCACTACCATACTTCAAGTTGGCCATTAGTACCACTATTGAAGCCAGACAGCTTCTTGAATCACTGAATAGAAAAGGTTTGTTTTATGGGAAAAGTTTACAGATGTGTATTAGTTTAGAAAATACGTTTAAAACTTTTTATTGAAAAAAGAAAAAAACACTAAATTTTTTTGACAACATTTTATATTTTTATAAAATTAAATTTTTTTTTTTTTCAAAATGATTCATTACCAAAAGTCATCAAGTACTCGTTAACTAGATGTTTATTTTATTTTATTTTATTCTTAATGTATTGCAAGAATAGAGAATTTTATGAGAATGGAGAAGAGGTGGAATCATTGGTGCTTTTTTTTTTTTCCTACCAATATATGTCATAATTAATGTGGAAGTTTAGACTTTACGGAAGAAAAAAAGCAAAGTTTTGTGTGTCTTCATAAAATATTTTCCATGCGATAAAAATTGCAGAAAATGAGAATTTTAAATCGACTGAATCATAATTGCCCACCCTCAATTAAATGAACTTTCTTTGGTTATTAAAATCTGCTCGGCAATAAATAGTTAAATATACTTCTAGAATTTATAGGTGCAGATTTAGCAACAACGAAGATACAATATTCATGTTATTATTTTTGACATCTAAATAAGATTATTTTTAAAAAAATTCTACCTTTTTGTTTGTTTTGATCTATATTGTATTTTATCATTTTTCTTCCGCCATCCTCAGCTTATACACCCAGATTCAAGCCCTACCAAATGAACGACCTCTACGACAATTTTAAAGCAGCGCTAGCGAAAAAGCCGGAAGATAAAAAAGTTATACAATTCAAGTGCAATAAAAAAGACGGTAAGTTTCAGCTGTTGGAAATTTACATCTGTGTTGACAAAAAAGGAGTTGCTTTGGATTGTCCAACACCCAAATTCATTGAATGTGGCGACAATGAAATGGCAGAAATTCGATACCCTGACAAGTGAACTCCTCCCTCTGCTGTATGTTTTCTTTTAGATATTTTGCTTATTTCTTTTAGTTTTCTTGTGTATTTCTTTTTCTTCAATTACTATAAAATCCTTTTTGCAATCTCTAATTTTGTTTTTGTTACCCTACTTTTTCTGCAGGCTTAAGGTGGAATTAAAAGATGCATGACATGCAGAATGAAGAACTAATTAACGGTCTTTCTAGAAAAGCAAATATATCTATCTACAATAATTTGGTAATTAAGTGGAATTATATGTATGTTGTGGTTGGAACTTTTGGGTCTATAATGTTAATGTGTGTTTTGCTTCGAACTTAAATAAATACACTTACTGGTGTGCATGGTTGGAACTTAAATTTTGTTTTAAATATTTACTGGAAATTTGCTTTTGTATATCTTCATCTTTGTGTACACACACAAATTAAAATATACGCGCCTTATCATGAGAAGGGCTCCCTTGGGTATTTATTATCATTATCAATAGTTACATTTGGTGAGAGAAAGCAGACTCACAGTTGAATATAATATAAGAAACACCCATATATATGACTAAAGACATTAATTGATTAGTGCCAATTAGTCAGTTACAATTAGACAATTATGACTGTAATCTTTGAAAGGAATCGAAGTGCTTGTAACTTTGAACGAGAATGAGTTTCAATATTGGAAATGTTGATATTGAAGCAACTAATACCATGGTGGGCAACTTGTCAACATGAGAATCAATACAAGTGAATCGGCCGGTTAGGGATTAGAAGCCAAAACTTATAATTATAGTTAATTTTGTGCCCTAACCTCAATCGGTTTTTTTTTTTTTGGTGAGAGATGCTCTGATCTAGACAATTATAAATTACTGAAAGAGTTTGAGCTCGGTTATGCATGTCTTTTTCCATTATGAGAAGCCACAACTTTGGTGTTTTGGATTTATGATTGCTGCAAGGAAACTCTAAAGAAATAAATCAATAATCAATTTTGTATGGTTGGAAGAAATAGAATCCCCAAAGCTGCTTCATTAAAGGGGTGCACTAAACGGGGAAGAATTAATCTTGTACTAACACGATATCACTTAACCTATAGCATTAGCACCAGTGCCCTTTAAAATCCATGGAGAACACTAAAACATTTTGGTTTAATCCTGCCAAAAAGATGTTTATATTGAATGTCTCACCAGAAGGGTCCAAAACTACTCTTTTTTTTCTTTTCTTTTCGTTTTATTAAAAGAATGTTTGTATGACAATTAATTGTGCCCTATAATTTTTTTTTTTTTTTTTCATATTATGTTTGTATTAATATATCGGACTTGTAATCAATCTAAACAAGTATCATCCATATGCATATGCTCACCCCTACTTTGAAAATGAATTCAAATAGTAAGTAGATAATTGAGTGAAGTTTTTGGGTGAAATTACAGCCACTGCCAATTGGCATTAAAAACCAACAATAGTAAATAGATAAATTGGTGTCAGATAAGCTTTTCTGTTATCAAGAAATTAAGAAATTGGTGTCAGATAAATGATCCAAGCTTGTAAGTTTAATTCGCATGCTCCAACTCATCATATGACGAGTTGTGACTTGTGCGTGATGGAAAAAAAAAAGTAAATTCATGTGAATTCACACATCTCTATTACTCATATTTCACCACGTAACAAATTGTGATAAAAGTCATATAAAATATTGTGGTACTAGCTAGCATTATCAAAGTCATTTTTAGAACCATCTTCCTTACATCAAATATGTCAACTTTTTTTTTTTTTTAAGAAATACGTCTATTTTATTGAAGCGAAGAAGAGTACATAGCATCATGTAATGTAGAGGGCTCAATAAAGGAGGGGGTTTCCTCTAACCAAGTTACATAAGAATCAATTCCTTTAGCAAAATTTGCTAGGAGATGTGTTGGTCTATTACCTTGTGTTTTAACATATGAGAAATTAAAAGTATGGAATCCATGCATCTTATGGTGAGTGCTGGCAATGATGTTGACAATTGAAGCGTGGGTAGGAGTGGAGCCCATGAGAGTGAGGTAGACAAAATGTGAGTCACCTTGGAGCCCATGAGAGTGAGGTAGAAAAAATGTGAGTTACCTTTGAAGATAGCATCCCTGATACCAATATCTGCTGCAAAGAGGGCTGCTTCATCCATGGCTTTGGCTTCGGCTTGCAGTGGACCCAACAGCAATGGTAATTTTTTGCTTAAAGCAACAACCACCAAACTCATATGATCACGGATCACAACTCTGATGCCAACTATTCCAGTTTGTGAAAAAACAGCGGCGTCGGTGTTTATTTTATACCACGGTATGTTGGTGGGACCCAGCAATTGTCCATGGCGTCCTTGAGTCGAGGTGGTCGATGATGAGCAAGCTGGAATTCTTCTAGCATGAAATGGCTTAAGAGAGGATCTCCTAGGGTTGTTTCTGTGGACTGCCCAGTCTAATTCTATTGCGGTTGAACCACATGCACCATGAAATCATAACAATTAGCTTAAGGAGGTCCTGACCGAAGTGTTGGATGAAGATCAGGTACCATAGGAGGTCAGCAAAGGTCCTATGTGAGACACGGGTTTTGACAAAAGGGATACCCGATATGTTCCATGTTTCTTTTGCCTTTGTGCATTCCCAAAAGAAGTGTCTGCTAGTTTCTTTAGCTAAGTTGCATGCTTTACAGGTGGAGTCATTGAGTACGTGTCTGTGGCAGAGATTGGCTTTAGTGGGGATGATATTGTGACAAGGTTTCTAGGTGAAAGTCTTAAATTTGTTTGGAACACGAAGCCCCCAAATGGTGCACCAGAACAACCTGTGGGTGTCTCCATCGGATGATTACGTCGTGGCCAAGCTGCGATTCATTGAAAGCGCAAGCTTGTAGGCCCTGTTCACTATGAAGAGTCCCCGTGGTGTGTAGGCCCATATTAAATGATCTCTCGGCTTAAAACTTCCTAATGGGATGCTCAAGATGGTGTGGACGTCGCCAGGGAGGAAAATCTGCTTCAGTAGAAAGGTGTTCCATTCTTCTATTGTAGGGTGCATGAGGCTGGATACTTTTGAGTCCGAAGGGAGGAGACGTGGTGTGGAGATGATTTGGAAGTTTGTGGGTGTAGGAAGCCATCTACCCATCCAGATGCCCACTGTCGCACCATCATTGATCTGCCATTTACATCTAGATTTCACCACGGTTTGGGTAGCCATGATGCTGCGCCATGCATAAGCAGGTTTTGAATCTAGTTCAGCATGAAGGAAATCTGTACATGGGAAGTAGCGGGCTTGGAAGACACGGTGGATAAGAGAGCCATGATTATTTTGTAAGTGCCACCCTTGTTTTGCCAAAAGAGCCAAGTTGAAAGCTTTTAGGTCACGGAAGCCTAAACCACCCTTTTCCTTAGGAGAGCACATTTTTTCCCAACTCAACATGCCATTTTATTCTTTCCATTGGACTGACCCCACCAAAAACTGCAGACCAGGTAAGTTTTTCCTTGTTTGAGTAGTTTTTCCTTCCATCCTGAGAGTTTAGTAATGAGCCTCTCCTTTAGAGCATGGAAAATGTTCATCTTTGATCCTCCTACTAGGGATAGGAGACCCAGGTAAGTTTCATTTTACCGGATAACTTTTGCCCCAAAGCGGTTTTTAATGTCCTCTTGGATGTCATGTGGAGTGTTCCTGCTGAAGAAAAGGGAGGTCTTTTCTCGATTCAGCTATTGTCCTGAGGCGTGTTCATATGTAGTGAGGATGTGATTCAAGTGATTGCATTGTTCAATGGTGGCTTGGCAGAAGATGACACTGTCATTAGCAAAGAATAAGTGGGATATATGAGGGCCTTAAGGGCAGACAGCAATACCTCGAAATAGGCCATTATCCACGGATTTGTGTATCATAGCTGAGAGTCCTTCTACACAGAAAAGAAACAAGAAATGAGATATGGACTCCCCTTGTTTTTAACCCCTTATGGGGGTTATATGACCTCGAGATGTGCCATTAATCTTGATAGAGTCGGTAACAGAGCTAACACATTGCATCATAAGATCCACCCACCTATTATTGAAACCCATTTTTATCACGATCTGTTTAAGGCATTCCCACTCTACACGATCAAAGGCTTTGTTCATGTCAAGTTTTAAAGCCATCTCCCCTACACGACCATCTTTTTTTATTAAGGTAATGCATGGTTTCAAAAGCTACTAAAACATTATCAGTAATGAGACGGTCAGACATGAAGGCACTTTGATTTTCACTAATGATAGAAGGGAGGAAGCGTTTTAGGCGGTTTGCTAGGACCTTGGAGGTGAGTCTAGAAATGACTCTACTAAGACTTATGGGTCTGTATTGTGTTATCTTTGTGGGGTTTTTTTATTTTTGGGATGAGGACAATATGTGTTTCATTGAATTTAAGTGGCATAATACCCAAGTTTAGAAAATCCAGCGCAGTTTTTATGACACACTCACCCGTTAAAAACCAAAAGTGTTGATAAAAGAAAGGGGGCATACCAGCAGGACCAGGAGATTTTTTTGGGTGCATTTGTTTAAGTGCTCTGTGGACCTCATCTGGACTGAACTCACATGTCAGGTAGTCATTCATAGCTTTGGTGACAATCGATTGGACAGCATCAAGGAGGTCTGCCATATCAGTTGTGTCATTTGAGTTGAAAATTGAGGTAAAATAATCCAAAATGATGCCCTCAACAACTTTGTCATCATCCTGCCAGTCCCCACCTGAATCGTAGAAGCCATGGATAACATTCTGTTGTTTGCAATTGGATTATTTCTAGTGGAAAAAATTGGTGTTTCGGTCTCCATCAGTAATCCACATGCTCCGTGATCATTAATGCCACATCGTGTTCTCCGCATCAAGCCAACAGTTCAAAACTTTGCGGACTTCATGAATCTCATCATCATTACTGATAGGCTGTCTCTTTAAGTCTTGTAACTTTTTAGTCAGTTTATCAACCTGCCTCCCAATGTGGCCAAAGTCAGTTTTATTCCACATAAATAGCCTGGCCAAAATGGCCAAATACCACAAATGTTTGAAATATTTTGTAAAAAAACATTGTTCCGGAACTATATAGGGAAATACCACTTTTTATGGAACTCGAGTTTCTTAAACTCGAGTTCCTAGGAGTTTTGTCACCGTGGCACTGTTGAGATGGAAATTGGGCCATTAAAAAAAATTATGTGGTACTCGAGCATGGTAAACTTGAGTACCATGCAACACAATACTCGAGTATACCAGGCTCGAGTACCATTAAAATGCTTTTTTTTTTTTTTAATTTCTAAGGTACTCGAGCTTGGTGAGCTCAAGTACCTTGTAAGGAACTCGAGTTTAATAAACTCGAGTTCCTTATAACTTTTTTTTTTGTTGGGATTATTGACAAATAAACATAAACATAAAAATAAGTAGCTTTTTTATGTTTTTATTTATTTAAATAGAAGCATTGTAAAATATAGAGATTTTAATTTCAAAATATGAATTTAATTTCTAGATTAAGTAAAACTGTTCACTGTTTTCTCATAAAATTTTTCCCAGGGGCGTTGCCCCCGGACCCCTAAGAGACTTGTCCATGAGCACTCCGACTTGGGCCTGTCGGCCCAAGCCTCCGCTCCATGGACTAAGCTTCAGAAAATCTCCCATTAAAAACCACAAAACATTATTCGAGTCGGGTCGAGTCGTCAACATGAATCAAATGATACCCTTAAAGTGTGGATGAAATGTTTTATAATGCTTAAATTTATAAAAGATACTAGTGAAAGTTCCATGCGTTGCATGGCTTTAATCCTAAATTTTCTTTATATATTTTTTTGAGAAATTATAACTAAATGAGTTATTATTACATAATTTTAGAATTATTTTCTAACTATATATAAGACAACTAATGATTATGTGCATTCAACTTTTACAAATCTAAAGATTAAACTATTCATTAGTTTTGGCTAAGTTTATATGAAATCATTGTGTCATTTTTTCCCTGCTGTTCTTTGTTGCTACGTATGATTCTTGTGCTGTGGTTGGACAATGTCATCTGCTTTGTAGTGTAGGAAACACCTTAGGAAGTGAAATGCCTCCAGTTAGATATGTTGATGTTTCCAATATTTGTTTAATTTGAAATGTTACACACATAACACTTATCACACAAATTAGATTTATTGTACATTACTTGTAGCAAAATTTAATAAATTCAATACATACAGACTCATCCAAACCATACAGCCTAGCACGGCAGCTATCAAGATAGTTGGTGATTTGGGCTCCACACGACGCAACCTGGGTTTCGAAACAAAGGCTTTGTAAAGCGGCGACGGGGTCTGGAATTGGGAAGGTGGACAGAGAGCATGGAGTGATCCGAGGTGGACATAGATAAATGGTGGACAGTGGCACCTTGAAAAGAAGAGTTCTAGGCTGAGTTGGCCAAGGCACGATCCAGGCAAATGTGCATCCGCCCTTTAGTCGGGTGGTTTCTGGACCAAGTGAATGGAGAGCCAAAGAAGCCAAGGTCACTAAGTTTGCATGTGTTGATGGCTCTGTGAAAGCAGTCCATCTGTCTAGTTAGACGTGGGCAGCCTCCATGTTTTTCTGAGTGATACAGGATTTCGTTGAAGTCACCCACACAAAGCCAAGGGAGGTTATTTGATCGGCTAAGAGACTTAAGAAGAGTCCAAGTTTCCTCATGCTTGTTTGTGTCTGGTTGTCCGTAAAACCTTGTTAATCTCCATTTTGAACCTATTTTAGTACAAAGAATGTAGGCATCAATAAACTAACTGGAAAAATTTTGCACATGTACCTGTGTTTCTAGCTTCCATAATAGGGCTAGACCACCACTCTGGACAATGCTTGAGATCGCTATCCCCTGATGTACTCCCAGTGTTGTTTCTTTGTGTTCAATTGTTCAGTGGTGAGTTTTGTCTCCATTAAGAAGACACAAATGGGAGCTTCTTTGGTCCATGCTCTCTTGAGAGCATTAACTGTATGGGGGTTCCCAAGCCCCTGATAGTTCTAGCTTAAAATACTCATTGGATCGCAGGCACCGTCAATCCCATGTTGTGAACCATAAGCTAGTCTAGTGTGGTTGTTTCTTCATTCAACTTTTGTTTCTTGTCCAAAGATGTGCCATGCATGCCATGCAAAGTTCCCACTTTTTTTTTTGGTCCAATAATGGACAAAGTAACATCACTAGTGTCCATCACGTGCTTGGCATGCTCAAGTCTTTTCCATGTACCATGTGTTGTGATCAAGGGATTTGTTGAGGTGACAATATGGCAGTTGGCATTGGTTTGTGGGGAAGGAAAAGATCGGGTATCAGTAGGAGGAGGGAAGTCAGGGATCTCATTAAGAGGTGGGACCCCTAAATTGAGGTTATCTGTATATAAGGCAACTGGCTGAGATATAGAGGGAAACAAATTTAAACTTTTGTCAATGTCTGTTAAATGCGCATTGAAGAGATTTGTGTCAGCCAAAATATATGTAACCGTTGGCATTGATTGAGAGTTTGTTGCTGGGATTGTGGGGGAATTTATGACTGTGTCTATAGTGGGCTGTTGTGGTGGCGCAGGATTGGCCGACGATGTCGGTGGTAGGGGTGTGCTAGTTGGGGCCGTGGGAGGGGAAGGTTTTGGGCGGTGGCCGCGGGGTGATCAATGAACCCAATTTCTCTAATTATTCAAATGCAAAATTAAAAAAAAAAAAAAAAAAAAAAAAAAAAAAAAAAAAAAAAAACTTTTCTTATTGGAAAATAAAATGAAGTTTAACTAAAGATTTTTATTTATCTATTTCTAGGAGTATATTTATTGAATATGCTTTGGTCTGATACTATTATTATAAGAGTAATATAAATAAAATAATAATAATCTATTAATAATTTATATAACTTAATTTATTTTTAGCAATATATGCCTTGAATACCTTTTTTTTTTTTTTTTTTTTTTTTTAAGATTAAGTAGAGTTTCAACTTATAACATCTTCTTATTATGATTGCTATTTATTATCAAACAAAGAAACCAATTGATTTTTTGTATAGACCCTAATAATTGCTTTCTTTTATTTTAAATACATTTTAATTTAATAAACTATACATGACATAAAATTGATAATTATAATAAATCTAAATATATAAACATTTGACTTTCGTACCTCTTACAAGTTAGTGATTAGAGAAATGATATGTTTACAACATTTTTACAACAAATCATAACTCATAAGTGGCAGATTGTTACTGGTTATTATTGTTGGGACAAAAAAGTAATCTTAGTGTTAGATTCAAATTTGAATCAGTAAAAACTAACCACCTATGATTTGTTGTAAAAATGTTATAGACGTAGCACTTCTCTAGTGATTAATTACATCAAAATAGTAATGAGTCTATAAGAATGTTGTAACAAAAATTGAATTTTGAAGTTCATGGGAAGTGGAAGACTTCCAATTTTGAGTGGAAGACTTCCAATTTTGAATGCTCAAACAGTGATTAGCTCTAGTACACTGGAACCGATATGATGTGGACACATGTCTATATTGTGTTGGTTCCAGTGTACTGCAGCACCAGAGCTAGCCCATGTGCACAAAGGAATGACCCCACCTATTGGGATAGAAGACATTCCTGAGTTGCATTTGATGAGTGATTCTCTTAGGAGACATATATATGGCCCACATTATATATTTAAATTTATTTTATATAATAATAAGAAGAAGAAGAAGAATGATGGATAAATACTCATATTTGTTGTAAAAATGTTATAGACGTAGCACTTCTCTAGTGATTAATTACATCAAAATAGTAATGAGTCTATAAGAATGTTGTAACAAAAATTGAATTTTGAAGTTCATGGGAAGTGGAAGACTTCCAATTTTGAGTGGAAGACTTCCAATTTTGAATGCTCAAACAGTGATTAGCTCTAGTACACTGGAACCGATATGATGTGGACACATGTCTATATTGTGTTGGTTCCAGTGTACTGCAGCACCAGAGCTAGCCCATGTGCACAAAGGAATGACCCCACCTATTGGGATAGAAGACATTCCTGAGTTGCATTTGATGAGTGATTCTCTTAGGAGACATATATATGGCCCACATTATATATTTAAATTTATTTTATATAATAATAAGAAGAAGAAGAAGAATGATGGATAAATACTCATATTTTAGAAATCTATCCATGAAAATCACTTATAAAGCATAAACTCTTTTGGCAAAAAGACGTTATTTGGTAAACTAACACTTTGAAGTAACTCTCAATTGATTAAACACTTTAAAGTATTTCTCAATTAAACTCCTAGATGAAAGGAGTGTTAAGAGAACAAAAATTAAATAGTCCATGTTCTCCATTTGAGAGTTATATGCGGTATAGACCATGTCGTAGTACTCTTTCATAAATATAATTTATAGTGAGGTTTTTTCTACAAATTATTTGAACAACAATGGAATAATGTATGTTTATGTTTTCTTTTGCTATTCTATACTTTTAACAATGAAATAAGGTTTTATAATTTTTAAGAGTTTTGTAACTCAATTAGCACCTTATAAATTTTCAAATAGAAATGTCCAAATTCAAATTCCTAAGTACCCCTAATTATCTAATTATTATAATAAAAACAAATTATAAAAGGTGCTCTCATGATATGCAGTATTATGGTTCTAAATAAGCAATCCAAGTTATAAAATTAAACTCTGACCAATTCACAAAGGTCAGCTCTGTGTTTCCTTTTACGATGGCCATGTAACTGGGGAAGATCTACAACTAAGCTGGGTGGGGGTGGCGGAAGGGGGAGGCATGACCCTTTCAAAAGTTTTAAAAATTTTATGTATAATTATTAAAAACTTTAAATTTTTAGTTACAAAAATAGAATGCCTCCCTTTCCCCTAAAATATTTAAGTTAGTCCAATTATACTCTTAGAAAACATTAGAATTTATCAATTAGTCTAGTAGTTATAGAGACAAGGTAATTTTTGTTTTTTCAAATCCGATTTTGTACATATTTAATATCAAACTAGAAAATGTTTGTATACTCATTAAAATTTAAAAGATGATAAGGTCCCCTAAAAAATTATCTAGCAAATATACATGTCAAAGTTGATAGTTTTGTATACAATATAATTATAAATTATAACCTACTCTAATATCAAAATATTAAGATTTATATATGTGTATATATGTGCGTTTACACACGTGTGTGATGGTTTGTCATGACAAAAGACTAACATATAATTAGTAACACAACTCCCCCCCCCCCCCCCCCCCTCCCTCCCAAACAAAAAATCCAAGCTCTGCCCAGTCCGGTTGTAATTAGTATGGTGCTGCTTATATGTCTCGATGAATCCATACATTAAGTGTATAATCATATAGACACCTAACGAATTTCACAGAATTTTTTTGATCTTGTAATTGCATCCTTTAACTTTGAACCTACTGCCTCCTTTGGCAGAAAAAGAAAATGCAACATACAAAGAAATTGGTGCCACTCCTTAGCAAACGATGACAATTATAAGGTAAAAACAGAGAAATCTGTGTATTACCTAAATGTTGAATTACCTAATATTATACAATAATCATATTATAGACAAAGTCTTGTTACCATGGCTGAGGATTAATAAATGACTTTTGGCCTTCAAACAAACAGGTGGAGATTTACCAAGGAAGCGTTTTAAATTATAGACAAAGTCTTTTCCTGACAATATTTTACATCGAAACAACCCTGAAAATATTTTACGTCGAAACAAACCAAACAGACTGTACAAAAAAATCAAAGGAAAAATTATTTGTTAAGCGTCAAAACAGTACACAATAGATAGCCAATGTTAATAATTAGGATCAACAGGCAATTAATAATAATCCAAAACATTACAGCAAGGCCAGTAACCTTCTTGGAAATTCTTGAAAGTTGAAACCTTCAATATAACACTTTTTTTAATTACTTTTATTAGAATTTCATAAATAAAAAATTCAGAACCAATCCAAAACTAATAAGCGTAAAAACAAAAACAAAAAATACCATATCAAAAGCACACACAATACAGGGCCATCAGGCTATGCACTCACCTCAATGGCCTGAAATATTCTCCATAGCCATATTATGAACTGTTTTGTACTTTTGTTACTCAACAACATTCCCCTCGTTTAAAAAAACTAGCGTCTCTGTGTAACTAACAGCGAAAGAGTGACTAAGGTCACTGATCTCATATTTTGCAATATTCCTTACTTCTTGTGTTTTGCGGTCGTACACTACCAGCCAACCATCGCTATATTGAAAAAGAACCAACCCATCCTCCCTAAATTCCAACATTCTATCAAAATCGGGATGGGGGCTGATCTTGAATTTCTTTGTCCAAGTCCTTTCAACACCAGTTTCACTCATAACCCATACATCATACCAGCTGATATCCACATCAAAATATTGTACAATCAAGGATACAGAATCATTGATAATAGCAATTGCATTGGTTGAGAAAGGATCTTCAATTATGGGAGGAAGCGGCGTTTCTTGAAAAACCTCATTACTCATGTCAAACGAAATCATGAACCTGCTTGCCTTCCAATGATAAAATCCATTTAGGTATGATGGAAACTTGGCAAATTCAAAGCCATAAAGTTGGTTAACAGATCCATCAATTACCCTCCAAGAATCAGTACTAAGGTTGTATACCTCAAATTGGAGTGGCTTGCGCTGCCAAAAGTCCACAATCCTCACCACCTTCAAATCATTCTTCTTGGGATCAATTCCAAAGCCAAAATTGAAGGTTACATAAGGGGAGCTATATTGTGGACGTTGCTTTATTATGGGAAGCACCTTTGACTCTCTTGTGGCAGGGTTCCACAAGACTATTTCCTCACCATAGTAACGCTCCGAGGAAATACCATACAGAAAAAATATTCCATTGCATGGACCATCAATTACTAGCATGTCAATCTCCTCTGGGAAGAATGGCGATATATCAATATTGCTGGAAACCTCTAGAGTATCATCAGAGAGCAATGAGACACATGTGTGTCTCTGGCGAAACAAATACTTAAAGACAACACCACACCCTTGATTGTTAGAAGTGGCCCATTTGTGGTGCTGGGTGATAAAAGAATGGTTTCTTATAAGAGCATGCCAGGATTTGCATACGCACTTGAATCGCATCAAGGATTTCACTGGCAACGATGATAGGATTTCCACTACCAAATCTTCTGGGAGGTCACAACTCAACATTTTCTTGGCTTTTTCTTTTTTTCCTTCATCAGTGCTCAACAATTTCTGTATTCAAACATTAGATGTCAAAGAAGAGAACTTGATATACTCTCCAAAATTCTACAAAGCTCCACAAAATATGCTTTTCGAGGAACCAAAAATAATCTTAATTTTAGAGTTCATAATGAATTTCCGTGCTTGACCTAAATTGCTCCATGTAGACCATTGCTTGAGTTTCATAATTGGCTATGCTAAATTTTATAGTAATAGCTCAAATTTTTTAGATATATGAATTATTACATTGTAAATCTAAGAACTTCATAGAACAAACAAACCAGCAAAGAGATAAATAAAATAAATAAACAAATGCAGACCTCTAACACTTTAGTAGCTATGGAAACAGAGTATCTACCGAAGCCCTAAACCAAAAGGAGCAAATGATTGTATATTTATATGAATCACAATCATAGCTTTCAAAGATTTCCAATCACGCACAGCATCATCAAAATCTAAGAAATCATAATCAAGCATTATCAAAATTATGTATGTTTCACTGAAGAATTAAAAATTTTCACCCATATAAATTGGGGAACTGAACTCGAGTAATCCAAAATCAAAAAAGAAAGCCTTCAGGCAGTGACAACAATGGGTACCTAATCTAGCAAGTTAGTATTCAAAATGGACTATAATAAAACTTATAACAGATAATTTAATTTTAAATAGTGGAAAACATCCTTACTAGCTTCTTTTACATGCACATTGCCAAAGGATTTGCCGCATTTATTATGGATCAATTGATCACAATGTACATATTGTTTGTAAAACAATTAAAAAAAAAAAAAAAAAAAAAAAAAAAAAAAAAAAAAACAACAACAACAACAACAACAACAAAAAATAGTAAAGCACTAATATTTCCATACCCTATTCTTCTTCTTTATTTTGGGTCAGGTTGGATTGATGAGAGTTAGATTTTGGGATGTAAGTTTAGAGAATTGTGTTGTTTGGTTAGATTAATGTGACTAGGCTTGCAATTAAGTAAAATAAAATATATGTTTTTATATGAAAACATTGGCATAGAGAGTGAAAATGAGGAAATATATGGTTTGAGGTTTTGATAGAATTTTCCTCTTTAGAAAGTTTAAATTCCATTCTTGGAGAAGGGCTGCAACATTAGGAGTCGAACCCAGTTAAGAAAAGTATTGTAGGCTTTAAAAAAGCTTTGACTCTTTAGAATGTTTCCAGTGCATGATAAAGTAGTGGTTTCCCATTTTCATTGAATAAAACTTGATTCTTTTTTGTTTTCACTGGGTTTTGTT
The DNA here is from genome assembly GCF_932294415.1 of Quercus robur. NCBI lineage: Eukaryota > Viridiplantae > Streptophyta > Magnoliopsida > Fagales > Fagaceae > Quercus > Quercus robur. The sequence continues at coordinate 17,562,691 of NC_065536.1, read as the reverse complement.
CCTAATACGAAAATCATACCCTATGCTTTTACTAAGTAAAAGGGTACTCCTGTATATAATTTTTCAGAATTTCAACTCACAATACCAATGTTTCTCATAGTATATAACTTCTTTCTTTCTTTCTTTCTTTTTTCACTCGGTTTTGTTCCTAGTACAAAAATCATACCCTATGCTTCTACTAAACAAAGACTACTCCTATATGTTTCCACAATTTCAACTCCCAATACCAATGTTTCTCAAAGCAAGTTCTGAAGACACAAACAAACAAACAATCAAAATTTCACAGGAAAACCCACATGAAGATCGGGGAATAAAAGCACTCACCTGGCAGCAGCTTCTGATTATGCGACTTTCTGCGAAGGTGAAGTCTGAAGAAAGAAAGAGCAATGGAAATAGATTTCTTGTATCAATAAATAAATAAAATCAGTGGGTTTTTTATTTCCAACAGGACAGTGAATGAGTTGACGGGAAGAGCAGGAGCCTATTTATTATTTTTGTTATAAATACGATGGTGAAGTAAACAACAATCGGTAAAGTTCAGATACAAAATTTGTAGCTAAATTTTATTCTTAATATAATAATAATAACTCTAATAAAGAAATAACAGCTTTTACGTCTTTTATTCTTATGGAAACCTTTTTGGAGTTAAACTTCATTCTTAATATAATAAAAATAACCCTAACAAAGAAATGACAGATTTTGTTTCTATGTAAACCTTATTTGAAGATAGGTTTCTTTTTTTTTTTTGGTAGTATTGGAAAATAAAATGGGTAAAAAGAAAATGACCTCTTTAACTTTCTTTATTTAACTTGGTATAAGATAAAATTGTTTTCCTCTATCTCACGTCAAGTTAAATAAGGGAAGTTGATACATAATTTTCCAACTTGAGAGTTTGTTTAGACCCCTTTAAAAGATTGTTTAACCTAATTTATTTATCAAGTGATTATTTAGATTAATTATCAGATCTAGGTTAAATACAAATAAATTATATAATGCAAAAATGCGAAAAAGTAAATAACATCACGATATGATTACTCTAGAAAACCAATGAAATTAACCGTTTCAAGGTAAAAACCTAAGGAGAATTTGACCTAGCTATCCTCAAGGTAAACCAAATCCACTATAAGAGAATTGAAGTTTTTACAAAAGATTTAACCCTAAATCTAATGCTACCTCATGTAGTAACTTACTGACACGACCACGTGCAAGCTTCGAATTCACGGACTCCTTCTCTTCTTGGATTTACAGCAACACAAGCACCCTTGCTCATAACTTTGAGACTCCACTCAAAGGTTTCAGATCACCTTCACTTGTTGATCTTGATGCAGCAACTAGTTCTACCTACGCTTGATTGTAGTTTTGACTCCGGTAGATTCTTGTGTAGTTAGAAGGTACAGAACCTCTCAAATCTCACAAAGAGTTACACACAAGTCTTCTTTTGCTCTCTCAAAACATGGTTAGGGTTTCCCTTTTATATGTGGAGAAGTTTAAGTGAAACCCTAAACATTTTCACCGGCTTAGATCTGTTTAAAAATTTGCAGAAAAACTGTGCCTGCGACTTTCGATCGGTTGAGCCTAATTCTCAATCGGTCGAGAAAGGAAAAACCTCACTTTTCTTCTCTGGAAACAACTGGACTTCAAAACTTGAAACACCCTTATTTAAGCATTGTCTAAACACCAAGACTAGACATGTTTTGATCTCGGTTTGCCAACACAATACAATAATGATTCTAAATATTTGATAGGCTAAAAACGTATTGACCCTTTGTGATGAATTACTTGATTAATTCGTTAAGTTTATTAATTAATCAAATTAACATGCAATTGTACGTGGCAGCAAAAAAATCACCAATTAACTAAAGTATGTAGCGGAAAATAAATTGACACGGTGATTTGTTTACGAATGGGGAAAACCTACATGGCAAAAACCCCACCGGATGATTTTAAGGTCACCACTCTTGAGAATCCACTATTATCACAACAAGCGATTACAAGTAAAAGAATCCTAGTACCTTATACCAACCTACAGTTGAACCCTTACCTCAATACCCAATTGGACTTATTCTATAGTGACAATTCTTCTTTCAATGCACGACTCTCAGTACGTGACTAACCAATTGCACGGATCCCAGTACGCGACTTAATCACCAACTTGAGAAGGATGTTGGCTGCAAAGTTCTTCAGTTCATCACATGATGAAGATCATGAAGATGCTTGGTCACAAAACCCTATGATGCATAAACATAGCAGCTTTTTCAAGAACTAGGGCAAACTAGGTTTCCGGTCACACTTTTCTTCACACTTATGGAATTATGCTTTTATGCAACTTGTGTCACCTTTTATGGCCCTTAAAATAATCATTATATATGTTTAGGGTTGTAAGAAAAGAAAGCCCAAATATACATTCACGAATTTGATGAAAATCAGAACTGAAAATTTGAACTTCATTAATCTCGATAGATAGGGTATCTATCAAGATAACTATCAAGCTTTGGGCTTCACAGCTTTTTAAACCTCGATAGATATAACTGTTGAGCTTTAATAAACAACACTTTCTCACTTGATTCTTGGACAAACTTGCATAGCTTTAACACTTGAACTTGAAACAAGATTTCTTGAAGTATTAAACACATCCTAGATCTACCCAATTACAAGTAAAGTGCGTTTTGTCAAAGGATTAGCCAATTACATAAAATAGTGACATATGTTCCTAACATTGAATCACATATGTCCTAACAATATTTAATTCTAAATTTTTAGAACCTAATAATCTCCCCCCTTCGGCAATCTGCGACAAAACACACATACAATATGTAATGCTTAAATCAATTACCAGCTCAAATACAAATGGTTGCCCTTAAAATAATCCTTATATATGTTTAGGATTGTAAGAAAAGAAAGCCCAAACATACATTCACGGATTTGATGAAAATCAGAACTGAAAATTTGAACTTCATAAATCTCGATAGATAGGGTATCTATCAAGATAACTGTCAAGCTTTGGGCTTCATAGCTTTTTAAACCTCGATAGATATAACTGTTGAGCTTTAATAAACAGCACTTTCTCACTTGATTCTTGGACAAACTTGCATGGCTTTAACACTTGAACTTGAAACAAGGTTTCTTGAAGCATTAAACACATCCTAGATCTACCCAATTACAAGTAAAGTGCGTTTTGTCAAAAGATTAGCCAGTTACATAAAATAGTGACATATGTTCCTAACATTGAATCACATATGTCCTAACAATATTTAATTCTAAATTTTTAGAACCTAACAATCTCCCCCCTTCGGCAATCTGTGACAAAACACACATACAATATGTAATGCTTAAATCAATTACCAGCTCAAATACAAATGGTTGCCCTAATACAAATCTTATACAACTATTAACTATTAGTTGCTAGAATAGATAGCAGTTGTAGAAAGAATTAACCTGTAAATTCCTGAAACACTGAAAACAAACCATAAACGCATGTGTGGAAAATACAGTAGAACATACTAAAACAAAATTTAGACTTTGAATTTACAAAACACATAAATAGATAGTGAACACATCAAAATGAATAATCTCATCATCATTAACTATCATAATCAATAATCATAACAATGTTTGTGAATCAAAGACATAATAAATAAATAAACGCAAAGATAAATAAACAAAATACATGAAAAAAAAACTGATATGTAAATAGATCAAAACTCCCCCTAAACAAAATAAGTCTACTCCCCCTATGTACAAAAAGTCCTAAATCTACTCCCTCTTTTTGTTACACATTGCCAAAGGCAAAATCAATTCTCAAAGGGTGGAGGAGGTGGAAAAGAACTCCTGTAATTTGGAAAATCAGCTCTCAAAGAGGCAACCTTCGTCAACAGCTCATCAAGCAACTGTCCATGAGCAGCCTAAGTAGTCATGATGGACTGCATCATAGCATGGGGTGAAAGTGGAGGAGTAACAGTAGGATCAACATCCTCAGCACCACCAGTAGGATCCACAGCAGCAGTCGGATCCACAAACGCCTCTTCACCAACAAGCATAGCACCAGAGGTAGTAGCAACATCACCTTGTGGTCTCTTAGAAGTGCTAGTGCTTGGCTTAGCACTCTTCATTTGTGCCTGTCTTTGTCTAAGATTGGTGGCTCCTATAGGGGCAGTAATGTGTAGTAACTCTAGAGGAGGAAAACCAAATAACACTAAAAACTTTAAAGTCCTAAAAATGAACATAGGAAAGAACAACTTCTGACTCTTACCCTTACTCCTAGAAATGTCAACAATGGTTTGAATAAACATGGAAGGAAAACACATAGAACCATCAATTACAAAAGCATAAAGAAAAGCAGATCTCTCTATAGGAACTATATGAACATGTGAAATTAGATAGATGTTATGACATGTAATTCTTAAGTATAAAGAATTAAGCTCAGTGAACTCACAAGGATTGATTCTTGGTTCAAAAACCCAAGAAACAAGACAACCACAAAGAAGTGACATCATGTCATCAACAGCAAGAAAGTCAATGTATGGGTATGTGGGTTTACGTACAATAGGCACTCTTAAAGCTTCAGACATTCTTTGCTTATTAGTTGTGAATTCGTGACCTCTAATCCAAGAAGTCAAGTAATGACCACCTGTGGCCTCAGAATACACAGAAAGATTAGGGTAAAACTCTCTAATCAAAGCAGCAGGAAGAGGATTAGACACCTCACACAAGGAAACCCAATTCCTAGACACGAATTTCTTATGAATAGAAAGGTCTAGCTCACTCAAAACTATATCCCTTTCATCCCAGATAGACCTGTATTTGGTCTAGGTCTCATAAGTGTCTTCACACTTATCAGTGAGAAACCTAACATTGTCAAAATGAGCAGAACGAGAATAGGAAGACTCTAGGTTCCTATTTGCTCTAGTTTTGAACTTCCTAACCTTAGGAGCCATGACTAAGAATTAGAAACAAGAACAAAAACAACAAAAAGACCAAAGGCAGACTGCATAAAAAGGATTAGAGACAAGATAACATGCAATTTGAAAACTATATGATGCATTACAGTTAAACTTATATGATGCATGATCTAATGCCTTTAAACAGTCCAAAATCATCACAATTTGATAAAATTGACAAAGGAAATTTCAAGAATTTTAGAAAATCCCCAATTTGAAAACCAATCAATTCTAAAAAATCCTTATATTGACAAATTGAACACATTAACAAGTAAACTACAAGTTATAATAACTCAATTCATCAATATCAGAAGCCAATTTCACTCAATTTTGCCCAATTTCACAAAAACTCCCAAATTCTCAAGAACTTAGAACCCTAATTTCAAAATTCTCAAGTATACTCAAAAATTTTCAAATTAAAGCATGTGAAACATGTTTAAGTGATGCATGAACAAAAACCCAAGGTTTAAAATTGATCAAAAACCCTATTTTCATCAAAAACTCTAATGTGCGAAAACTTAAAAAAAAAAAAAAAAAAATCATGAAAAATGCATGTAAACATGTAAAAAGATGAAAAATGAAGGTTGAAATAGTCTTACCTTAATTAGATGAAGAAAACCTTTGAAGCTTAGACCACAAAAATGACCAAAAAAAAAATTGAGAAGAGGGATCATGAGAGGAATCGAAGAAATAGACAAAAAAAGAACTTTTGAAAAACTCAGATCTAATTCCTTTTTATTTTTAAAATCTGAGATTCAATCGATCGAGAGGAATCGAGCAGGAATCGAAAATCACATGAAAACAGGCTCAATTGGTCAAGAGGAATTAGGCAGGAATCGAGGGAACCCAAGACTTTTAAAAGAAAAAGCCATTTTTCCCCTTCACAATTCGATCGGTTGAATTTCAAAGAGACAGAAATTTTGAAAAATTCTAGAATTTTTTTTTTTGCAAAATCATTTGAAAAACTATTTTTATGATATGACATGAATGTTCATGACTTCAAAACCAAAATTTTCAAATAGAAATTCAACTTTAACAAATTTCCTAACTCTTATCTTTTCTCACTCCCCAAAATGCATTAAACACTTCAAGAAATTTAATTTTGGTAAGCCACAAAACATAACACTCAATTACATGTACAATGTTTAACAAAGATTTGCTTGTGGTGTGTGCAACTAGCTAGTGCATGAGATACTCACATGGTGGTACATGTAATAAGAGAATAAACACACTTTCTACATTATCCATCACATAAGTTTTAAAGTGACTATCACCTAAAGAGTTACATCATATAACTTCCACATCTCCTAGAAAACATGCTTGCAACCATGCAAATTTTTTTTTTTTGAAGAATATTTTTCTTTTTGTTTTGTTTTGTTTTATTTTGTTTCTTTTAACTAATATACAATAATACCTTAAGAATTTTGTTGTGCAAGTGCTACACCTTACCGAGCACGGCTTTTATGTTTTGCACACATGTGTTCATGATTGGTGAGTAACAGTGGTGAGATAGTTATTTATACCTTTCTCCTAGGATTTTTTCAGTCCTTACAATCAAAAGAATGTGACTTCAAAATCAAGAGCATGTGTTTAAAAACTATAAACAACTCACACAATATAAGCACTACATAGCACAAACTAGCAAAGTGTAGAAAAAATAAAGCTCATCAAAGTTAAACAAGGTACACAGTCATGAAATGCAAATTTCATAGGCCAACCTCAATTACACATCTTGAAGATGCATAATACAAAAACTTTTTTATTTTTTATTTTCTGATCTTCTTTTTTTTTTTTTTTTTTTTTTTTTAAAAAACTGAAAAACATAAAATAAAAGAAACCTAGAATGAAATGTATGAATGTTATGCAAATGCAATCCTAAAGAAAAAAAATTTTGGTCACAAAAGATAGAAAGAATTAACACAAGGACCATGTCAAACAGACTTACTGAGATTGAGTTTTTTGCATCCAAACCCTTTAGATGCAAACTTGGAGTTGGGATTTGTCTTAATTTCAGCTCCAGTATTGGTATAAAGGTTAAGAACCTTTACCAACTCATGAATAAGTGCAACAAGATTTTGTGCTTTTGGCACATGCACTTTTTGTTTGGGAGATTGCTTTAAAGCTTGCAACTTAAAGCAATTTGGTCTAGTATGCCCAACTCTACCACAAAAGTGACAGAACCACTAAGGTTTGTGGTTTTTCTTGCTTCCAGATTGATTTGACTTTTTAGATTCAGACACACTCAGATCTACTCTAGTTCTTCTAGAAGCAGGAGATACTACATTATGAACCTTAACATTGGAAAGAGTTTGATGAACAACAGAAGATGATGTAGCAGGTACAAACTTAGGAGTATTCACTCCAATTGTAGATCCATTCTCAACAAACCCTAGACCAGTCTAATCAGAGACAGACTTTTGAACATGCAACATCTCATCTAGTTTAGAGGTAGAAGTTCTATCTATTTGTTCTCTAGAAATAGATAATTCTAATTCTAAACTTTTAACTTTTTCAAGCAAAGACATGTTCTCAATCTTAATAGAGTTCAAGAGTTCATTAGCATCAAACAACTTTAGCAGAAAATTCTTCTTTTCTTGTTCAGGAGTGTTTATCTTTTTTAGACCTAATTCAACACTCATAGCATCTTTAGCTGCTATCTTGCAAAGCTTGTTATAAGCTCCCTACAAATCTGCATTCTCAGAGAGTTCCTCATCAAAAGAGTTCTTATCAGCAGTCTCAATTTCACTTACTTCAACAATAGCAGTGAAAGCCATGAAATTCCCTTCTTGATAACTTTCAGACTCATTATCAGAAACTTCATCATCACTCAAAGTAACAGCCATAGCCTTACCTTTTGACTTCAAGAAGGTTGGACACTTAGTTTTCATATGACCATAACCCTGACAACCATAACACTGTTGTCCTAAAGAATTATTTGAAGATTAACCTCTTTATCTTTAGATTTTTTAGCATTATTGTTTTTAGCAGTGTCATTCTTCTTAACATTCCTAGAATCAGCAGTGTTTCTATTTCTTGCCCTCCTATTATTATTTCTTAGAAAATTTCTAAAGTTCTTGGTAAGATAAGCAATCTTAGTAGATGAGAGTTCATCATCAAATTCATAATCTTCAACATCATCAATAGTTTTTAAAGCCATAGATTTGGATTTATTAGTCTTTGGTAAGTCAGATTCATAGGACTGAAAAGATCCTACAAGTTCATCTATAGGGATAGAATCAACATCTTTACTTTCAGTTATGACAATCACTTTGGGTCTAAAATCCTTAGTTAAAAATTTAAGAATTTTCCTAACAATTTTAAATTAATCATAAACTATATAAAAACAATGGTAATTACATTCAATAGTATATTCAAATTTACAAAATCTAATACTATATATAAAAGCAGAAGCATTTTCCTATAATTAAGAACGTGCTACCACGTTAGAAAAAATGCAAGCTTAAAATCCTGACATGTATACATGTGCACTAGTTACACATTAGACAAAAAGCAAGCTTAAAATTCTGACATGTATACATGTTAAAAGAGAAAAAGTCGTAGTTTTTCGCGCCTCTAAAAACTCAAACCCTACACTGGTTTGGTATTAACCGTTTACTTAACACAGTTTCACATATAATTATCCTTCCAGTGTACATTCTCATTAAATCACTGTGTTTCCGAGGCGTCAAAATATTTGATGCGAAAATTACATTATTGTGAAATTGTCAATACCGAGGGGTCAAAGTCCATTGCGTTAAAAGATGTTTTTATTTTCCGAAAGAAAAGATGAAACTTTTTTTCTTAAGTGTGAAAGAATGAGAAATTGAGAGATCACCGAGAGTCTATAAACTACTGATGCTTGGACTTATCTGAGGCCACCGCAAGAGAGAGAGTTCTATATGAAAGTTGCTGCTCCCGTCTGGCCACCACTTGGTAAGGGTTTTTTTTTTTTTTTTGAGATTTGATTGGTTTTGATTTAGATGTTTGGATTAGATTTTTTTTTTTTTTAATTAAGGTTTTAAATTAAATTGGCTTGTGAGAGAGATGAGGAAAAGAAGGGCATGATCGAATTCCAATATGAGAAGATGTGAAAAAGACGGAGAATTATAGGAAAAGAATTGAAAGGGTGGGTGTTCACAAAAAAAAAATAAAAATAAAAATAAAATAAAGGTATCCATGCTTGAGTTCTTAAATAACATCTCCTATCCATGTATAAGAACTGTGTTTTGAAGCATATTTGAATGCCAAATGTTTGTTGAAATGTCTGATAGAAAATCTAATAGCCTATGTGCAAATAAATTTTAGCTACTACACATTGCCAAACTAATTGGGCTAACTTTAAAACAATTCATTATTATTGTCTCTTTTACCTTCCACAAACTTTTATGCTTAAAGCTTTAACATAATATGTAATTCATATCTGATTATTTTAAGAATTCCATTAACTTCAAACACACAGCATGGTCAAAATATAAGCTATTTTGATAAGAATCTACCCCAGAGTGAGTAGATTCTATGAGAAATACCTAATTCGAGGCAACTGGCCTCCAAGAATGAGAAATAAGATTTAGAGAGAATAGAGAAGATCAGGAGACAAACTGTTGCTTATTTCATTCAATGGTCCTTACAATCACCACTCTAGCAAACCACTTATATCCATTTTTCTTGAGGATTCAAAGCTATTCCAAGTAAAGCCATGTATGTTGCATTCTAACAACCTATCTAACTAACTAACTGATAGCAACTAACAGGTGTTAACAGCTTCTATGGTAAACGACTAACAATTCCCTAACTCTAATGCAACGGCTTAGGACAGGTGTATGCTAGGCAACATCAACAATAATAGCTATGGCAGCAACTCAACTTCAGCAGTAACATCACAGGTGTTGCTTGATGACTCTTAACATATTCTATATTGTTAAGTAATAAAATAGCTTACTATATTTTAATTTAATGCATTACTCCTTTTTTTTACCTATTGTTTAGTAATTGAGAAAATGAAGGAAAATAAGCTAAGATAAAATTCTAGAGTTTTAAATGATTCTCAACTACGTATAATATAAAAAATCAAAGTTCAAGGTTTTTGGAAATAATTCTCCAGATTAGAATGACTGTTATTGATATTTACTTATAGCTGTACAAGTAGGATTATACAAGTTACAAGGAAAGTTTTGATGCAAGGGTTAAATATGATCTGTCATGATTTATTATTGCATAATATTCTTCTTGAGTTTGGCAATGATTTGACTTGATGCAATGATTTTCTATGTTCGGGTTTTTACCAGAATGAGACTGATTTTCAGGATTTATGATGGCTGAACCAATGCTCATGGTTGGTGGCAATAATGCTCAACTTAAGTTGCTGCATAGCTGATGTTGGTACTGCTTTTGGAGGCTTAAGTAGCTACATAATTGCTGGTGTTGTTGTTGGAGGCGTAATGGATGCTTTGATTGATTTGGTATGTCATTATATAAACCCATAAATTTAGATTGATAGTATTTATTTCTCATTAAGGAGTAGGATCAAGAAAATAGCTCAGATTGTTATTTACTTTAAGATTTAACAATCAGTTGGTGCATTATTTGCAAATTTCATCCAGAATAAGAACCTTGAAGCCAAATATATCTTGGGCTAGGAAATAGTAAAAGTATGCCTGACTTAACTAAAATTTACCTTCGGTATTGACTTTCACCTTGAGTAATTTTTCGAATTTTCTTTCTCCTAAATTATTATTCCATAATAATAGCCCTTTAGTTGTTTGGATTTTTTGGCTGTTAGATGACCCTTTAGAACTAAAAGACTAAGTATGATTGAAGAATGTGGTTTGGTAGGATTTGATTTGTAAACCTATATTTCTATAAGCGGTTTGGTAGACATACTTTGAATATCACCAAATGGTTCACATCAATATCTGGTTTGTTTTCATGATTTCAAGTCAGCAAAACACGCTTATGATATCCATATCTGTTTACAATAAGAATAGGAATGTGCTTTAAGCATGAATGATTTCCTAGGGCATGTCCTGTTTGTGGTGAATATATTTTTAAAGCCATATCAAATGTTGTATATACAGATGGATGTTTGAAGTGTAGCTATTGGAAATGGTTGCTGATCTTTTAGTTCTTTTAATAGTGATGATCTTTGTGTTTCATTTGATTGAACAGGGATAGCCAAAGAAATTTTTGCGGATTCTTTTCCAAATTTTTTTGAAACATAGTGATGCAGGTAATTTTGGAATAATTACTAGCAAAAATGTTTTGTCTTTGTTATGGAACAGTTTTGTTAATACAAAATTCTTTTCTTTTATTTCTTATAAAATGTTCATGAATATTCTTTCAGCGGATTTATAAAGACCAATGGACTTAAATGACTTCATAAGTCATCTATTCAAGATGTCAACTGTGGTAAATATATATTCATCGTCTCTCTTTTTTTCAATCTTTTAATTTAGGCATTATTATTTGGTATGTTTTTTCAATTAGTGGCATTGATGTCAAGCTTAAGATGATGTCAAGCTTATGATGATGAGTGGGTGGTAAATACAACAAATTCAAGCCTAAATCTTGGCATCTTAGATAGTGTTCTTTTAGCCTTTTCTTTAGTTAGCTTTACATACAAATTAGATTTTTAAAATTTTTGCTATTATTTTTTCTTTGAACTAATGAGCATATCTTTTATGTTGTTTTTATTCAGATATAATGTATGCGAAGATCTTGGACATAACAAATTATAATTGAACTGAACGATCTCTTACACCTATCTCCATTCAATTTAGGAGATACTATTGGAACAATTTATTCTTTTATGTTGTATTGTATTTAGTAGAATTTCATGGACAATGATTGTGAATTGATATTGTATGTGTAGTATCTAATAGTGATTTTTTAAATTATATAATTAATAGCACTGTAATGAGAAACTTGGTATAACTAATATCGTGAAAATTGCAAGGAAAAACCTTTTTAGTACCTACAAATGTCTTGGGCGAACTAATATTTTATATGTTTAATAACTCAAATTAACATCAATAGTGTCACTATAATTCACCATTCTCTTGCGTAAGTATGGGTTACATACTAGTTTTAATAAGATTACAAGTTTTTTGTGAATATAGGATTACAAAATACTTGTAATCTTATATCTATTTATTTATTTGATTTGTTCGAGTTATTTGTATTTTTTTTATGCAAATTTTAACAAATCTCTTGTTTGATTAATTTTTTTTATACCCTTCATACTTGCAAAAATTTAGAACAATTAGAGATTAATAAGTATCTAATCTATTAAAATATTTAGATTTCAATTTTTTTGTATCTTAAAATTATATCCAAAATATGCATTTATTGATAGAATAACCATAATATCCAATTAAAACAAAATTAAACATGCTTGTTAGAATGATGAAAATGTGTAATCTAATAGTTGGATTTCACATACATTTTAATTGAAAATTATTTTATTTGTTTGAATTTGAAATATTATGGGAAATACTGAAAATATTAAAGAAACTTTTGGAAAATTGAAGCCTTCTCTTATTTTGTTATTCTTTTTGTAAAAAAATAAAATGGCTGCTTTTATAAAAAAAATCAATACTTAAACTCAATAAATACCAAATAAAAGAAGAAATAACTAAAAGGAAAAACACTATTCTAGTGGTATTTTTCTTTTTCTTTTTTTGGGTACTAAAAACTAAATTATTTTCAGGGTTCCCTTTTTTTCAAAGGCTACCAAGTTAGTTAGTCTTTTTATTTTTTATTTTTTTAGGAGTTAACTCTTGTATTTTTGGGGAATCACTCTAAATTTGGGGTGTCTAATATTTAAAAATACATGATAATTTTTTAAAAAATAAGGGGACCCTTTATTGTGTTAGATAGATGGTAATTTTTAGAAAAATATTAAGGATAAAATGAAAAAAATAAAAAACCCCCAAACCTGTCCCACTTGAAATCGAGGAAGTGACACAAAAGCTTTGGAGGGGTAAGATAGATACATAGTTAGTAATATATAGTAGGGGTGTCCACGGGTCGGTCTGGGTCGGGTTTGTGCCAAACCCGAGACCGACTCGATAGAATCAGGTTGAGAAAATCTTGACTCGCCACCGATCGGCAAGGGAATCGGATCGACGCGGTCGGTTCAGTCGGAACTGTCCACGGTGTAAAATTGAGCCAAAATAGTTGATTTCAGGCGAAAAAACGCCAAATTCGACGGAGATCTAACCGGATCTGGTGAAATCTCGCTAGATCCGGTGAGATTTCACTAGATTTGGACGAAATATCACTAGATTTACTTGATAAGTCGCTGAAATATGAAAGTTTGTTGTCGGAATCTAGAAATTTGAGGTCGAAATCTGGAAAATCTTGCCAGATTCTGGAAATTTCTGCCAGAATCTGGAAATTTTTTGTAGAAATTCTTAGTACATCGGTCGGATTGGGTTTTTTCGGGTTTTGGGGAGGAAAACCGAGACCGACCTGCCGGAGTCGGTTTTTGGAACAAATGACCCGCCGCCGACCGGTGACTTGATCGAGTCAGCCGGTTTTCGGGTCGGATCCAGTCGAAACCTTCGTGTGGGTCGGGTTGTCAGATTGGATGGACAGCCCTAATATATAGTATGAAATACATTTGCGCTTCATTTCAATCAAAATTTAAACAATCTTTGTACAAAAAAAAAGGAGTAAAAAATGGGAAAAGAAAAAATCATGTCGTGTGTCACAGGGTCAATTTTTTCACTCAAATTTTCTGTCTATGATGACCCTAAGTCCCTGACTTAGTCTCAGCCAACACCATACACACACACTGCAGTAATACTTAGAACAGATTATATAGAGACATTTTAAACACAAAGCACACACAATATTTACTTGAAACCCACCTCCAACCTTTATTACTTAAATCTCAAGTACAAAGGAAACTCTTTTACAAGCCTAGAGAATTACACAAAATTTTCCCAAGATCAAAATACACTTTGTTGTTGACACCCCCAACAACCTTAAGGTTAAATACATAAAATTAACTGTTACGGCAATTACTGCCTAGTAACTACCTAGGTTTTGGACAATCTGCCACTTGTGTTCTGACTTAGGACACCCTCAACTAATGCTGTCTTGGCCCGTTCTCCACGTTTCCAGCCCTTACACAGCAGGTTTGATCATTAGGAAAGCTAGGAACTGCTTGGTAATTGTCATTGCACATGCTTCACATGCACAACCCATGTCTTAGCAGATCATAGGGCCTCTGCCCATCCTCCAACAACCCACACAACATGTTCTCACATGTTTTGGGAGGCTTGGCCCCATGGTCAAGGCCTCCCATCAGTACAATAGTCCACACAGCATGCCCACATACAGCACACAAAGTAACTGCCATCAGCTCACTAGCACTTGTCCATGCATTTAGCCAACCCAAACTAGTCCAATGCCTTACACATAGCATTCAATCATTATAGCAGCCCAACCCTACCTTGCACACCAGCCACTAAGCCCACACACAAAGAACCAACAATTAAGCCACCAATACCATGTACCACCACATAAAGTCAGCACCACCTACTGCTGTCCATCATCAAAACCATCTCTGCCCACCATGGCTCTTCTCTGCCATGGCCTTGAGGCATCATATGGAGCAAGGTGCCTCCACATGCTGCCCTTCATCACTGCTCATCGATCCAACTCGATTAAGGAGACTAGGCAGGTTCCTCTCGAAGAGCCTTTAGGAGCATCACTAGTCAGGCATGAGGAGCCATGAGTGTGTTGAGAAAACATGAAGCCAAATGATTGGCCCAATGTTGCCCAAGCACCCTCATTCCTCATGCTATCATCAGCAACAAGTAAAGCTCCTAACAAACTACCCCCACCAGAAGAAGTTGACATCCTTGTCGATAGGGTATCTTCAAATGCCTTCACTTCCTTTTTGAACTACCATAAAGTCGATGCTTTCACCTAACTTGCTTCTATATTAGCTGCCCCTTTCCACTTTACTAAGTAATAAGTTATCATGTTTCCACCCTTTCGATAACCTGTTCCCTTCTTGTCAAGAATTATGTCCACTCCACAGTTAAACTGCACCATGACAGTAGGTGGGGCATGCCTTGCCTCATTCCTTGTAGGATCTTGCTCATCCCCATGATAAGGCTTTAGAAAACTCACATGAACTGTGGGGTGAATCTGCAACCTTTCAAGCAATTTCAACTTGTAAGCAACAACATCAACTCTCTTCACAATTTCAAAGGGACTATCATACTTTGGAATTAAGCCTCGATGCACACTCTCACTTCTAAACTTTCTCCAAATATTTGGAGTTAGTTTCAACAACACTTTATCCCCAACTTGGAACTCAAGAGGCCTCCTCCCTTTATCAGCATACTTTTTCATTCTCCGCTGTGCTTTCAACAAACTATCTTGTGCTTCCTGCATCAGTTCTTGTTTAGCAATAGCAAATCTGTATGCTGCAGGACACCTGCCCCCTGAACGCTGCTTTACAATCTCATGAGGTGTTAGGGGCTGCTACCCCATTGCCAACTCGAATGGACTCATTTCCATTGAAGAAGACTTATGCAGATTATAAGCAAACTGTGCTGAATCCAACAAGTCCAGCCAGTTTTTCTGACTTGCAGTCACATAGTGCCTCAAGTAATCTTCTAACACAGCATTAATCCTCTCGGTCTGACCATCTGTTTGTGGGTGATTAGCAGTAGAGAACTTTAACTGTGAACCTAGCAACCCAAACAAAACTGTCCAAAACCGACCAATGAAACGAGAGTCTCTATCACTCACAATATTTTCAAGCAAACCAAAGTACTTCACCACATTTTTGTAAAACAGATTAGCAGCTATCTCTGCTGTGCAAGTACTTGGTGCAACCATAAACACTGCATACTTTGAAAATTGATCAACCAATACAAAAACTAAACCCATTCCCTTCACTTTAGGCATACCAGTAATGAAATCCATCGAAACAGAAATCCATGGACTTTCCGGTATAGGAAGAGGTTGTAGCAAACTAGCTTCCTTTTGTGTTAATCCCTTATCTTGTTGACAAACTAGACAAGTCTTAACATATAACTCAATGTCTAACTCCATCTTAGGCCAATAATAAGAATGGGACAGTAAAGCATACATTCTTTCCTTACCCCGATGTCCTGCCCATTGTGGATCATAAGTCTCTTTCAACAACTCTCTATGAATCTTCCCACTAGGGACAAACAGCTTACCACCCTTTGCATACAACAACCTATCTTCAAGCCAGTAATGATGCACTAGGCCTGCAGTCACATCTTGCACCAATTTCTAGTAAGTGGCATCAAGCTTGGAACTTTCCTTGATCCTTTCCACAAAATCTGACTCAGCTCTAGTCAAGGCAGCAACATACTCTTGCACTTGTTTGCAACTAAGTGCATCTGTTGCTTGGTTATACTTGCCAGGCTTATACTTCCACACAAAAGCATACTCTTACAGCAACTCTTGCCACCTAGCTTGCTTAGGAGACAGCTTCTTCTGTGTGTTGAAGAAGGTATTGGCCACATTATCAATCCTCACCACAAACTTGGGCCCTAACATATACACTCTCTATGCTAGCAAACAATGAATCATAGTAATTGTTTCCTTCTCATGTAGTAAACATTTCTATTCTACTTTATTCAGCTTCCTACTTTCATAGGCAACTGGATGTTTCTCTTGCACCAGCACACCACCAATTGATTTGTCAGAAGCATCAGTATGGACTTCAAATGGCAACTCGAAATCTGGCAGACGCAGCACCGGCTCACTCAATATAGTAGCTTTGAGCTTCTCAAAAGCTTCTTAGCATGCATCTGTCCACACCCATTTCTTGTCCCTTTTCAATAAATCCGTAAAAGGAGCAACCTTTTTGGAATATCCTTGAATAAGCTTCCTATAATAGTTAGCCAATCCAAGGAAAGACCGCAACTCAGCAACTTTGCTTGGTGAAGGCCAATCAAAGATAGCCTGCACCTTCCTCTCATCCATCTTCACAAGACCTTTGCTGACCTTATGCCCTAGAAACACAATCTCTTGCTAGGCAAACTCACACTTCTCTTTCTTGACATACAATTGATGTTCCCTCAATTTGGACGGCACCTTCCTAAGGTGTTCCAAGTGATCCTCCAAGGACTCACTATATACCACTATGTCATCTAAGTAAACCACAACAAAACGATCTACAAACTCATAGAATACATCATTCATCAAATTTCAAAATGTAGCAGGGGCATTTGTTAAACCAAAAGGCATAACTAGAAATTCATAAGAACCATACCGAGTTACGCAAGTTGTCTTTGGTTCATCCCCTTCAGCAATCCTCACTTGCCAATAACCTAATCTCAAGTCTAGCTTGGTGAAGTAAGTGGCTTTGCACAGTTTGTCAAACAAGTCTTGAATCAAAGGAATCGGGTACTTGTTCTTCATCGTTACTTTGGTCAAGGCTTTATAGTCCACACACATACACAGTGATCCATCTTGCTTATTTTGGAATAGGACAGGGGCATCATAAGAGGCTTTGGAGGGTTGAA
Source organism: Quercus robur (assembly GCF_932294415.1). Lineage (NCBI taxonomy): Eukaryota > Viridiplantae > Streptophyta > Magnoliopsida > Fagales > Fagaceae > Quercus > Quercus robur. Next base: position 17,545,230 of record NC_065536.1, on the reverse strand, counting down.
TGTAGCCTACATCGAGCAATTCAGTCAATTGCTTTCTCATTTCAGCCAATTCCATAGGGGACATTCTATACGAGGCCTTTGCAGAAGGCTTTGAACTAGGAACTAACTCAATCTTGTGATCAACAGCACGCCTTAGTGGAAGGGTCTTAGGCAATTCTAGAGGCATCACATCAACAAATTCCTCCAATAGTCCAGCAATAGCATCTGGAACTTCAACAAATTTGTCCTATTTGACTTCAATCATTGCAGCCAAGTAAGTCATCTCCCCCTTCTTCAGCCTATGCTCAACTTGCATGGCTGACACCATTGGCTCTTTCCCTTTGCTTAACTTGATATTTCCTATCAAACTCTTAGCAGGAACATAGCATGGCTGCATCTCATCAAAAATCAACATCACACCAATGAATAGCAGCAAGGTAGCCTTGACAACCACAAAGAACTCATCACCCAAAATTACATCAAAGTCATCCAACTTCATAATCAGGAAATTCACCTTTCTTGTCCACTCACCAACCTTGAACCTCACATCGAAAGCAATTCTCAAAACTGGTATTGCTTTAGAGTTTACTACCTTGATCTTACTTGGACACTTGCTTACTTTCAGACCAAGCTATTGGACCATATGTTCATCAACAAAATTGTGGGTAGCACCAATGTCATGCATTGCTTCAGCCCCATTCCCATTCATCTCCACTTGCACATAGGACAGCCCCTTAGAATTACCTCATGTACTAAGTGCATTCAGCAAGGTTCACCCTACTAGGAACTTCTTCATCGAACTGCCCCCTCTCATCTTCAGCAACTATTGCATTAAGCTTCTCACGCTTGAAGTAGTCTCTTGCTCGATGAGGGCCATTGCATATGAAGCAGCTTGCATTCAATTTGGGTTGTTCTTTGCTTTTTTGAGAGGTAGAACTCTCTCATTTGCTCTTGTTACCCCAATTTTTCTTCTGCTTATCCATGTTCTTCTTGCCATCTTTCTTCTACTTGTCTTGCCTTTGTCCTTGGATTTATGTTTCTCATCATCCCCACTAGACTTAGTGTACTTGTAGTCCACTAAGGCATCTACAGCAGACATAGTAGCAGGCAAATCATGAACTACCTACCTCTTTAACTCCAACTATGCCCAAGGTTGCAAGCCAGACATGAAATTGAATAATGTATCTTCCTCCGACATGTTCTTGATATCCAGCATCAAAGAACTGTAGGTCGTGACATATTCTCTCACTATACCAGTGTGCTTTAATTTCAAGAACTGCTCCTTCAACTCTTTCTTTAAGGCTTCCCATGAGTCAATTTCCCTCTACCAACATCTACATCATCTTCCACATGAGTTCTTCACCATAACTTGGCATCCCCTGAAAGATACATGCTAGTAATGTTTACCATCTCTTGATCCGACACCCTTGCAACCTTGAAGTACTGCTCCATATCCCAAAGGAAATTCTCCAAATCCTTGGCACTTCTAGCACCATTAAAGGGTTTTGGTTCAAGCACCTTCACTTTGGTGGCCACTTCCCCCCTCCCTAGGCAGGCCATGACTTGCCCTCTTTGTCAAGGCAATTTCTGTCTCAATTTGGCTTTAGGCCTCTCTTGCTGCACTGTCCTGGACATCCAATGCAGCAACCAACTCTTCAACACGAATTAGTACAACATCCCTCTATTTAGAAATCTCATTCCGCATTACAGAAGTTTCTGCAGACAATGCATCCAATCTATCACACACAGAAAGTTGTTCTCCCTTTGTAGGAACTCTAAGTTCTCCAAGACAGTCACCCTTGTCTTTGTGTCCAAAGACATTGCAGCCAGGCTCTAATACCAATTGTCACAGGGTCAATTATTTCACTCAAATTTTCTGCCTGTGATGGCCCTAAGTCCTTGACTTAGTCTCAGCCAACACCACACACACACATACTGTAGTAATACTTAGAACAGATTATATAGGGATGTTTTAAACACACAACTCACACAATATTTACAGGGAACCCACCCCCAACCTTTATTGCTTAATCTCAAGTACAAAGAAAACCCTTTTACAAGCCTAGAGAATTATACAGAATTTTCCTAAGGCCAAAATACACTCTACTGTTGACACCCTAATAGCCTTAGGGTTAAATACATAGAATTAACTGCTATGGCAGTTACTGCCTAGGTCTTGGACAATCTGCCACTTGTGTTTTGACTTAGGGCACCCTCAACTAATGCTATCTTGGCCTGCTTTCCACGTTTCCAGCCCCTACACAACAGGTCTGATCATCAGGAAAGCCAGGAACTACTTGGTAACTGCTCGGTAACTGCCACTACACATGCATAGCCCATGTCTCAACAGATCATAGGGCCTCTGCCCATCCTCCAGCAGCCCACACAACATGTTCTCACACGTTTTGGGAGGCTTGGCCCATGTTCAAGGCCTCACATCAGCACTACAACCCACATAGCATGCCCATACACAGCACACAAAGTAACTGCCATCAGCCCACTAGCACTTGTCCATGCATTCGTCCAACCCAAACTAGCCCCAATACCTTGCACACAACATTCAATCATCACAGCAGCCCAGCCTTGTCTTGCACATCAGCCACCAAGCTCACACACAAGGAACCAACAACTAAGCCACCAATGTTATGCACCACCACATAGGGTCATCACCACCTGCTGCTGTCCATCATCAAAACCATCTCTGCCTACCATGGCTCTCCCCTGCCACGCCTTGGGGCATCACGTGGAGCAACGTGCCCCACATGCTGCCCCTCATCACTGCTCATCGATCTAACTTGATTAAGGAGACTAGGCAGGTCCCCCTCAAAGAGCCCTTAGGAGCATCACTAGTTAGGCATGAGGAGCCATGAGTGTGTTGAGAAAACATTAAGCCAAATGATTGGCCCAATGTTGCCCAAGCACCCTCATTCCTCATGCTATCATCAGCAACAAGTAAAGCTCCTAACAAACCACCCCCACCAGAAGAAGCTAACATCCTCCTCAATAGGTATCTTCAAAATAGAATATCTGATATGTGGTATGTCAAAATAGAAAAAATAACTTTTTAAGGTTTTGATTGAATTTTCTTCTCTAGAATGTTTGAAATCCATTCTTGGAGAAGGCTGAAACAATAGGAGCTGAACCAAGTTAAGAAAAGTATTGTAGGCTTTAAAAAACTTGGATTCTTTTGAATGTTTCCAGTGCATGATCGTGTTGTGGTTTCCCGTTTTCATTGAATAAAACTTCTTTCTTATTGTTTTCACTGGGTTTTGCTTCTACTAAACAAAAGTTTCTCATGGTAAGTTCTTATGACAAAAACAAAAAAAAAACAAAATTGCACAAGAAAAAGATTAACTCATGTCGCAATAATTTTCCCGATTGTTTTGCTTACTACTTTGGCGACTTCTGCGAATGTGAAAGACTGAAAATAGAGCAATTGGAAATAGATTTCATATATCAATAACTAAATAAAATCAGTGAGCTTTTTATCTCCAACTGGACGGAGATTCTGGCATTTTACCCTTAATTTTTTTTAAAATTGGCAATATGCCCCTGTTTGCAAACTATATAGGAGCGTGCCCCTGTTCGATACTCGATTATCCTAAAATCGAGTTCAATTAAATACTCGATTTGTAGAAAATCAAGTTCCATGCAAAAAAAAATTTATAAGTGTGATCGGCCCATATTCAGGGAGCCCTATAGTAGCGTTTTTAAGCCCTTTAGTGACGTTTTAATGCCCTATAGCGGCGTTTTCCTGCAAATTGTTTTATAAGCGTGATTGGCCCATATTAAGGGTGCCCTATAGTGGCGTTTTTAAGTGCTATAGTGACATTTTAAAGCCCTATAGCGGCGTTTTCCTGCAAAAATTTTTTTATAGGTGTGATCGCCCTGTTTTGTGAGCCCTATAGTGGCGTTTTTAAGCCCTATAGTGACGTTTTATAGCCCTATAGCAGCGTTTTCCTGCAAAATTTTTTACCAGGTTCAAAGGGACCTATAGTGGCGTTTTTAAGCCTTATAGTGACGTTTTAAAACCCTATAGCGGCGTTTTGGAACTCGTCTTCCCTAAAATCGAGTTCCATGCTTTTTTTTTTTTTTTTTTTTTTTTTTTAGTTTTATTTGGCATAACACGATTTTCTACGAATCGATTATTTCATTGAAACTCGATTTTAAGGTAATCGAGTATCGAAACAGGGGCATTTACCTATATAGTTTCGAAATAGGGGCATATTGCTAAATTTTTTAAAAATTAAGGGCAAAATGCTAGAATCTCCCCAACCGGACAGTGAATGTGTTTATGGGGAAGGAAGGGACATATGTTCAAGGGTCATGCGCATTGATCATGTGGACCTTAAACACTTGTCTTTTTTTTTTTTTTTTTTTTTGCTGTCACAGGAAAATGCAACAATTACTGTAGCTAAACCTTTCCCATTTATATATTCATTAACTAGTGAAAGTGAAAGTGAAAGTCCTCTGTGTGCCCTAGTCATGAGTTTTCTTAATATACGAGTTATTATTAAATAACTCGCTACTAAATAAATGAATGATTTAAAAAAAAAAAAAAAAAAAAAAGAGCAATTAAATGAATGACTATCATATATACTATATACTATATAATAAAAGATGGATTAATTTAAAAGTTATAGTTACATCAAGTGGCTTAGTAAATTAATTTCATATTATTTGTTAGAATATATTTTCTCAAATTAAGGGATAATATTTAACAAATGTTTCATTTATGTAAAAAAATTATTATTTGAATTTCAACAAATTTAAATTCTATTCAAACTAAAAGTCTATTATAAAAAATCATATCATCATATCATATCATATACTATGTAATATAAGTTGGGCTTAAAAATCGTGGTTGTGCCAAGAGACTACATTCCCTTATTAGTAAATTAATTTTATATTATTTGTTAGGATATATTTCCACAAAAATTAAGGGGTAATATTTACTACTGTTTAATTCTGGTAAAAATTTATCATTTTAATTTTAATTAATTTAAATTATATTCAAACTAAAAGTTTATTACAAAAAATTCTAAGCTTAAATCTCAAACAACAACCCACTTTTTCTTATTCTTTTTTAAAATCCACGTTTTGACTTCTACTCCAACTAAAAATTTATTATCAATATTTTAAAAACAACCAATTAGTAAATTAATTTACATTTAAACTTCAACAAATTTAATTTCTATTCAAACTAAAAGTTTATTATAAAAAATTTCTAAACTTAAATATTTTGACAAATGTTAATTCTATTCAAATTAAATTTCTATTATAAAAAATAAAAAAAATTCTAAACTTAACTCCCAAACAACAGCGCACGCTTTCTTTTTCTAAAAAAAAAAAAAAAAAAAAAAAAAAAAAAAAAAAAAAAAAACCAACCAACCAACCAACATTTTGACTTCTACTCTAACTAAAAGTCTATTATCAAAATTTTAATAACTGCTGTGTTGCTATGTGGCTGAGGATCCCAAATTAAATGGATTGCCAGAGGGACTTCAGAGGGTGCACTTCAAACCTTGAGGAGGAGCATTGTATAACCACGGGACGAGGACCAACTAACCCTGGGGATGAGCAATAACCAGGAGAAGTGCATGAAGTTAAAATATCACAGAAGGAAGAAAGTGGAGTTGGCACAGAATACGAGGAGGGTGAAAGAAGAAGGTTGTGGAAGCTATACCCCTCCACATTAAATGCATGACAACTGCTTCTCAGGCCGCATTAATAAGGAAATGACCATGAACAATGGTGACACAGCTCAGATTGTAAGCCAAAAGCTTGCTAGTATGTTTTGGATGAGACAGAAGTCCTGGGGATGCAATCTCAACCCTCCAAGTTTAGGATTAAGATAATCTATGTGTAAATATAAAAGGAAAATGAAGATCCTTAGGAGGGGGATCCAAAAAAAAAAAAAAAGAGAAGAGGAGAGAGACTTGTAGAAAAGAGAAAGTAAAACCTATATATATAAAAGATCTTCCTCGGGCTTGACTGAGGATCCCTTTTTCTTCGTAGTTGTTTGATCATTGTCATTTCTTTAGTGTTTCTTCTCATTGTGATTAACTTTAGCTCATTAAGTAATGAATATCCTACCCATTCTCTAACAAATTTATTGTTGTGGGCTCATTGGGCCACTGTCTGGTCGTTCTTGGGCCGTAGGTCCATTTGTGCCCTTACAATTGGCTAATCAGTAAATTTGTTTTATACATTTAATCTTCAACAAATTTAAATTCTATTCAAATTAAAAGTCTATTATAAAAAAATTCTAAAATTAAACCCAAGACCTAGGACACACTACGGAAGATTGTAGGACTATGGGTGACTACCTTAAGTAGTTAGTCAAGGTTGGAAAATTGAATTTGTTCTTGTACCATCCCACTGGGTAGGGGAATCAAGACGGGTCAACCTACTAGAAGGATTCTTCCTCAAGGCCACCCCTAGGAACAATTAGTGTTATCCACATGGCCCCAGGTCAAACGGGTTCGTGTCCATCAAGAGTTATGTCCATAGTAAGGCCACATGCTGATGATTTGATCCCTGACTTTAAGCATGGAAAGGTGGAGATTTGACCATCCTTAAGCTTCTCGGATGGTGATAAAGTGGGAACCTTTCAACCTCATGATGACGCATTGGTAGTTACCCTCCGGATAGGGGGATATGATGTGAGGAGAGTCCTAGTAGATTAGGACAATAGGGCTAAAATCATGTATCCTGATTTGTCTAAGGGGCTTAGGTTGAAACCTGAGGATCTGGCCAATTATGACTCCCTTCTAGTGGGGCTTAATGGGAAAACAGTTGTACCAAAAGGCCAGATTAGACTACCTGTTCAAGCACGATCTGAGGTGGTGGAAGTAGATTTCATCGTGGTGGATGTATATTACCCCTACACCGCTATCATGGCAAGGTCGTGGCTTCATGCTATGGGGGCTGTTTCTTCAACTTTGCTTTTAAAAGTGAAGTATCCTTCCAGGTATCAAGTTGAGGAGCTGGTAGGAAGTTAGGACATTGCCAAGCAGTGCCTAGTGGCAGCAATTAGAGACATCAATCTAAAGGTGAATCCTTAGTCACTACAGACAGGGCCTTATAGCAACCAAAGAAGGTGGAAATGTCCTCGGAGGCTGCAGCCGAGGGGGTGAAATGTGAGGAGCTGGAAAGAGTTATTATAGACAGCGATGATGATAAGTATTTTCAAGTAAGGGTTCAGTTGCCTCTGCAAGAGAAAGAGAAGTTGGTTGCTTTCCTTAGGAAGAATGTTGATGTATTTGCTTTGAGCGCTTATGAGGCTCCTGAGGTCGATCCAAACTTCATTTGTCATCATCTGAACGTTAACCCAACGGTTACCCCTAGCTAGTAAACAGCCACCTTGGCGCTCCTTTAAAGAGCATTCTGACACTGTCAGAGAAGAAATGGTCAAACTTAAATGGGTAAGAGTCATAAAAGAAGTGTTTTACCCTAAAAGGTTGGCTAACATGGTTGTGGTAAAGAAGAAGAATGGGAAGTGGCGAGTGTGTGTGGATTTCACAGATCTAAACAAAGCTTGCCCCAAAGATCCCTTCCCGATACCTTGGATAGACCAGTTGGTGGATGCAACAGTTGGTCATCCTCAGATGAGATTTTCGGATGCCTTTCAAGGGTACCATTAAATACCATTAGCTCTGGATGATCAAGAGAAGACTGTTTTTGTTACTCCCACTGGGAATTACCATTACAAAGTGATGCCCTTTGGACTAAAGAATGCAGGATCAACTTATCAGAGGATGATGACTAGAATGTTTGAACCTCAACTTGTCAAGAATATTGAAGTCTACATAGATGATATGGTGGTGAAAAGTAAGGTGGAATCCAAGCATGTGAGTGACCTTGGAAGTATTTTTGAGGTGTTAAGAAAGCATAAACTATGCCTTAATGCTTCTAAGTGTTCTTTCGGCGTCAGTTCGGGCAAATTTCTGGGTTACATAGTCACCCATCGTGGAATTGAAGTCAACCCTGATCAAATTAAGGCCATCAATAATTTACGACCTCTTCAGAATCCCAAGGAAGTCCAAAGGCTAACGGGAATGATAGCAGCCTTGAACCGATTTATCTCTCGATCCGCAGATAGATGTAGGCCCTTCTTCCAACTATTGCACAAATAGAAAGGATTTGAGTGGATTGAAGAATGTGTCTTATCCTTTTAGCAGTTGAAGAATTATCTTTCTCAACCACCCATCATGTCTAAACCTGAGGAAGAAGAAGTTCTTTTTGCCTATATTGTTGTGGCTTCCCATGCGGTTAGTCTAGTACTGGTAAGGGTAGATAATGGAGTACAACATCCAGTCTATTATGTGAGCAAGTCACTACATGAAGTCAAGATTTGTTATTTGCCTTTAGAGAAGGCTATTTTGGCTGTGGTACATGCTACACGAAAAGTCTCTCATTACTTTCAAGCTTATATAGTTGTGGTTTTAACCAAACTTCCCCTGCAGTCATTGCTTTGAAAGACTTATTATACTGGGAGGATTGCCAAGTGGGGAGCGATTTTAGGGGCCTTTGATATTAAGTATATGCCTCGAATCTCTATAAAGGGACAAGTTCTTGTAGATTTGGTGGCAGAATTTACTGAGTTCCCAGTAGAAAAGGAGGACGAGGAGCAAAACTTAAGAGGAAAACAAGTTGGGGCAATTTCTTTACAAGAGCCTTTGTCTTGGAAATTGTATGTTGATGGTGCAGCTAATCAAAGAGGATCTGGAGTGGGGTTAGTTATGGTGTCCCCAGACAAAATCGTTATAGAGAAATCTTTAAGGCTAGGCTTTTCAACCACGAACAATGAAGCAGAATATGAAGCTTTATTAGTAGGGATGGCCATGGTTCAAAAAATGGGAGGAAAGTCAGTAGAAGTGTTATCGGACTCAAGGCTGGTGGTAGGACAAGTAAACGGAGAGTTGGAAGCTAGGGATTTGGGAATGCAAGGGTATTTGAATCAAGCTCGGTGCTTGTAGTCAGGTTTTGAGCTTTTCACTTTACAACAAATCCCGAGAAGTAGAAATACACATTTTGATTCTCTGGTTACTTTGGCAACTTCTTCTGGACAAGATTTAGCTTGAGTCATACTTGTTGAAGATTTACATAAGCCTACTGAGGAGAGAAAGGAAGGGATCCGAGTTCACCAAATCACAGTTGGGCCTAGCTAGATGGATCCTTTGGTCTTGTTTCTCAAAGAAGGCACCTTACCTGATGAGAAATGAGAGGTAGACAAAGTATGGAGGAAAGCTCCTCGTTTCTGGTTGTCCGAGGAGCAAAAGTTGTATAAACATTCCTTCTTTGGACCATATTTGTTATTTGTCCATCCTGAGGCAGTGGAACCACTTCTGGAAGAGTTGCATGAAGGAATCTGTGTAAGTCACACAGGGGGTAGGTCACTATCCCATAAGCCCTTTACTTAGGGCTATTGGTGGCCAAACATGCAGAGAAAAGCACAGGAGTATGTCAAGAAGTGTGATCAATGCCAAAGGTTTGCTCCGAACATCCATCAGCCGGGGCAGGGGCACTTAATCCCTTGTCTAGCCCATGGCCATTTGCTTAGTGGGGCTTAGATATTGTGGGCCCATTTCATAAAGCTGTGGGAAACCGAGGATGACTCCTGATCAGAAATGGGTGGAGGTCGAGCCATTATCCAACATCAGGGATGTAGATGCAAAAAAATTTATCTAGAAGAATATTATTACTCAGTTTGGGGTTCCTCATACCCTTATCTCAAACAATGGATCCAATTCGATAGTAAAGCATTCAAGAGGTATTGCTGTGAAATGAGAATCAAAAATAGATATTCTACTCTAGCCTATCCCCAAGGAAATAGGCAAGCTGAAGCAGTTAACAAGGTAATAGTAAATGGGTTTAAGAAAAGGTTAGATGAAATAAAGGGTAGATGGGTAGAAGAGCTACCACATGTCCTTTGGACGTATCGTACTACTCCTCTTCATTCCATAGGAGAAACACCCTTCTCAATGACCTAAGGGTCTGAAGTCGTTCTACCCTTAGAGTTTGGATTTCCAACACTAAGGATGAGCTTATTTACCCCAGATAATAACAACCAGTTGTTGGAGGAAAGCCTCGATTTGATTGATGAAAAAAGGGAGGTAGCCATGGTTCAAATGGCATACTATCAACAAAAGCTCAAACAAGGGTATGATACTAGGGTGAAGGCAAGACCACTGGCACCAGGTGATCTAGTGCTGAGAAAGGTAGTGGGTACTACCAAGAACTCATCATGGGGAAAGTTAGGACACAACTGGGAAGGGTCATACCGCATCACCTCAATAGTGAGAATAGGCGCTTACTTTTTGGAAGATTTAGATGAAAATGTTGTACCATGTCCATGGAATATAAATAACCTTCGAAGGTATTATTATTAATGAAGGGCACTCTTGCCATCCGTTATATCCATGGTTGTTGTTCAATTCGCTTTTCATTGCTCTAAGTGTTAAACAGAACCTCGATTATGCCTGGTTCCTCAAACAACATACCTTGGGTAAATTAATGTCTTTTATTGCTCTAAGTGTTAAACACCTTGGGTAAATTAATGCCTCTTACTGCTCTAAGTGTTAAACAGAACCTCAGTTATGCCTGGTTCCTCGAACCACATGCCTTAGGTAAATCAATGCCTCTTACTGCTCTAAGTGTTAAACAGAACATCAGTTATGCTTAGTTCATCAAACCACATGCCTTGGGTAATTAATTCTTCTTACTGCTATAAGTATTAAATAAAACCTCGGTTATGTCTGGTTCCTTGGGCCACATACCATGAGTAAATTAATGCTTCTTACTGCTCTAAGTATTAAACAAAACCTCGGTTATGTCTAGTTCCTCGGGCCACATACCATGGGTAAATTAATGCTTATTACTGCTTTAAGTGCTAAACAAAACCTTGGTTATGCCTGGTTCCTTGGATCACCTACCTTGGGTAAACCAGCACCTGATTTACCAGTATAGGATGCTAGAGACTCTTAGTGCAGTGCCCAAGTTGAAGAAATCTCCATGAGCATCACTTAAAGCATTTGAAAGTATATCCATGAAATATTATTTGGTGATAAGCATGATTTCATAATGCATTGCTTCTCGGAGCACAACGTAATTTTTATATGTTAAGCAAAACCTTGGTTAGATTCAACTCCTTGAGTTGTCTACCTTGGGTTAATTAACATCAAGAACGTTTTGATGATAAGTAACACCTTGTTAGAATTTAACCCCATGAAAGGTCTGTCACAGGTAAGTTAGCACTTAGATTGTTTTGTATATTAAACAAAGTCTTTACTAAGTTAAACTCCTTTAATCACTAGCCTAGAGTACATTAATACTTGCATTGTGTTTGTGACATTTGATATAACCTTGATTATGTTCTGTTTCCTAGGTAACTTACTTGGAGAAATTAACATATAACATGAGCACTTCTTTAAACAAGCATATGTCAAACAGAGCTTAGAATCATAAAAAGAAAAATATATAATATTAAGTACAAAGATGAAATGACAAAAGCTAGTAAGAGTTTCTCATTAATCCAAACTACAAAGGAAACATAACGCAAAGGAGGAAATTACAAAATACCTTCATTTTCTAAAAATAAATAATAAATAAACAAGGGTCCATTACCATGGTCTTTAAGCTTAAGCAGTCTTCTATGCTTCAGTCTTTATTATGGCTGGCACTTCAGGAGTTGGAGTGGGGGCAGAAGAGGCCACTGTAGTCAATGGAGGAATTGTAGAAGAGTCTCCAGCCAAGGAAGGTGCCTTGGGAGCTCCTTCAGTGCCTTGGCCAGTAGTTGTGCTAGGTTTGGAGATAGCCAACTCGATTTGTTTGGCCTTAGCAAGAACGAGAGCACTTGGCTGTTGCTTACCTAGCTTGGCCTGGGGTGATACAATGGCTTTAGGCTGTTATTCGCTAGGCTTGGTTTTGGTTGGAGCAATGGTTTTGGACTACTCTTAGCTTGGCCTTGGCAGGAGTAGTGGTGCTGGGCTTTGATTGAGGGACCTCTGCGGAACTCGTTGAGGCTGCAAAGGAGGTGCTGACAGAGGACTGGAAAGCAGGGCAAGTTTTGATTGCTAGGGGGTAGAAGGCCCTATCAAGGTTCCTCAGTTCTAAGTTGGAGTCCACCCCAGCAGCATTCAAGGCCTCAATCCATGTCTATAAGCAGAAGCTGCGGCATACCACAAGGAGTTAGGACTTCAGGTGAGTCTCTGTTTCCTTCTGCCCCTGGTTGTAAGCCATTTGCTCAACCTTCTCCATCAACTTGTCCTTCAGGACGAGCTCCTTCCTCAACTTCGTGATGGTTGTCCGAGTAAGGGCAAGTTGACTTTCAGCTTCCATTAACTTCACCAACTACTCCCTAGCCTACCTTTCTAAGCTTTCTATGGAAGCTTCAACACTTTTTCGTGCCTTGTCACACTCGGCCAATTTGAGGAGGGTCTCTTTCAACTTCTCGTCAGTTGTTGCCTGGGCCTTCTACACCAAGATGCGTTTGGACTCCTCCTCCTTCATGTCACGGAAGGCCTAGTTAACCCATTCCCCCGCTACATGTGCTGCTTGGGTAGCCTCGGTGCAAACAATTTACATTAAAGTTAGTGGGGGAGCCAGTGCAAAAAGGTTATTAAATAGTAATGCAGGGGAAAGGTCTTACCAGGGCCAAGTCCATCTTCACGGATAAGAAGAGCTCATGCTTCTTTAAATTTCACAGCTCGTCCATGTCCCTTGGGAGCAAAAGGGCTTGCTCAATAGTATTGGCTATGTAGCCAGCTCATCCACCATCAAAATTCCAGATGAAGGCATCCAAGAAAGGGTTCCAGATAAGAACCTTAGATCTACGTTCGGAGGTGGTGCTGGAGCTCTCTACACCCTTTCTTTGTTGAGTGCGAGTCACTTTGACCACCTTGGTAATCTCTGGGGAAGTTTCCTCCTTAGCTTCACCCTTCTCGGCAACTCCTTTACCCCTTCTCTTGTTCCTTTTTCGCTTTTTATCAGCTGGTTCTGTCTAGACGGGAGTTGGAACAATAGGAGTTGGAGGTCTTAGAATAGTTGGAACCTTAGGAACCGTGATTCCAGCGTGGGATTCCAATAGGGAAAAGAGGTCTGGAAGTCTTTTTTCTATCACCATGCCTTCTAGTACTTCATTGTGCCCTCAGTCTTCACTGACAAGAGATATAGTTAGCTGACGACTAAGTGTTTCTTCCTCAGACGTGGGGGTTTGGTAGAAGACTTCAAAATCCTTGTCTCGAACAAGATTTTCAATATCTTCCACCAAGGTGATATCCTTTGATTTTGTGTCCTCTCCTTCGTCCGAGGATGTAATCTCCTCTATGACAAGTTAAGGCTTCACAGGGGCAGGGAGTTCAGTAGGCTCGGGGTCCGTGAAGGTAGGAAGCTCGATTGTTTGTGTTCCTTCTACTGGAGGTTTGCTTATGAAACCTTCTATGGCCACGTCAACCAATGCGAGTCTGGAGTCTCGGGCTTTGATTACGTGTTTGGATTTTCGAAAACAGTTTGATATAGGGGTGAAGCCAAGAATCACATGAACCACACGGAGCTGGCCGTCCTTATGTAGGAAGATCTTGGATCTCAAGACTCTGTTCAACAGCTCGAAATTTACCAAACTTCATCTCTTGGCGGTGGCTCTCTTCTCTGAAACAAAGGAATTAAAGGTTAATGTTAGTTAGCAAGTCGGGCTTGCTTTAATCCAAGCAAGTAAAAGATAAACGAGCATAAGTAGAACTGTTTATAGTCTCCTAAATTAGTACTAATCTTTATTGAGTACTCCTGAGCCATCCCACCTAGAGTCCCATCCTTGGTAGGGTAATAGAGACCGTCATGCCACTCCCCTAATAAAAGTTTTTTGGCAACTGTACACCCAATTTATGTCATGGTGAGTGAGTTGTATGCCCAATTTTTCATTTAGGGCGTCTACACAATCTAGTATTCTAAACATACTAGGAGCACACTGGGTCGGGCACAATCTAAAGAGATTTAAAAAGTCCGTAGTAACTCTACCCATGGGAATCCTTATACTTCCTTCAATGAAGGCAATCATAGGAATTACAACTGCACCAGTAGGCCTCCTCTTATGTCATTCGCCCTAGTTGCAATGTTGTATGGATACATTATGGGGAATCCCATAGTATCTTTTAAACTCCTCTCAGTTTTAGGGAGACTCAACTAAACTAAAAATCTGCCCATTTGGTAAAAAGGAAAAGAAGAAGAAGAAAAAAAAAATTAACTAATGCAAAAGAGTGAGGGAAGAACTCTGATTAGCAGAGACATGCACTTACGAGTTCAGGGAAGGGAAACTCCTCGAGCGAGGTTATCAGGTGAAAGGAATGTGTCTAAGTTCTTTTCTACTTCTAAGGAGATGAAATGGAGAGAAAGGTTTCACCTTTCTCTATATATAGGCTGGGAAAAAAAGGGAGCGGTAACCTTCTCGCTCCTTCTGAGGATAAATCCTGGACCATTTGATCAAGATCTCAACATAGAACATGGGAAATAGTAAGTCGTCAGTTGCATTTATTACTAAGTTTGGGATTCCAAAGCATTAGAAGCGTGTCGCAGTCAGTTGAAAAGACATGCTCATAGGAGGGGCATATTTACCAGCGTACCCTTGTAAATGACTTTGTTAGCCAAAACCTCATCTTTCGTGGTCGGGGTTGAAAAACGAGGTTTTGGGGGACTATTGTGTGGCCGAGGATCCCAAATTCCATTTAAATGGGTTGTTGGAGGGACTTCGAAGGGTGCACTTCGAACCTCGGGGAAGAGCATTGTATAGCCACTGGATGAGGACCAACTAACCTTGGGGATGAGCAGTAACCAGGCGAAGTGCATGAAGTTAAAATATCGCAGAAGGAAGAAGGTGGAGTTGGCACAGAATATGAGGAAGGTGAAAGAAGAAGGTTGTGGAAGCTATACCCCTCCGCATTAAATGCATGACAACTACTCCTCGGGCCGCATTAATGAGGAAATGACCATTAACAATGGTGACAAAGCTCAGATTGCAAGGCAGAAGCTTGCTAGTATGTTCTGGATGAGACAGAAATCCTAGGGATGCAATCACAGCCCTCCAAGTGTAGGATTAAGATAATCTATGTGTAAATATAAAAGGAAAATGAAGATTCTTAGGAGAGGGATCCAAAAAAAAAAAAAAAAAGAGATGAGGAGAGAGACTTGTAGAAAAGAGAAAGTAAAACCCATATATATAAAAGATCTTCCTCGGGCTTGACCGAGGATCCCTTTTTCTTCATAGTTGTGTGATCATAGTCATTTCTTTAGCGTTTCTTCTCATTGTGATTAACTTTAGCTCATTAAGTAATCAATATCCTACCCATTCTCTAACAAATTTATTGTTGTGGGCTCATTGGGCCACTGTTTGGTCGTTCTTGGGCCATAGGTCTGTTTGTCCCCTTACAACTGCTAATCAGTAAATTAATTTTATACATTTAATCTTCAACAAATTTAAATTCTATTCAAATTTAAAATCTATTATAAAAAAAATTCTAAAATTAAACCCAGTCAACAACCCACATTTTCTTTCTTAAAAAAAAAACATTTTGACGTCTACTCCAACTAAAACTCTATTATCAACATTTTAAGAACAACTAATTAGTAAATTAATTTTATATTATTTGTTATTATATTTCCTTAAATTAATATATAATATTTAATAATTGTTTAAATTAGGTAAAACTTTATCATTTAAATTTCAACAAATTTAAATTTTATTCAAACTAAAAGTCTATTACAAAATAAAAAAAATAAAAAAATAAAAAAAGAAACAAAACAAAAACCCCACAATTTGACTTTTACTCCAACTAAAAGTCTATCATCAATATTTTAAGAAAAACTAATTAATAAATTAATTTTATATGTTTAAACTTCAAAAAATTCAAGTTCTATTCACACTAAAAGTTTATAAAAAACTCTAAACTTAAATCCTAAACTACAACCCACCGTTTTCTTTCTAAAAAAAACATTTTAACTTCTACTCCACCTAAAAGTCTATTATCAACATTTTAAGAACAACTAATTAATAAATTAAATTCATATTATTTATTACTATATAATATATTTTCTCAAATTAAGGGACTGTTTAATTTGAATAAAACTAGAAGTCTATCATCAAAATTTTTTAAACTTAAATCTCACACAACTCATGTTTTTGTTTTTTTTTTTTTTTCTCAAGTTGCATCTTATTAAATTAATATTTTATTAGGATTTTAAGTTACAAGAATCTTGACAAAGGGATAATATTTAACAATAATTTAATTTAGATAAAACTTTATAATCTAAGTTTTTAAATTCTACTCCAACTAACAATCTATTAACAAAATTTTCATATATATATTGAGCCATGGCCTTTTGATATAATCTCTCTTAACCTATAAAGTTATCCCTATAACTTAAATCCCACACAACTTATGTTTTGGTTTTTGTTTTTTGGTTTTTTTTTTTTAAATCTCAAGTTGCATCTTATTAAATTAATATTTTATCAGGATATTAAGCTACAAAATCTTGACTAGAGGATAATATTTAACAATAATTTAATTTAGATACAACTTTATCATATAAGTTTTAGAAATTTAAATTCTACTCCAACTAATAGTCTATTATCAAAATTTTCATATATATATATATATATATATATATTAAGCCATGGCTTTTTAATATATTTCTCTCTTAACCAATAAAGTTGTCCCTATAATTAAATCTCACACAATACCCGAACGTTATTGTATTTTATTTCACATTTTTTCCCAGGATGCAATCTACACTTATGTTTTAATGTCTTTGCTTCTGAATTTGCATACATGATATTATGCCAAAGGAAGTTTACTATAAAAAAGCAAAACAATGGACACCAATTTAGTTCTTTGTTCTCTTATGTAAGTTTTTTTTTTTTTTTTTTTTTCTCTCACTAATTAATAAATTAATTTTATATTATTTGTTGTGATATAATTCCTCAAATTACGGGAGTGGATCTGATGGAAGGGCTATTGCACCATATTTGGATCTGGAGAGTGATTTATTTCAAGAAAATCTAGGGCCTAGCATTTGACATGTCATTTCTAATAACTTAACCCCCATCAAATTAAAAATAAATAAATTTTCCGGAAAAATAAAAATAAAAATAAATAAATAAACGGTGGAAACTAAACTAATGTTAACTCTAACGAAAAAACAAAAGCAATATAATAAATAAATAAATAAAAAGTCCAATAAATCCACCACCCCAGAGAAGTAGACATAGTAAAACCAAACCCGAACCCAAACCCAAACCCGAAATAGAAAAAAAAAAAAATTTCTACCCAAATAAAAATAAGCCAACCCGCGACCCACCTGTTTTTGCAAGACAATCCAACCCGACCCCTTTTTTTCAATTTTTTTTTCCTTAAAAAATATGTAGACTACATGCCAAGGTTCTAAATGCATAGACATAAAGGCACAAAGCATTACAATGACCACACTAGCACTATCTAACCATTTAATAGCCATCAATGGCAATGGCCATGCCCCCATTTATTTATTTATTTTAAAAGAGTTAATTAAAAGAAAAAATATATATAAAAGGAGAAAAGCATCTACAACTACATATCTACATTACTAAACATCTAACACTAAGTTAAACACTAAGTAGTAGGGTTAAATACTAAAACTAAGTTACTAACACCAAGTCTAACTAGCACAAATCAAAACAAAAGTAATGGAAAAAACCCAAAAATCCATGTCATTAGTGAACTTTGAATATGAAATGTGTAAACTTAAAAAATATATATTTTTTGTGCTCCTTATAGTTTATCTCTCTCTCAAATTGTAAATTTGTATTTAAAAGCATTCTGGTTGTGCGTTATTAATATAGAAAATTTTGTTATCATGACTGTAAAGAATTTTAGTCATAATCAATACTATTGAAATTGGAAGAATATGAAAGTTTTATGTTTTTTTGGTTTGTCTGTTTTTTTCAATGAACCCAAAAGCAAAAACAAAAAAAAAAAAAACAAAACAAAACAAAACAAGGGATATTAAGTGCAATTTCATTCCTTGATTGATTTGATTCGTTTTCCCTAAAAATGTGACATTTATTTTTTATTTTTTTTATTTTTATGTGAAAATACAATCTGACCCAACCGTTTGCCATGTCTAGGAAAAAGGCATGTTTTTTGGGCCTAGTTACAGGCCTTGCATATCTGTAATCTTTTGTTGGTTCGAGGTTTGGGTCTTCCTGAATGAATTTATTGGGCTGGGCTCTTACATGCCTCAATAAATTTTCGAGTTGGACTCTAATTTCAATGGAGGAGAGTCATACCCATACATTATTTCTTTATTTTTACACGAACAAACAT
This sequence comes from Quercus robur, assembly GCF_932294415.1. Classification (NCBI taxonomy): domain Eukaryota; kingdom Viridiplantae; phylum Streptophyta; class Magnoliopsida; order Fagales; family Fagaceae; genus Quercus; species Quercus robur. The sequence goes on along the minus strand of NC_065536.1, from coordinate 17,526,898 downwards.
AGAGATAAACTAGGAATTGGGCAGAAGTTCAGGAGGAAAGAGCCCATGGAATTGGGCAAAGGAAGACCATTTTGCAAGATTGTGGGCTGCGCAATTGAAGCCTTGATAGATAGTCAAGAATTGAAGCCCGGATGACTATTTTCGATGTTAGCTAATGCCTGATGGCATTAATTTTCCAATCGGCAAGGAAGGAGGAGGAATGTGCCTTATCATCAGGTACATCTATTACCTCCTTTGATTTATATTTGAGTAATAACGCAAAGACCCAAATACACATTTTTCACAACTTCTTAGAATGATAAATTCATTAAATTGTTATGGGTGTATCACTAATATTATTTTATTAATTATCAAAATATATTTATATATATATATATATATATTATTTTATTGTCTACCATTGATATTGACAACTTGTCAATTTAGCAGCTGCGCAAAAGCAAAAACAAAAACAAAAACAAAAACAAAACATGTTTTATAACTTAGATCTCCCATGTGTAGCTCAGCGCATTTTGGAGCCTAATGCAAAAATTAAAATGAGACCTTTAATATACTTAAATATTTTAAATATTTCTTAAATATTACTTAAATATTTTTTTACTTAAAATCTATTATTCTCGTTTTTTTAAATGCAAAATTACTTATTACTAAATTTTTGTATTCAAGTTTCTCTAACATCTTTTTTTTTTTTCTTTTTTTTTAGAAGAATGTGTTTTATAACTTAAATCCCCCAATTGTGGCTCTATGCATTTTGGGGCATAAGGCAAAAATTGAAATGAGATTTTTTATATATTTAAATATTACTTAAATAATTTTTTAACTTTAAATCTATTATTCTCTCTTTTTTAGATAAAAAAATTACTTATTATCAAATTTTTGTATTTAAGTTCCTCTAACATCTCTTTATCAATATATAATATGGCTAATTTACTCAATAAATTGGATTAAACAAGACAATACAACTAGAAGGTATAACAAATAACACTATTAAGAAATCAAATACTACAAAATTATATGGAAATTTTATTTTTCTTAACTTAATTTTGATTATAAATTTATTTAGTAGTTATTAACTATATTATTTGATGCATTTTTTTTGGTTAAAAGTGTGTGTATATATACATATTATTAGATAACTAGGTATTTTTAATAAAGGCACAAACTGTGTAAAGCCGCACAACTAAACTAGTACTATCTTATAAATACAATATAAAAATTTTTGGAACTATTATTACTTTTATCTATGTGAACAGTTTAAGGCATTTGTTATTGATCTACCCTCACAACATTTGTATTGTAAGATTTAACTAGGCGTTTTTCTTGTGTAACTATACTAGTTTAGCCTAATATAGGCTCACAACATTTTTTTAGAACAAATTTCACAATTGTTAAGTTGTTATTAATATTATTGATTCTCATGTGTGCTTATTAAACATCATTTTATTGTCAACCATTTGCAATTAGCCATCTTAACAATTGCGAAAAATATTGTGACTATAAAGTTATTGAGTATGAATGCAGGTTCAATTCAATATCTAAAATATTTCTGTTAAAAATAAAAAATAAAAAGGAACATCATACCTTGAGAGCTGGGCAACGAAGGCTCACTCAACAGCTCCAACAATCCAGGCAAACTAGGCGATCGTTGTTGTACCCAATTAGTATTTTCAGAATGCATTAAATAAGATTATTCTCCATTAGAATTACCATAATGAACAACGACACTATCAGCAGCCAATACTCCAGCTGATAAAGTAGAATCCACCAACCATCATATTCCTCACGCTGCAACCTTCAAAACCTTGCATTGCTGGTGAATAATTGGAATAGTACACAACCCCTGGAGGCGCCACAATTGTACCACTCTTGGACTTGTGTTTACATTTTTTTAAGCATAGGTCTTGATCCAATAACAATCGTTGATTTTGGATTTTTAATGTGAATGCCCATGTAGTGATGTTGGACTATAGTCTATAGTTTCCATCAAGACGCTCCAATTCTAAATGTTGATGGCTTGAATTTTGTTAGTTGATTTCAAACATTTTATCTTAATAAAATAATAGCACCAAAAAACATTTTCTATAAAACTATCATATTTTTCAATGTTTGGTAGCAACTTTAAATAAGTTGAAAAACAACCTCCTAACTTCTCTTATTTAGCTTGCTATGAGATAGAGTTGTTTTCCAAAAAAAATTTAATGGAAAACAATCTATAAAAATAAGCCATATTTTTTATGTTGACCAAAGATAATTTTCCTTTTAACTTATCTTTTTTTATGCTATCAAATACTGGAAAACAATGAAAACTATCTTTACATAAGATTTTCAATCGAAACAAACGGAGCGTAGATAATACATTATTTATGCCCCAATGGGGTAAACCTGATTACGATTTTACGTGGCAATTGATAATGATCATGTAGTTGACTTGAGTTAGCTATTATGTTTTTGGCTCCTAAAATTATGGACTACAATTCTCTCATCAACCTTTCTGAGATCCAAGTAACTTCTATATCTTCCTCAATTATATGCGTTGTAATCTGCAAGCCTGTAACAGAAAAAACTGAAAATTTTGTTTAGCCTGCATTATGTCTCTCCTACACTTTCTATTATAACCTTAGGAATATAGATTTCAGAGTAGGAACAATTTTCTGAGTTGACTAAAGCGGAACAAAAAAATTACTGAGTCCTAGAGTAACACTGTTACGAAGAGTAAAAAAGTATAGATAAGTTTTCCATTTTTTATTGAAAGGTTTTGAAATAAAATTTCAAAAACTGAGACGTCATTTTCCCCCCTATAGCTAGTGGAAGGCAATCATTCAATTATCTGAAAGAAAAATTAGCAAACAATTTTCTTTAAAGAAACAACTAGATTCTGACTCACCAATGGATCTGAAGTTTCCTCCTCTTCAAACATAGTTGAGATTTCTATGAATTTTGTGCTAAAAGCATCCTTGGGGGCCATGTCCTCCCAAACCAACCAGTTCCACCATCTTGCCTCTCCTTTAATTTGCTTTAAATTATTTGCACTGCTAGCATACAGTGGGAGCATTGATAGATTTCTGCAGTGGCTTACTTGGATCTCGCTCAGACAAGGAAAGGGCAGGGCTTTTTAGCAGATGCTGTTTAGACCAGGTAAACCGTGCAAATGAAGAGTTTGTAGACTAGAAAATATTTCAACTCTTATTTCATTTTCTTCATTGAACAAATCATCTCCTATTATTCCTTCCATTTTACAAGAAGCTATTGTAAGTTTTTGAAGGCGTGGAGCACAAACAAGCCATGTTGCGCACAAGAAATCAGACCTCCAAATCAACAGCCCACGAAGGCTATGAAAACAATCATTTGGACTAATTGTAAAACCCCTTTTGTAAGGGATTGTATCAGGTGCCTCCTCTTTTACAACATATCCAAAACTGTACAAGTTACAAAACATTATTTCCAGCTTCACTAGATGCTGCATTGTTGTCATAGAAGAAAATGTATTAGTTTGAAAATTTCAAAACTAGAGCAAGGGTTAGTGACAATTTTTTTATGCTTTGCTGTAATGCTGGTGACTTTAATATTGCTTCTGCACCTATAGCTGAATGTATTGTGATCCTTATGTCACCCAACTCCTCTAACAAGAAACCCTCATGATAATATACAACTGCAGAAGGCCTGAACTCCTCTGTTACCATACTAAACACTTGCAAACACGAAAGACTTGATATCACTTCCAATGGGATATCTCGAAGAAGTCTTGTATAATCTAATAGCAAAAATTTCAACTTTTTTAAGTTTCTTGAGCACTTATGGTAACTCCATTATGGAAGTTTCTGACAGATTAAGATAGTTCAAGTTGAATAATTTGCCAATAGACTTGGGTAACATTGTTATGCCACAATTACCTGACAAATCCAAAACTTTCAAGGCACACATGTAATGAAAGAATTCATTTGAGAATGTCTTCAACATAGTATCCCTGACGAGAATGTCACAGATCACATCATGCATCCTAAGAAATTCCTCAGATTCATCACTCTCCAACAAACATGAGAGCTTCAAACTTCCAATAATAAATTCTCCTAGATTTGGATGCACCATGTATATCTTCAAGTTCATCTAATACTAAAAGCCCTTCTCCAATCCAAAGTTTGATCAGTTCATTCTTTCTGATATTATAGTCTTCTGGGAATGTGGAGCAGTAAAGAAAACAATCTTTGACCCTGACACTAGGCAAGCTATCATAGCTAAATTTGAGAACAGGAAATACATGATCCCCTATACCTGAAAATTCCGATGGATAACTTTGTAATACACTTATTGCATGGTCCCATTCCTCAGGATTCTTCCTGCTACGCATGGCTCGCCCGATAGTGATAAGTGCAAGGGGCAGACCTTCACACTCTTCCGCAACAACTTTGGCAAGCTTTGGTATATCTGGATGAGATTTTAGAGTTTCTTCACTCACCTTCATTTGAAACAAAATTGTGGATCTTTTCCATATTCACTTCCTTGGAAGCTACCACCCAAATTACTACATCAAAATTGTGGCTTTGGATGAGGAGCTCATTATTAATCTTCTTCAAGAGAGTAGTCTTCCCTACACCCCCTACTCCATATAATCAAAATTTGCATCTGTTATTGCTTGTGACACTGCAATGAGCCTCTTACATATTTTCTTTCCAAGCCTGTAGCTGGAGTAGCAATTCCTAGGAAAGCGACTGAGAAAACACTTCTTCTCTAATTCAAGATCGCCTTTTTGCAGGATAACTTCCACCTCCCTGTACAAGTCATGTACCCTTTGTGCAGCCAACCATTCACATGGACTGTCGGCGTCATTTGTTGCTGCTCTGCACATTCCACTCTTCTCGTTACTTCTAGGCTCAAGTTTTTGAGTTCAACTGTTTGGTTTATCAATGACTTAAGGTTCACTTCGAGATTGTAAATATACATTGCATGCTTGCTTGTGAAACTCCCTAACCAAGAGGCAACGTACGTGATTGGCCTCGCAAATACCATGTCCCTTCCTATGTATAGCCACGAAAATAAAAAATGAACATGTGAGAGAAACATTGCATTCATATTGCAAAATGCAAAGATAATTTTCCATGTTAGATAGACCAACTCGTGGTTAAATGATCTCACAATAAGCAACCCTCACAATATTGTAGACACTAAAGTCTAAATCATGAGCGAATAAGGAAATAAAATGCCCACTTCATCAACAATAACACAACAGGGAAAACATTGTAAATACTGAGAGAGGATGAAATATAGAGAGACCCAATGATTTGAAATCCATGAACCTAGTAAAAAGAATAACGTTTTAAAAAAATATATACTCAGTTTATGTCAAAGTGAAGTTAACAAATTTATACTGAATTGTTTAAATTGACTTAAGATTAAGACGAAGGAATAATTTTGTGAAAATACATGTGCTATACATATATGTGCATATGTGTGTGTATATATATATATATATATATATATATGAAAGAGATGCAATATATTTTTTTTTGGACTTGTACTCAAATTCACAATTTAATGACATTCTATCTTTAACTCAAGCTTCTCCTCCAACTTGTAAATATTCTTGCTCGTGAAAACTGAAAATCCCTAACCGAGTGGCAACGTAAGCAATGGTAATTACATTCAATAGTATATTCAAATTTGCAAAATTTTATTAAGATTACAAGTTTTTTGTGAGTATAGGATTACAAAATACTTGTAATCTTATATCTATTTATTTATTTGATTTGTTCGAGTTTTTTTTTTTTTTTTGGATATATATTTTAACAAATCTCTTGTTTGATTTTTTTTTTTTTTTTATACCCTTCATAATTGCAAAAATTTAGGACAATTAGAGATTAATAAGTATCTAATCTATTAAAATATTTAGATTTCAATTTTTTTTATCTTAAGATTATACACAAAATATGCATTTATTGATAGAATAGCCATAATATCCAATTAAAACAAAATTAAATGTGCGTGCTAGAATGATAAAAATGTGTAATCTAACCATTATTCTAGCAGTATTTTTCTTTCTTTCTTTTTGGGAGGGGAGTACTAAAAATTAAATTATTTTCAGGGTTCCATTTTTTTCAGAGGCTACCGAGTTAGCTAGTCTTTTTTTTTAGGAGTTAACTCTTATATTATTGGGGACTCCAAAATAAAAATTTTGGATGGGTTAAGATAGATCCATAGTTTTTTTTTTTTTTTTGAGAGAGAGAGAGAGAGTTTCAAGCGTCTGCTCCTGATGATAGTTCTTTATCATCAGACCAAGACACCAATCAGTTTTTGGTGTAGACAAGGATTGAACCCCAGATCTCTTATACAACCATCAAAAATTTTACCAGTTGAGCTAAATCGAACCCACAAGATAGATCCATAGTTAGTAATGTATGGGACGAAATATGTATGGAATGAAATACGTTTTGTTTCATTTTGATCAAAATTTAATCAATCTTTGTAAAATAGGCATAAAAAAGGGAAATGAAAATTAAAGCCAAAAATAGACGCAACTATGCGTATATTACGAATTGGAAGAAAAAAAATTGAGATTAAAAGAACGATTATATATGTTAAGCTGTTTTGTTATTATATTTTAACTTAGTAGCATTCTTATATTATGTAATATAATTTTATATGATGCAATAAAAAATTTGACTAATTTAGAGTTTGATAAATTTAACATATATTTTTCTTCACATTTTAGCTGTTAAGTGAATGAAGAAGTTGATTTTTTTTTTCTTTTTATAATGAAGTAGACGATGTTTAGTATATTCTTTAATGCACATAATTAGACAAAAAAAAAAAAAAAAAAAACGTATATATTTTCTTATGTTATTTTAGTTTCTTATGATTTTATTGTTGATCTAGTAAAGAGATTATAGGGGAATATTACTTTCCACCCTCTATGTTTGGTGTAGTTTACAAATTCTCCCCCTATTTTTGAAACTAACAAATTTCCTCATTTATGTTTGAGAAATAACCAAATACCTCAAATCTGTTACTTTTTTAGTTAAATCTAATGGAATCACAACGATTACAAATGCAATTGGATCACAGCAAAGATCGGCGTGGATTGGTAGTGGGTTTGTCATGGATTGTATATGGGTTTTCCATGGGTTGTAAGGTGGGTTTACCGTGGATTGTATGTGGGTTTGCCATGGGTTTAGGTTTTTGCTGTGTTGTATGTGTTTTTGCTGTGGGTGTTGATTGGGTTTGGTGGTGAGTGGTTGTTCTGGGTTTGGGTTGGTTTGGTGGCATGCTGATTAGGTTTGGTGGTGGGTGGTTGTTCTGCATTTAGGTTGGTTTGGTGGCAGTGTTGATTGGGTTTGGGTTGTTGGTGGGTGGTGGGTGGTTGAGAGAGAGAAACGGAGAGACAGAAATTAGAGAGAGAACAGAGATAAAGAGAGAAGAAGGGTAGGTTTTTTTATATTATTTTATTGTGTAATTTATATTATTTTAATGTGTTGTATATAAAAATAAAATTTGGGATGTTGGGTGTATTGTAAAATTATATAGTATAATAAATAAAGTAACTTTTGAAATAGTAAAATGAGATATTTTTAGAAACCAAATGCTAATGCTCTTATCAAATGTTCTCTCTCTTGTATGAGTGCATTGAGACTTGGGAACCAAAAAGAGAGAGGAAAAAAAAGAATTAGAAAAGAAGAAAGAAATAATATAAAAAGAATATAAAAGTGAAGTAGTAAAAAAATAGAATATCTGATATGTGGTATGTCAAAATAGAAAAAATAATTTTTTGATATGTCAAAATAGTATTCTTTTAGAATGCCTGATGCTGGTGCTCTTGTAAAAGGCGGAGCCCACCCCCCCCTACATATCTCTCATACATTGAGGCCAGAAAAAGTGAGTGTCTTGCTATGTCTCTCCTCTGAGTACTAAATTTTTTAGGCTGAAATAACTTGTTTCCCAATTCCCAAAAAAAAAAAAAAAAAAAAAAAAAAAAAAAAACTTGTTTCCCAATGTCCTTCTTTTCAGTGGCCCATTTACTGTACATGGACTTTGGCCTTTTTTTTCTTTTTCTTTTTTGCTGAATTTTTTTGGCTAAATGGACTTTGGCCATTTTGGGCTAATCATACCATGCTCGAACCATGTCCTAATTCTGGGCTTGCACTAACAAAAAGTCAGGTCAGTCAAGTTTAACTTAATTCTATGTTAAGAAAGTAGTTTATTTTTTTTATATCTATTGTGGAAGGTCTACGTTTTGTAGGTGAAGGACATACTTGACAATCTGAGGGCGTACAGGCCAAACTTTGAAGGCGATGATTTAACTTTCTGGTCTGCAGAATCAGGGCCGGCCCAAGGTCTAAGGCCCCACAATCAAAATAAAATTTTTCTACCAAAAAAGGCCCCATTTTCCTCTATAAAAAGCCCAAAAGTTTTTTAAAATATAACTTTTTTAAAAAATAATTGGTACTTTTTTTTAAAAGTGATGTTAAAAATATCACAAATTTTACTATAAGTTTAATTGACATGTCACCAATCACATAAGAAATTAATTCAATTACAAAAAATTAAGTTTTTGAAATTTATCAATTACAGTCATTATCATATTATATTGTGAACATTTTGTAGCATCTTTAGTATTTTTCTTTTTTATTTCTAATAAGGCTTCCAAAATAAGAGACCAATAAAAATTTAAACCAATTGAAACCCAAAAATATTTCAAAAAAAAAATGCTACAAATGTGATAAATCATCAATGATGATAATCTCCTTTAATAGTTTGGCAGCTTAATTTTTGTAAACTAATCTCCTACTAAGCCACACACCAAATAATATATATTTATCTCTTTCTCTTAAAAAGTATATACAAAATTAAAATTTATATTACAACTTTACTTAACTATGCATAGTCATATATTTAAGTTAAAGTAAGTCTCTTTTTTTTTTAATAATTTTTTTTTAGTTCTTTTTTGTTTAAATTTATGGTTCAACAATGATATTTAATCTTCTATATGAAATTAACCTTAGTTTAGTTAGTATTATTCATCAATTTCTGTATTTACATCAAATTAGTCTTAATTTAATTATTATATAATTTTATTTAATTAATGTTTACATATAAAAATGTCTCATATAAAATTTTCGCCTTAGGCCCCAAATTTTGTTGGGCCGGCCCTGTGCAAAATAGGAGAAACAAAGGGAGATGTCTTCCTACAACTTCTCTTTTATATAAATATAAATATATATATATATATATATATATATATATATTGCCTTGTTTTTTTATTAGTTTACACACCACTTTGGTAATAGGGTTAACTTTTTAATTTTATTTTTATTTTTTGGGAGAAATTTATGAAATGCATCAAAATAGATGGTAATGGCTTGCAACAATAAATAAATGAATAGTTATTATTAATACATAATTTTCAAATTTTCATCTAAAATATTTGACTTCCTCATAATGGCATTTGTAATTATTTGTAACAAAGTATTTGCATTTAAAAATAAAAAAAAATTTAAAAAAAAAAACACAAAAATGTAACACACATACACAATTTATAAAAAATAATGATGTCAGCAATTATTTTGAAATTTAAGTAGAAAAATGATGTTAGTAGCACAATTAGAAGAAATGATAGAGTGTCACTACACCAAAATAAGTTTATTATATCAAGTGTTAATACAATAAAATTAGTATAGTAATATTATATATAATATCACATCTACAAATTAAAAGTCATTACAATAATAACTTAAGAGTGATAAATTATTACTTTAATAATAATTAGTTGCAATAACTTATAACTTTTAGTTGCAATAGAGGAATTAATACTAAATTGCAATAAGAAATTTTTTGCAATAACTTAAATTAAAGAAATCGTTGTAATAACTTGATACCAATTATTTTGCAATTTATTACAATAGAAAATTCAAAGTGACAACTTATTGCAATAATAATATCACTTCAATATCTAAATATCAATTATTTTACAATCTATTGAAATGACAAACATGAAACTGCAACGAATATATTATTACAATAATCTAATACCAATTATTTTACAATCTATTGTAATGAAAAATATGAAATAATTATCTTTTACAATAAAGATACTGTTGCAATAACTTGACCTAAATTATTTTTGTCAATTATTTGGAATTTATTATAATAAAATTTGTAAAATAATAAATTGTTTATTGCAACAACAATATATTATTACATCAAAATTGTCATTAAAATATTTAAATTTTATTGCAACGAAATTTTTTGTAACACAAACCTATTACCTCAAATTTTATTGCAACACTTAAACATCGCAAAAAAAATACTCAACCAAAATTCACACTAAGTTGAAAAGGAAATACCTTCAAGTCATTGTCTTCTTCCTCTCACTCTCATTCTTAGTTTCAACTAACAAAGAGGATAAGGATGATGACAAAGTTTCCCCCACCTATTTCTCTCTTGCCATACTTTGGCCAATCTCTCTGTCCAATGCCAGACAATTGTGCTACAAGAAGTTCAACCGTGATCTTCAAAGTTCATTCACAATCCATGGCCTCTGGCCGTTCAATGCAACTGGACAAATGCTAGAATATTGTCGTACAACTAAAGTATTAACAAATAGTAAGGTATATTTATAGTTACTCAGTACTTTAATTAACTAAATTTTGTGTGTTCACTAATTATAATGTTATTTTTTGTAGGTCAGTGTTATAAAGAATGAACTAGGTTCGAAATGGCCTAGTTTTTACCAAACCAAAGACATGGAATTTTGGACTGCTCAATGGGAAAAGCACGGCAGTTGCAACGGAAAAAGTGTAGAGGATTATTTTCGATTTACCCTGGATTTAGCTTCTCAAGTCCAACAACTTCTAAGAGATGCGGCTCAATAAGCATTAAGTATGAATTTTTTTTTTTTTTTAAGTTAGCTATTGTTCATGGTTGGATGTACATCTTGTTGCTTTTGTTTGGTTGTTGAATGTTCATGCTATTGCTTTGCCTTTTGTTTGGTTGTTGATCAGTTGTATCATGTATGGCACAGAGAATGTTTTTTAATTATTTATTTAGGTAGCACCATAAAAACATGACATGTGTCCTTGGTCTAGATGTTGGGTTCACTTGTCATTTTCATTCTTCATTCTTTCCTTGTTCTATTTGATTTCATTTTCTCTATGGCTGAAAGTTCTTTCTTTTTGATTTTATCTTTTGAAGGTCTGGGGTTTGGATTTGCTGCAATTAGGTTTTCCTAAGTTACTAATGGCAAATTTGGTTTCCTCCTGTATAGGAGATTGCATTGGATGCAACATTGGACTCAATGGACACCGAAGAGATCATAAATTCAGTATCGTATCTCAACAAAATGTGCAATTGAGGTGTAATTTTAGACAAGGTGCACCACAACAGTTAGAGGTTTACACGTGCTTCAACACCGTTGTAATTCCTATAGGTTGCAAAGGACGATTTGACAGCTGTACTGGTAGAAATAGGTTTCCAAGAATTTATTTCTCGGATGTAAACACACTCCCTAACCAGTGCGTTTTCTTTTTTATGAGATTTCTTTCTCTTTTTGTAAGTTTAAAATTTATTTTTTTACTTTGGAATTAATTTTCTCATTTTGTTTTTATTGTGCAGTTATATTAGCCGTGAACAATTGTAAGATGCAATCATGAATCAAATCAAAGATGCTAATCAGTGATCATGATGCTTATTTTTGGGTAGTTACATGTTAATGTCACAATGATGTAATTAAACCCTTTATTCATCATTTATGTGCATACTAATATTGTTCTCAATATATATATATATATATGCGCTTACTAATATGGATCTAAAAATAAAAAAAAAACACACACACACACATATATATATATACACTTTAAGCCGTGTTTAAAGAAACACAGCTATAGGCAAGCTATAGCCGCATTTCCAAAACGCGACTATAGGACCTTTTTCAAAAAATAAAATAAAAATAAAAATAAAATAAATTTTGTTCAAGCTATAGCCACGAATAACACACGCGGCTACAGTCAACAATATAGCTACGTTTCTGTGAAACACAGCTTTAGGTGTGTCAATGGCCACATTTTCCAAACGTAGCAATAGGACATCTTTTAAATATAAAAAAAATTAAATAATAAAATAATTATAAAAAAAATAAATTAAAAAAAAAACGCGGCTATAGGGTATCTATAGCACGGTAGTTGCAACGGAAAAAGTGTTGTGGATTATTTACGATATACCCTGACTTTAGCTTCTCAAGTCCAACAACTTCTAAGAGATGCGGCTCAATAAGCATTAAGTATGAATTTATTTTTATTTTAAAAAGTTAGCTACTGTTCATGGTTGGATGTTCATGTTGTTGCTTTTGTTTGGTTGCTAAATTTTCATGTTATTGCTTTGCCTTTTGTTTGGTTGTTGATCGGTTGTATCATGCATGGCACAGAGAATGTTTTTTATTTATTTATTTAGGCAGCACCATAAAAACATGACATGTGTTCTTGGTCTAGATGTTGGGTTCACTTGTAATTTTCATTTTTAATTCTCTCCTTGTTCTATTTGATTTTATTTTCTCTATGGCTGAAAGTTCTTTCTTTTTGGTTTTATCTTTTGAAGGTTTGGGGTTTGGATTTGCTGCGGTTAGGTTTTCCTAAATTACTAATGGCAATTACGGTTTCCTCCTGTATAGGAGATCGCATTGGACGCAACACTAGACACAATGGACACCTAAAAGATGAATTATACCATAAATTCAATACCGTATCTCAACAAAATGTACTATTGAGGTGTAATTTTAGACAAGGTGCACCACAACTATTAGAGGTTTACATGTGCTTCAACGCCGTTGGAATTCCTATAGGTTGCAAAGGACGATTTGACAGCTGTGATGGTAGAAATAGGTTTCCAAGAATTTATTTCCCGGATGTAAACACACTCCCTAACTAGTGCGTTTTCTTTTTTATTAGATTTCTTTCTCTTTTTGTGAGTTTAAAATTTATTTTTTACTTTGGAATTAATTTTCTCATTTTGTTTTTGTTGTGTAGTTATATTAGCCGTGAACAATTGTAAGATGCGGTCATGACTCAAATCAAAGATGCTAATCAGTGCTCATGATGCTTATTTTTGGGTAGTTACATGTTAATGTCACAATGATGTAATTAAACCCTTTATTCATCCTTTATGTGCATACTAATATTGTTCTCAAAAAAAAAAAAAAAATGTGCTTACTAATATGGTTCTCAAAGCGTTTCCAAAATGTGACTATAGGCCCTTTTTCAAAATAATAATAATAATAATAATAATAGTCCAAGTTATAGCCGCGATTGACACACGCGGCTACAGACAACACTATAGCCACATTTCTGTGAAACGCGGCTTTAGGTGTGCCGATGGCCACAATTTCCAAATGCAGCAATAGGACATCTTTTTAATAAAAAAAAAATTCAGCTGGGCCTATAGTCGCGTTTTTCAAACACAGCCATAAGCCCTACCAACATAAACGCCGCTAAAAACACAAAAAAAAACTCAGCTATAAGTCTATCATTGTAGCTGCGTTTTTAAAAAACGCGACTATAGGCTATCTATAGCATGGCAGTTGCAGCAGAAAAAGTGTTGTGGATTATTTTCGATTTACCCTGAATTTGGCTTCTCAAGTCCAACAACTTCTAAGAGATGCGGCTCAGTAAGCATTAAGTATGAATTTATTTTTATTTTAAAAAGTTAGCTATTGTTCATGGATGTTCATATTGCTGCTTTTGTTTGGTTGCTAAATGTTCATATTGTTGTTTTGTCTTTTGTTTGGTTGTTGATCAGTTATATCATGTATGGCACAGTGAATGTTTTTTATTTATTTATTTAGGTAGCACTATAAAAACATGACATGTGTCCTTAGTCTAGATGTTGGGCTCACTTGTAATTTTCATTTTTAATTCTCTCCTTGTTCTGTTTGATTTTATTTTCTCTATGGTTGAAAGTTCGTTCTTTTTGGTTTTATCTTTTGAAGGTTTGGGTTTTGGATTTGCTACGGTTAGGTTTCCCTAAATTACTAATGGCAATTTTGGTTTCCTCCTGTATAGGAGATCGCACTGGACGCAACGCTAGACGCAATAGACACCTAAGAGATGAATTATACCATAAATTCAGTACCATATCTCAACAAAATGTGCTGTTGAGGTGTAATTTTAGACAAGGTGCACCTCAACTGTTAGAGATTTGCACGTGCTTCAACGTCATTGGAATTCCTATAGGTTGCAAAGGACGATTTGACAGTTATGATGGTAGAAATTGGTTTCCGAGAATTTATTTCCCGGATGTAAACACACTCCCTAACTAGTGCGTTTTCTTTTTTATGAGATTTCTTTCTCTTTTTGTGAGTTCAAAATTTATTTTTTACTTTGGAATTAATTTTCTCATTTTGTTTTTGTTGTGCAATTATATTAGCCGTGAACAATTGTAAGATGCAGTCATGACTCAAATCAAAGATGCTAATCAGTGATCATGATGCTTATTTTTGGGTAGTTAAATGTTAATATCACAATTATGTAATTAAACCCTTTATTCATCCTTTATGTACATACTAATATTGTTCTCAAAAAAATATATATGTGTCTGCTTACTAATATGGTTCTCAAAAAAAAAAAATATATATATATATATATATATATTTTCAAAACGCAACTATAGGCCCTTTTTCAAACAAAAAAAAAATGTATACATATATATATATATATATATATTTTTTTTTTTTTCAAGCTATAGCCACGATTGACACACGCAGCTACAGTCAACACTATAGCCGCGTTTTAGGGAAACGCGGCTATAGGTGTGCCTATGGCTGCATTTTCGAAGCGTGACAATAGGACATTTTTAAAAAAATAAAAATAAAAAAAGTTTAGCTAGGCCTATAGCCGCATTTTTCAAATGCAGCCATAAGCCCTACCCACATAAACGCCGCTAAAAACACCAAAAAACTCGGCTATAGGTCTATCATTATAGCTGCATTTTTAAAAAACGTAGCTATAGGTTATCTATAGCACGGAAGTTGCAGTGGAAAAAGTCTAGTCGATTATTTTCGATTTACCCTAAATTTGGCTTCTCAAGTCCAACGACTTCTAAGAGATGTGGCTCAGTAAGCATTAAGTATGAATTTATTTTTATTTTAAAAAGTTAGCTATTGTTCATGGTTGGATGTTTATGTTGTTGCTTTTGTTTGGCTGCTGAATTTTCATGTTATTGTTTTGCCTTTTGTTTGGTTGTTGATCGGTTGTATCATGTATGGCACAAAGAATGTTTTTTATTTATTTATTTAGGCAGCACCATAAAAACATGACATGTGTTCTTGGTCTAGATATTGGGTTCGCTTGTAATTTTCATTTTTAATTCTCTCCTTGTTCTGTTTGATTTTATTTTCTCTATGGCTGAAAGTTCTTTCTTTTTGGTTTTATCTTTTGAAGGTTTGGGGTTTGGATTTGCTGCGGTTAGGTTTTCCTAAATTTCTAATGGCAATTTTGGTTTCCTCCTGTATAGGAGATTGCACTAGACGCAATGGACACCTAAGAGATGAATTATACCATAAATTCAGTACCGTATCTCAACAATATGTGCTATTGTGGTGTAATTTTAGACAAGGTGCACCTCAATTGTTAGAGATTTACACATGCTTCAAAGCCGTTGGAATTCCTATAGGTTGCAAAAGACGATTTGACAGCTGTGGTGGTAGAAATAGGTTTCCGAGAATTTATTTCCCATATGTAAACACACTCCCTAACCCGTACGTTTTCTTTTTTTTTTGAGATTTCTTTCTCTTTTTGTGAGTTTAAAATTTATTTTTTACTTTGGGATTAATTTTCTCATTTTTTTTTTTTGTTGTGCAGTTATATTAGCCATGAACAATTGTAAAATGCAATCATGACTCAAATCAAAGATGCTAATCAGTGATCATGATGCTTATTTTTGGGTAGTTACATGTTAGTGTCACAATGATGTAATTAAACACTTTATTCATCCTTTATGTGCATACTAATATTGTTCTCAAAAAAAAAAAAAATGTGCTTACTAATATGGTTCTCAAAATATATATATACACTTTAAGTCGCGTTTAAAGAAACGCAGTTGTAGGCAGGCTATAGTCGCATTTTGGAAACGCAACTATAGGCCCTTTTTCAAAAAGAATAATAATAATAATTGTTCAAACTATAGCCACGATTGACACATGCGGCTACAAACAACACTATAGCCGCATTTCTTGGAAATGCAGCTTTAGCTGTGCCTATGGCCGAGTTTTCGAAACGCGGCAATAGGACATCTTTTAAAATAAAAAATAATAAATAAATAAATAATTTGCTGGGCCTATAGCTACGTTTTTCAAATGCAGCCATAAGCCCTACCCACATAAACGCCGCTAAAAACACCAAAAACTTGGCTATAGGTCTATCATTGTTGCTACATTTTTAAAAAATGCGGCTATGGGGTATCTATAGCACGGCAATTGCAACGAAAAAGTGTTGTGGATTATTTTCAATTTACCCTAAATTTGGCTTCTCAAGTCCAGCAACTTCTAAGAGATGCGGCTCAGTAAGCATTAAGTTTGAATTTATTTTTATTTTAAAAAGTTAGCTACTGTTCATGGTTGGATGTTCATTTTGTTGCTTTTGTTTGATTGCTGAATGTTCATGTTATTGCTTTGCCTTTTGTTTGGTTGTTGATCGGTTGTATCATGTATGGCACAAACAATGTTTTTTATTTATTTATTTAGGTAGCACCATAAAAACATGACATGTGTACTTGGTCTAGATGTTGGGCTCACTTGTAATTTTCATTTTTAATTCTCTCCTTGTTCTGTTTGATTTTATTTTCTCTATGGCTGAAAGTTCTTTCTTTTTGGTTTTATCTTTTGAAGGTTTGGGGTTTGGATTTGCTGCGGTTAGGTTTTCCTAAATTACTAATGGCAATTTTGGTTTCCTCCTATATAGGAGATCGCACTGGACGCGACACTGGACACAATAGACACCTAAGAGATGAATTATACCATAAATTCAGTACCGTATCTCAACAAAATGTGCATTTGAGGTGTAATTTTAGACAATATGCAGCTCAACTATCAGAGGTTTACACGTGCTTCAACGCCATTGGAATTCCTATAGGTTGCAGAGGACGATTTGACAGCTGTGGTGGTAGAAATAGGTTTCCGAGAATTTATTTCCTGGATGTAAACACACTCTCTAACTAGTGCATTTTCTTTTTTATGAGATTTCTTTCTCTTTTTGTGAGTTTAAAATTTATTTTTTACTTTGGAGTTAATCTGAAAATTTACACTATCAAAGTCATCATTACACGCATTATTGAAAGATAGATACTTTTTAAATATTTTCATTCACTCACATTCCAATCCAAGTATTTGAAACAAAACTTGACTTGTTATTAGTCCTTATGATCCTCGTTGAAATGCACATGCAGCTTCTCTTCTATTCTATTCTAGGCCAAGAAAATGTTGCGCCACGTAATTCCACAAGATATGGTAGTGGAAATCCTATCAAGGTTGCCAGTGAAATCCTTGATGCGATTCAACTGCGTACATAAATCCTGGTATGCTCTTATGAGAAGTCATCATTTTATCACCAAGCACCACAAATTCGCCACTTCTAACAATCTGGGACGCAGTGTTGTCTTTAAATATCAGTTCAAGGGACACCTGTGCGTCTCATTGCTATCTAACGATACCCTAGAGGTTCCAGGGATGTAGATTTATTGTCATTGTTCCCGGACAAGATTGACTACCTAGACTTTATTTATGGTCCATACAGTGGAATATTTTTTTCTGCAAGGTTTATACCTGCCACAAGAGAATCAAAGGTGCTTATGACTCTGGAGAACATGTATGCTTCCATTTTGGCTTTAGAATTGATCCCAACACCAATGATTACAAGGTGGTTAGGATTGTGGACTTCTATGGTTGCCAGCAACCCTAATTTGAGGTATACAACCCTAGTACTAATTCTTGGTGAGTGATTGATAGATCCCTTATAGCATTGTCTCTACTAGGTTTCCATCATACCTAAATGAACTTTATCACTGGAAGGCTGCGGAGATTTGGGTGAAAACTGGACATAGGAGTCGGATGTTCCCTGAATATGGGCCTCCTCGCAGGTTCATAGTTTCATTTGACATAAGTAATGAGGTATTACAAGAGACACCACTTCCTATAGTAGCACGTGAAGTTGGTTTCATTTGATAGCCTGTTAGAATCCAATACATTGTATTTTCTTTAAATAGTATAATGAATCATAATAAATAAACTTATTAACTACGATAATTATCAGCTTTTTTATTTAGACAGAAAAAAACAAAAGGGAGAAAAAAAATTGTATTATATTAATTTAGCCATGGCGCACATTTCTTGACAAGGAAATAGAATAATCTTAATTTAGCCATCCATTCCACTTCAGAAAAACTTTTAATCATTTGATAATTGACTATTAAGAAAAAAATAATAATTTTTTCTTTTAGAGAAATGTTATATCTACAACATTTTCATAGCAATTTATCTCTGATAATAAGTTGTTATTGATGGTTAATAAGTAATATAAGTGGTAGATTCATTTAAAATCAATAACAACTTATCACTTAAAATTTATTGTGAAATGTTGTAAACTAGCAATACTCTTTCTTTTATGGCAAAGTATTGATAATATTTTTGTTATGTGTTTAATGAGGTAGCTGCATTTATATTTATATATAAGCGGTTCATTAATAAGTTCCGTAAAGAAATGTTATGTTTACAATATTTTCATAACAATTTATCTCAAGTGATAAGTTGTTATTGATGATTAAAAAGTAATATTAGTGGTGGGTTCGTTTAAAATCAATAACAACTAATCACTTAAAATTTGTTGTGAAATGTTGTAAACTAGCAATACTCTTTCTTTTATGGCAAAGTATTGATAATATTTTTGTTTTGTGTTTAATGAGGTAGCTGCATTTATATTTATATATATAAGCAGTGCACTAATAAGTTCCGTTGAGCCTTCAGGCAATTGAAGATCTAAGTCTCAAATTTTATTCATGCATTATTCCATCAACTGATTTAAATCTAAGGTATGTTTACTTTTCTTTTCTTTTTCTAAGCATAGGTCTCGATCTAATAACAATCCTTGATTTCGAATTTTTAATGTGAATGCCATAGCGTTGTTGGACCCTAGTCTGTAAATTCCAACAAGACGCTCTAATTCTAAACGTTGATGGCTTGAATTTTGTTAGTTCATTTCATTTCGACCATTTTATTTTTAATTAAATAATAGCACCGAGTTCATTCTCCAAAATTTAAAACCATAAAAATAAATTAGAAAATCAAATTTCCAAAAGATAGTAGATAATACACTATTGGGTAAACCCTTTTGCGATATGGTCTACATTTTAAAATTTAAGTTGGGGCTTGAAATTAAGTAATAATCAATTATAAAAAGTAAACAAAATTAAGGGTGTCAAAATAAAACTTAAAAAAAAAAAAAAAAAAAAAAAAAAAAAAAAAAAGAAGAAGAAGAAGAAAGGCTCTACACAGAATGAACAGCTTCATACACGATGCATTTCCCATACAAAAGAACACAAATCAGCACTCTTTCGCTGATTGCTCCCACCTTACAGAAGCGATAACTAAGAACAGCAATATAGAAAGACAGGCTAATGACTCTCCTATGGCCCTATATCAACTGCAACTAACATGTCTATTTTACAGTCCTCTTAAATCTCAAATATAACTCCAGCAAGTCCATCTCCAATTGGTAAAGCCAGTATCCAGAAAACTATGCCACCCACTGTGTGCCAAAGTCTGTGGCTTGTACTGGAGTTTCATCTTCAGTTATTTTTGTGATTTCAACAGTGAATTAGTGGACAGATCACTAATGCAGCAAGGGAAAAATGTACATCGATTAGCACATACCGCTGTGTGCCGTCATATTCCAAGCTAAAACTTCTTTCTGTAATGCCCCCAAACTGCTGGCTGAAACATTTCTCTAATGGTACAATAAAAGGAGAGCACAGTACCGAGTTAGGGGCCCTCAGAAACAAGATAGGCAAGATTAACCCAAACCAAACAATCACTGCTGATTTCCAAAACCTCACATATTATCGGAATTATCTCCAGAATCTGGCATATCCTGGGGACTGCGTGTCTTAACTTGATAAACCTTCTTCACCTGCTTCTCACTGGTTCCCCAAGATGCAGTTTCTTGTTGTCTAATATGCATGCCACCATTTGCAGCTGGTGCTTTATTGATCCACTTAGGAGGTGGTGTTGGAGGCGCCCCCATGTTCTCCACAAACTGGTTGGGTAAGTTTGTTGAGTTTCCTAAATTTGGCATCCTCGGTGACATCATTGCAGTTGGCCTAGGTGACATCACTGCTGGTGGTCTGGTTCTCACACTTTCTTCTATTGCCAAAGCAGACACCCCAGTCCTCAGGTTGCGGATCTGATCTGGGTATTGTAATCTATCTTGCGTCCTCAAATTCTGTCTTTCACCTTGCAGGCCATTTGATGCAACGCTAAACCTAGGCCTAGCCATCATGCCTGGGAAATTGTTGTGATGCCCATGATAATAATTTGGGTCTTCAGTAAAGCCTCTTTGGTACCCAGAGGGTCCAGCTGGCCTCGGTCTGTTGACCGTATAGTTGCCTGGGAAATTTTGCCATGCTCCTTGCTCCAAATATCCAGAGGATGAATTGTTATTTTTGATGTTAAGTGTGTTCTTCACAAGACGATGTGCTGCTTCTCCCAGTAATGGACCGGCAATTGCTCCAGGGACTTGTGGCCTGTAAAAAAGACGCATTACATTCAAAAACCAAAGCTCTTTAAAGGTAGTTTGCAATAACACTGCAATAATTATACTATAAAGCATTAATAATGGCAATTAAATAGGAAAATAGTGGTAGCAATGCATGAAAGCAAAGAGGTCGTCCAGATGCATCACTTGGATTCCCAATAAAAGAAATTAAAATAGAAAAATGCATATAAAGCTGATATTCTCTCTTCTATTTTCTATTGCAACTGTGCCAGTGAAAGCAGTATCTTTCACTTATCCTAACCTAGCCCACAAAGGATGAGATAAATGACAACAGTAACACTTGCAGTAAGACCATGTAAGTGTTGCCATGGCTTGCTTAAGCAAATACTTGCTCACCTTTCCCTCCCTTGGTGCCGCCGGAAACCATTGTCTTCATGCCACAAGACAGGGAACGGTTTAAGATCTATAGGTGTTAAAATCTGCAAATATAACAAATATAAAAAATTATAAGAAGCAAATATTTTCAAAAACATTAAATGATGATCCAGCACCTGAAACATCAAATGACCACCCCTGCAACATGCTAAGAGCATATAAGCAGGGAGATTGGTCTCCCATGACATCAATCAAACAAAGCAGTCTTTAAGAAGAAAAACTAATTCAAATTTTTTCCCATCATGCTATTGACCAGTAAGAAAAGATAAGCTAAGTGTTCCAATAAATCTTTTAAGCAAATGTTCAGGGTTAAATCTCTATGATATATAGATGGGAAAGATTTAAATTTTTTATACCCAACAACAGTATGCTTCATTTTCTTTCATGCATTGGAGGGTCTCCCTCTAAAGGATCGATGATTGAAACTTACTGGTCCTTTTACTTTTCTATTAAAATATAATTTAACAAGCAATTTTTTTGCAAGCAATTTTTTTGCAAGATTCTACAAACCTTTCCAGGCATGAGCACACCCTTTGGAGGTTCTGGAATGTGTTTATGGGCTTGAGGATTAAGATATGTTACATTTCTGCAATGCAAAAATGCCCAATGTGAGAAAAGTAACAAAGCTTTAATTTCTCAGACGTATGAGGGATACTTACAAGACTTGGTTATTATTAATGTCTGCCAATCCACTGACAGGGGAAGGGACAATATAGCTGACACCATTTCTCTCACATAACCAAAAGTATCCATTCATTCCACCACTGCAAAAGGTCAACAAAGGATAAAGGTACTTAAACCAGTGCAAGTGAATGATGGAAAATGATCATAATTCTTCAAACCAAAATAACTGATTTATAATGAGATCAACCAACCTAGCATTTGCATCAATTACCCAAACATATCTTTCATGTGGAGGCAACTGAAAATATATTCCGTAATAGTGAATTATATGTGAAGCCAAAGGATGGGCAGGGTGGACATAAAGCAAATCAAGCATCACGCTATTCCGAAACTTTTCTTCATCCTGCATATAACAGATTGAAGATGAGCTCAGTTCAGCATTCAAAACACAATAAATGATATTTGACAGCATGATTGTTCTTGTCCCTAGTGAATACTTCCTGTATACTTGGGTGACACTTTTTTGATATTCTAATAAAATCTTCTCATTGCTTATCAAAAAGATAATAATAATGATATCTGACAGCATCTAGGTCCGGGCTGCTAATGATGGCCCTAATGATCCATAGATTATAGCTATCCTCCTTGCTTGAAACTACAGTTGGTACAGAGTAAGGTTCTAAAGAATCTAAACTGACAATGCTGCCACAACCAGAGCCACAGCATATAAAGGGGTTTGGGGTGGATCATAAGAAATTAAATTGAGTTTCAATATGGTCAAATTTCAGTTAAGAAAATTAGCAGCATCAAAATAAATGTAAAAATACTCAGTTTATCACCAGGACAAATATCAAGAATCAAATTAGCAAAGTGAAGAGGATGCAAAAACATTTTTTCCCCATAAAATTGCTAAGACAACTCAAGAATCACATTGATCAATCTTGAGCAAAACTACAGCACAAAATCATTTCAAGAAGTTCATCAGAAGTTTAAAAATAAAATAGGAAAGTACTCCATATTTTCAGAAAAGAAATAGCTTGAATAAAATAAATTTTGAGAATAGCAAAAACAAATAAGTTCAACAACCAGTAGATAAACAAAGAACTCCTATGTCCAAAAATAGTATAAAAAGTCAAATAAATTTTACAAAAGGTCTTTGATGGGACAAATTTCCTCATCCCCAAACACATCAGATCCAAACTAAATAATGCGTCTCCTAGCAAATCAGTCAAGAGTGTAATTATTATAGAAACCTAAAGGACTTAAAATTCATGGATTGCTTCTCTGTCCTTTAAGAGTTTAGTCCGTGAGCTTGTCAGTCAGCATACATACATACAAACATATCTTCTTCTTTTTTTGGATAAGTACCATGCATACATATCAAACTTCTTAATTCATTCCCTCAAATGAAATGATAAATTTCCCCGTTTACAAAACGTTGCACTTCTTTAGGCAGTCAAGAAAGTTTCACAGGAAAGTTGATCTCACGAAAATTTATTTAAAAGTGAAAGGAAAAGAAAGTTATTTAAGCCTTGTCCCTTCAGTTTACAAGAGAAGTTCGTGAAAGTCTAACTTTCATGTGGTGCATTACTCTTTTCTAAAAGTACAAGAATCTTAACTTTTCTTGCTAATCAAACGCATGAAAAATAAAATAGGGAAAATTACATTTTGAACCCTATAATAATTTATGGAGTGTAACAAATTAAACCAGTAATTTCAAAAGTAACAAAACAAAACTTATAGTTTCAAAAGTAACAAATCAAACACTGAGATTCACAAGGTAACAAATTAAATACTCAGCCTATATTAAATCCCAAACACAATGCCTCTACACTTAAATGGGTTGGGGTTTGATTTATCAGGTTTAATTTGTTACACCCCCAAAACTTTACAATTTAGTATGAATATTTCCTAACAAAATAAAGTAAAGCAAGAAAACAATTTTATTTTCCATTATCCTTACAACCAGATAAAAAACCAAATTGCACAATAATCTAATTATTAACATCCAGCAGAAATGCATGGATCATAAAATGATAAAAAAAAATTCATAATTTTATGTTTTTTCTATATATAAGTAATCCCCTCTTCCATACCGTTAAAGCGCCTTCAACCTTCTTTGTTGCAGCAATCAACTTCTTCTCATCAATGAATGGCAACTTGACAACACCCTGTTTTCTCAACAAACAAAAAAAAATACTCCTAATATAACTTACAATCACTTGATCAAATAAACAGAAAAAGATGTAAAACTATATGTAATAACAGACACTACCTGCCAAGCAAAGCGCTTGCCATTCATGTCAACGTCAAATTCTGTCCAAAAAGAAACCTGCTTAATATTCAAAGGAGAGGAACATTTTTCACAAGTTAAACTGCATAATGATCAATCTTTACCAGAAGGATAGAATTCAAGGATGGGTGATGACAGGTCAGTCATCAACTTTCTGTATTTCTCTGGCAGGGCACTTGAACTGTAACAAGAAAGAAATAAGCTTACCACCACAACAGGCAGAAGAAAGAAAAATTACCAGATAGAAATTCTCTCTATAGGGGGAAAAAAAAAAAAAAAAAAAAAAAAAAAAAAAGCAGAATAACTAAATTAATTTATTAAAAGAAAGGCAAAAACCTGGCAGCAGGTAGGGTTCCCATGAGCTGATCAAAGGGTTTAAATGGCTCTCCCAAGAAAAAAGTTATTTCCAAATCAACAAGATCTTTGAGATCAGAAGCAAAAGGAGCATAATGGTATGGATAAAACCTGAAACAGCAGTACATAGGTGCAGGTTTTAACCAATAAACTATGATGAAGAAGATATCATACACCTTTTAGAATAAATAAATGAAGAAGAAAATATCTTATGTATTACAGAGAGAGACTATTTAGCTGTTGCAGTTAACATAGCTGTAAGTAATATCTACAAGCTCTAGGCCAAAACCATAATAACAATAGGATCCGTAAATTGCAAACATTTTCTCATAATTCTTCAATTTTAAAAAAGAACAAATAGCAATGACTTTCTAGATATATTCATCTTCTTCCAGGAATGACTCAATATATCTTTCATGCAAAAAACTCAGGACCATACATTCAAGAATATGTACGTGTATCCATATGTACAGTCTAATAAAGTTTACTCTAATGGGATGATATAATATAGGCAAAACAAAGCACAAAATTTCTACTATCAATATAAACTAAACAGCCAATGAGAATTAGCTCAAACGGCACCTACTCCCTCATAGGAACGGGATGGAAGATGAGGTTGTGGGTTCAAAACTAATTAAGGGTGTGTACAAATTATCAGATTAAGGGGGAAAAAACCCTGAACTGACCATTGCCAGGAGCAAACACCTTGGTAGTAATAACGGCAGACCCAACATAAACCTTCCACATACTTCAAAACCTGCAAAGAAAGTGGTCAGCAATGACAAACAAAGATGATTATGCAACCTTTAAGTGGGCTGCAGTGAAAAACAAAGTTGATTACGCCAAAGATCACAAATATAAGGCTAATTGTGAGCAGATAAAACTCACCACGTCTTTTCTAACTTCATCAATCTCCTCTGGCTCTGATACATTAAATTTCTCAGCATAATACCTTTCCTTGTATCCAGGCTCCCCTAGCTTAACCTGAGGAAAGAGCAAATAACAATTAAAAATATTTTACAATTCTCTAAACAACACCATTCTTAATCACTAATTTGTGCTTGGCTATTTTCTCGTCCATCTTGCAAGCCCACAATCAAGCAGAATCCAATTAAGACAAAGGTTATTGTGAAACAGCAATCAACCAGGTGCATTTCAGACCAATGGAACAAGACAAACGCTTACGATGTATAGAAAAAACAGTCAAATGATTGGAATAAGATTGCTATTGAATGAAGGAAACCTGCATCTTCCATCATTCAGGCGAACTTAGAATCTAAGTGGGCAAAGATTTAAAGCATTTCAATTATCCAGATCATCCAAAATGAGAAGAAGAAAAAAATATTCCATGCAATTGATAATGGTAGAGAGAGGAAACAAAAGCACACATCAGCCCAGAGTTGGGTTATATGCTTAGAAGGGGTTATAGAGAGGAAAATAATACTGGTAGTTTTACAGTCATTCATTTACCCCACAAAATTCCAAGTAGGTCTCCATTGACAACATCAAAGAGAACTCAAAAGAGGGATTTTCTAGAGATCGTCGGAAATGTTGACACTCTCAACATGATCACATAAGCCAATAAAACGATAGCCGTTTTCATTTCTCAATATTAGATGCCCATTTCATTCCAGCCCCCCCCCCCCCCACCCCCTCTCTCTCTTTTTTTTTTTTTTTTTTTTGAAAAGTTCTAATCAAATAGACTTTTAATTTGGATTTATTCCCAATAGAGGTGAAGCTACTAGCCTGTGCAGTTCATTTTGAATTTTCACTTGTTAAGATTGATAGAACTTAAAATTGAAGTAATCTTCAAAAGTTATATCAACTTTATCATTTTATCCAAAAGAAAGGGCTCCTTATGATCCAATGATTTTCAATGTATCGATTTTCTGAATTGCACTTACATTATGATAACAAATTCCTCTCCTACGCGAATTAGGGAAAGGTTTTCATAAACCCAGACCTTCTCTACATGCTAGATCAAATAGAATACAAAGCCCTTGTCTATGAATATAATATAAGAATTCCATTATCAAAGTTAGACTACAGACCTTGTCTACCACTGGTGCTTGTGGCTCTTCAGCAGACTCTCTTCTTGATTTAAGTTTCATCTCTTCATTATTCTCAAAAGCCTGCAATTATCATTAACATCAAGTCTCAGCCAATTCCCATATTCCTATTCTTGAGAACAATAGGAGCTATTGAAAAACCAAATAGCTGAAGAAGCACAAAATTAGTCTGTCACATTGGCAGTACAAAATAAGTAATTTACATGTTTACATACATATTAAAAAAGTCCTTTTTCTTCATAGTAATTAAACATGCACCCAGTGAATAACCCATGACATAACCCACCAACTTGCTTTTGCAAAAGGAAGTACAGTTTGAGCTAAGGCTCATTGGCTAGAAAAGTCCAAATTTTGTAAGGCCAAGCATCCTTGGGGATTTAAATCCAGCATACAGCAATACAGAATTGCCTAATATTTCTAAGAGAAAGGACTCAAGAAGATGTAATCACAGTGTTGTTAAAGCTAACCTAAGTGTGCTTCAAGCACAATAGCCCAAGGGATGAAGCACTTTGATGAAGCAAAAGCAGGCATGCTTTTCTTTGTGCTTTTCCAAAAAGAAGCACAAGGTGCTTTTCCATTTTTTTTCCCCAAACCCTAAAACAAAATCCATTGAAATAAAAAAAAAAGGACACTAATTTTTACTATTCTGGTGCTTTTTGATCTTTACTTTTACAATATATTTTAATTAGCTATGTACTTCGCTTTAATCATTGCTGCATTTGCAAAAGTAGTAGTGAGACTAGATCATTTGTTGCTGCATTATGAAATTGCCTATGGAACTTTGGACTTTAATCTTTTATGTTTTGGGGTTCTGTGGATAATGTCCAAAAGTGTTGTTGGCTACATCAGGATGGAGGAATTGGTTTGGTAAACATTTTTCTTTTGTCTGGAATTTAGTTCCATTATGCATATTGTGGACTTTGTGAAGGGAGAAGAACCATCATACTTTCAAGGATGTGGATGCCTCAGTTACTCAACTAAAATTGACTTTCCTTAAAACCTTGTTTGAATCTTTGGGTCATTATAAGATACATTTGAATCATTTGATGCAGGAAATGCAAAGAAAAATTAGTTTTAGTTTATTTTTATTATATTTTGGAAGTCGGGTGTATTTGCTGGTCAATTGGATTTTATTTTAGGTTTATTAGTTAATTAGTTTATTAGTATTCTATTTAATTTCTTAGAGTTAAGGGTATCATTTTTTTAATTTAATAATTTGGCTTTCCTAAGTCAACTAGAATTAGTATTTAGTCATAGTAGTCAATATAAGCACACTATGGTATTCCTATCAACAAAAATTTTGATTACTTTTTGAAAAATCTCTTGGAATTTCAATGGTATGGTGCTGACTCCAACCAACCATATGTGCTGACTATTAGGCTTGTCATCTCTTGCTTGGTGGTGCAGCCTCCAAGAAAGCCTAGTTATTGACTCCTACATTATCTATTTTTTATCCTCCAATTTTGTTTTGCATCCATTTTGATTTTTTTCTACATCAACTTCATTGATTCTCTTTCTTTTAGGCTGTAATCTTCGTTTATTTAATCTCTTTAAGTCTATTTTGTGTATATTTCTATGCACATGAGGTAGTTTAAAATTCCATCGCTTATCAAATAGATATCATTGTTGTTATGGTTATAAAAATGAGCTCTAGCTCAACTAGCACCTCCTCCCTTAATAAGTTCTAACGGGGTGAGATTGTGGGTTCAAGACCCATTGAGTGCATAACATAACAAACAACAAGTAAAAGCATTGTTATATGATTATGTATATTTTGTAACACACAAGAGAATTCTATAAGATGTACTTTTTTAAACCTCACATATGCACCTATAAACTGAATTTAGAGTCTATAACGCTCATGACTATAAGCATAACACATTGGTGAAATCTCTAATACCCAACCTTGAATAGCTGGCTCTAGATACCTACCAAAAGTCCAAAACAAACAAGTCCTACCATAAATGCAGATGAGTCCAGCTATGATACAGAGATTATGACCATATACTCTTAATTATGTATATGAAAATGAGATTATACAAATCCTATATGGCAAACTACTTTGTTAAGCTAAATGAATCCACAGTTCATAAAACTACTTGGAAGAAGCTACATGAATCCCTCCTCACCATTAAACTCTAACTAGAGTTTTTCTTTTTTTTCTTTTCTTTTTTTCTTTTTTTTTTTTGGGTAATTCAGCTTTTATTTATTGAAACAAAACAGAGTACAAAGGGAACCTACCTGCTACAGCAACCAAATACAAAACTAACTACAAGACCAAAGCAAGGCCAAACATATGGCAAAGCAAAAATGCACTAACAACTGCACTAACAACAGAACAAGACATATTAAAAAAAATCCAAACCAGCACTTCAGCATGGACAGCACAATAGCACTCTAGCAAAAACTAGAGTTATTCCTTTCACTCTTGGAGTATTTTCTTTCACTTCAGCCATTCGATGGGGCATTCCCAAAATCAAACTCAGAACCTCTCACAAGCAAAGCAAGAACAATATTTTTTTTTTTGATAGGCAAAGCAAGAACAATATCACTAGACCAAATGTTACATTTTTCAATTATTATTTATTAGTAAATCTACGTGTTCCAACAGTTAATTAAAGTACTTTCCATTACATGCACTAGATAACTAGAAAAGCAGCAAAAAAAAAACTTATTAAGTTATTTTAGAGCTTTCCATTCCATTTTCATTAGCCCAAACAACACATGTATTGCAAGGAACAAGCATTGACAAAGCAACCCAATTCCATGCAAGTTGATAAGCACCAAGCAATTCAATGAAATGTGTTATAATATGAGATGCTTCTAACAAATAAGACAATTCAAGTATACAATAAGAAGTAGTCAGCTAAACAAACTAATAATAAAATGATTTTTCCAACAAAAGAAATAAATGTTCCAGACATTATATGATTTTTTTTTTTTTTTAATAAATAGCTCCAGACATTATATAATAATAATACTAAGAAGATAATAAGAATCTAGAAAGATAGAAGTTAAAAAATAAAAAATCATGTCAAATGGATAGGGAAATGAAAATGATAATAATAATTAATAAGAGTAGAAACATGGAGAAAGCAAAATACCTGCTGAATTCGAGCCCTCTTTTGAAAGATTTGCTCTTCATAAACAGAAACAGACTGAATAAAATGTTCTACTTTATCTAACAAAACCTGGAGATGCAAAATAATTCACATTAGTATCCGAAAGCTAGCACCATTAACTCACACAACATATAACAAATAACAACTTACAAACTTCTAAGTCATCCATATATATTTTAAAAGTTCTTGGAAATTTTATAATTATTTTTCTATAAATCATTCTCTTTATTTTTTTTTTCCCTCCAAAATACTTCAGTTCAAATTTAAGACTGAGATCTATAAAAACTTACTTCTTGTCAATTTTTATGTATATATCCATGTCACTTTTGCTCCTAAAGAATTTAAGGCAAAAGATGAAGAATGGTTGATTTAAAGTGATGAAATTCTTGATATCATTTTGTTTTTCAAAGTGGGACTTGACTTAGGTTTAGATGTAGGGCATACCAATTCAAATGAATGTATGATAGTTTCTCATTCTGAATCTGTCAAAATCAAGAAAGACTTGTATAGGGAATCCCACATTGGAAAATGAAAGAGGATGCTACACTTCCATTTTATACGCTGAATGTACCGACTAGCTTTTGTGTGGGCTAACATTCTTTATTTCAATGTTGGTTGATTGTTGGCCCATTTACTCCCTTATAAAAGAAGTAATGTGTATAAGCTTTCTTTCCTTTTTTTTTTTTTCTTCTTTTTTGATAAAATGTAAGCTTACTTTCTTTTTTTCCCGGTTAAACCTTTCAGGTTCAACTTTCTTTTTGAATTGCAGTTTTCTTTTTTTTTACCCAGGAACATTTCCAGTTCTGGGTTTTGGCAGTTGAATCACTAGTTGGCCAATTTTTCACAATTTCGGGTTTTTGTAGGTCCCAAGTCACAGTTGAACTGGTTGGACCAACCAGTCCAATCCAGTCTTTGAAACCTATGGGTGCCACACAAGTATGAGAGCTTATTAAAAATGTCCAATATCTGAAACACCACAAACCATCTACTTCTAATTCGATCTACCCTACACACCAAAAAATAAAATGATTACTAATATACTAAAGAAATTAAAAAATAAAAAACAATGTTACCAAACCCATAAGCAGGGCAGGGATTACACAGCTTCTTTCAGCATCATAGCAACTAAATTCTATACATGATGAGAACACATGTACTCTACTTATCAAAAAACTTAATGATTTACATAAAGCAGAATATAAACTTATATGAAAAGGAAACAGATAAACAAGAATTTCATATTTTGCATGTGATATACATATAGACTAACTGCTGTGCTCCCAACCTTAAATATAATTGAAAATTCCTAAGCGTTTAATGTCTGCATACCTATCCACAAGTTAAATCAACACCTGCACCTATCTATACATCTTAGGTATATGACCTTCAATTAACCCAACTCAAGGTTTTGGTTTTGGTGGGATGATAGGATTATGACTATCACAAAGTACAAGGGTGAGATTTCAATCTTTTAACCTTATTTGTTCTACATGTTCTGAGGACGAACTTTTCATCTCAAAGCCACTATTTGAAACTATTCAGATTTATTAGAACACCCATCCAGTTGTTGTCAAGTAAAAGAAAAAGAATATTATCATGAGCCGGTCACAACTCCCAAACATAAGAACAAGCCACAAACTGCTGCTACAGAATCACATGCCACACTGAACAACAGACAAGCAGACTGTATAAAGAAGAGAAATTACCTCACCCGCATCAGTAAGATAACCACCCATTGCAGCAAACTCACTTCTATAAATATGCATCAGTAAATTTATAGCACCCTGAAGTAGTAAAACAAGAATGAAAAATTAGAATAAGAAGAGGGAACTGAAAGAGAAAGAACATCAAATGCAGGAAATTTTTTGAAGTTTACAAAGAAGGTTTTACAGTCAAAAAGTTTAAAGATGCTAAAAGAATGGGAATCTTAATCAAATTCAGGGTGGAAATATAGAGAAAATGTTTATAATCTCAGTACTAAGAAGAAAAAATGTGAAAACTTTGGCAAATTTTTAACTTGCAACAAAAATTAACACAGAAGGCTGCCTCCCACCTACATACCTCCCTGATCTCCAATGTTGGCATATGTGGAAGAAAGTCATTACCAACAAAAAAACACATAAATACAAAATCATCTACAATTCGTTCGAAGTTAATCTCAAATGGAGGGTTCAGAATCTCCAAATCATATTGCAGATATTCTCGCAACACCCATAGGTTGAGAAACTGCCAACAAAGTGAACGATTTCAGATATAATAAGACAAATAAAATAAAAACAAATTTAAAAATTGTGGAACTTAAAAGGCAGAAGTGAATTCCCAAACCTGATATTTCTTCTTGTGAATTGGGGTATCATCTACGGCATTCCGATCCTCAGCTCCATTGCCTGCCCTACCACGACAATCAGCTGCAAGATGACCAACTTGGCCACAACTAAAACATTTTTCCTGATGCCCAGGCAGGGTAATCACCTGTGAACTCAGGAAAGTGTGAGATCAACCATTTGAAATAAACTATTGTGTGAAGAGTGTTATCAAGACATGAGCAACTGACCTCTCTTAGTACAGAAAAATGAATCTCATGTGTAGCTAAAGATAGCATAATCAGATCAGCGTCCTGTAGAGGACCAAAAAAAGTGCAAAAATAAGAAAAGACAAATAGCACAACAAGATTAGAAATGATGAGCATAAAATTGGGCAAACACTTACCAGACCATATAGACAATGACGAGTGTTTGGATTGAAACCAGGAAGGTTACGTTGCAATCGAATGTATGACATGATTTTGTGTTCCCCTTCACCGGGTACATTTGAATCAGAAAGAATAACCTTCAAATAATCACCCAATGCAGCCCCATAAATAAATTAGAGAGACAAAGTATCCTGAAAATCAGAAGCATAAGGGGAAAATATAGAAGGGATTACTCCACAGACAAGGATCATCCGATCTTGAGGGGATAAGGGAGACATAGAACCATGTAGGATAAGATCAATCACACCTTTGTATTCCGCCAGCCTGGATTGCGGTTCAACCTAGATTGTATAAAGTACTGAAGTGCTACTGAAAGCACCGCCATAAACTGAGTTCCGGGAGTGATGACATTTGAATCACAAGTTGCAGGCTTTTCTTTAGGGGTCAAATTTCTTCCCTCAGCCTCAAATTCTTTCCTCAGCCTTTCCTCTTCAGCTTCCTAGCATGTCATATGTGAGTTAACCAACATCATTATTTTTTATTGGTAATGACACACACACCTACTATCTCACCCTCCACCTTGGTCTTACAAGAGGAGTTGTCATTAAGTAGGAACCGTTTAGCTAGCATGAGATATATCTTACCGCATCAGCCGCATCTTTTGCAGCTCTGAAGCGCCGAGAACGTTGCTGATTCATTTTAGCTCTTGGTGCAACCCCATCTATAAAATTCAAATTCAACAAATCTGAATCTAGTGCAACAAAAATGTGCATAGACAGCATATATTAAATAGAGCTCACCAATTGCCATATAAAGAAGCTTCCTTGGGCGAACTAATGAGAAGAGATGGTCAATGTAATCAAATATTGATTTGAATACATCGTCATAGGTGGTAGGTGAAGGCTGCATGAACAGAGTATAAATATGTTACCAGGTTGTCAATTTCAACTGATTTGTCAACATGGTTGGGGCATCAGACATGCTCACAAAGTTCTAGATGCAAGAACTCCGCCGTATGCATGTCTCTTTTAAGCATCTATATCTAATGTATAAGTATTTGCTTGCATGCATGCATAACAACCGCATTTAGTAAAACAATTATGAGAAATATACACCAGAACAATTCAGAATAATTCTTTACAAGGGTTCTTTCATCTAACATCATTATTATCCAATGTGTTTCCAGAATCAAATTTTTATACCCCCTCCCATAGTTTTTTTAAAAATTAAAAAGCGAAAGCACAAACGGCATTGACGAAAAACAAACGTAACAAGCAACTTGAAGGTCATTATTTTCTACATTAAACTCTCCCTATATATCCAAACTCATTATAACTGCATTCAAAGTTTCCCACATCTAATCCTACATAGATATTTTTTTATAGGTAGATCTAAGCCTACATAATTATCATGAACGCTTAGTTGAGTTGAGCCTCATTACAAACATGATCACATTTCAAACATTTCTGTTTTGCACCAAAAATCAGCACTAAAAGGTTTGATTGAAAGTTCTTCAATTTTGTTTTGGCAAGCTGTTGAAATTATTAGAGGAAATTTCATCGTCAAAGATGGAAAAATCGATGTTTACCCTATATAAACCAACACAACTACACATTACACAATCCTTTCTCTCATTGGTACATGTCTACGGCTCTACGCAATCCTCAGACCCTGTCCACCTTACTTTTACAAGAAGAGGAGGTGCAAGTGCAACTTGCAAGAGCTCATTGGCTTATCTATCAATCTATCTACACGCAACACATGAATACATAAAAACACACATACAGCCCAAATTACTAAAACAATGTTGCTTTGTCTTAATTTTTCTTCGGTTACATGAAAAAAAAAAGAGTGATGCTAAGCTTTTCGAATTAAAAGTCTTAACTTTTAAACACAATACCGTAAAAAAATATATCTGTAATTAGAACTTTCATTTATTATGTTGTTAATATGGCACCAATCAATTTGTAAGGTTCTTCTAGTAAAACTGATAGTAAATTTAGCTAAGAAACTGCCAAACTGTCATCTTCAAACTAAAATCTCTCTCTCTCTCTCTCTCTCTCTCTCTAAAGTATCAATGAATTCAAATTTTCCTGAGCTAAAAACTCTCTCTCTCTCTCTCAACCAAATTTTCCTCTCTCTCTCTCTCTCTCTCTAAAGCAATCAATTTTAAAATTAGTTCAAGAAAATTCTTCCTGAGCTAAATTCTTTCTTTTCTTTCTATATATGAAACAAAATGAAATGAAAAACATAGCAATCGAAAGAGAAAAAAAAAATTAGGGGAAAATAAACGCATACCTTGCCCTCAGGATGAAAGCAAGGGTGAATGATTCCATTCATGTCCAAGTACAAGTTATCGAACTCCATTCCATTAGGGTTTGGACTCGACACGTCCACATTCTCCTCCTCCGCCTCCACCACGTCAGCTATCGACCTTGGATACCGGTCCGCCAGCCACCGATAAAACGCCGGCACGCCCATGGATCTTTGTCGGTTTCCGGATTCGGATCCGGGTCGGAGAAAAACAAATATATAATATGGAAAATTTGATCGAGATCTGTGTGTTGACTGTGTGGGTTGGTGAAGATTTTGATTGAAAGAAAAGAGGGATAGTGATCAATCAAAGTGGATTTTGGTTGGGAGAGGTGGGAGATTAGGGGGGTGTTTGGATGCGAGGGGATTTATAATTTTGGGGTTTTTTTGGTTGCATTGACTTGACGTGGATTAGGGGGTAAAAGGTGTTTGGGATGGTTACTATAACTTACTAACAGAACTATGCTATCCTTGGAAAGTAATACTGCGGAATATTCTATTCGTGCCCATGCTGCCACCTACGCCGTCCCACGTGCCAAAATTTTCCAAAAAAAGTGCTGTGTTTGGAGAAAGTCGTACTTCCAATTTGGAAACCTCACGTCAACACTAATTCAAACGGTTTGGAAAATACTTATATTGCTTTTATTTTTTGGGGGCTAAATTGTAAATTTATTGTTTAAGTTTGACCGAAATTCATATTAATCTTTTAACTTTAGTTTTGTATAGTTGAGGCCAGGGGCGGAGCCGGGGTCAGGGGCACTTGTCCCTTGGCTCCACCCAAAAAATCTATTAATATTACTCCTATTATATTATATATAATACAATAAATGCATTTAAAAATTATGTAAATAAATGGTTAATAAATTGGATGGTTTTTTAAACCAAAACCAAAACCCTCCTAATATAACATTTTTATAATTACAATTTCAAAATGATTTTTTATGTAAATAAAACCCTTATAGATAATAAATAATATAATGAAAATGCTATTTTATTTTGAATTTTCTTACATTCAAATATTGCTTAATATACACACAAATGAATTGTTATTTTGCAAATTAATCTCAAATACTATATATATATATATATATATGTTCGCTTGCACGTGCATAAATGTGATGTCAAATGTAATTTTTGCCCCCCCAAGTCAAATCCTGGTAAAAATAATTGCTATAGTTCTCAGTGAGGTGGGAGGCCGTGTCCTCTCTACTCCCTGTAGCATAGGTGTCCCTTTTTGTAAGGGTGGCGGTCCCCTCTAGTAATCTATATTACTAGGTGGGTTTTTTTGGTCTTCGGAGAGCGGTGGAAGACATCTCTGGCGAGGGATGGAGGATCTTGCTCTGAGATGGAAGAAACTGTCTTTGTCTGAAGCGGAAGGCAAGAAATGCGATCTATCTAAGAACAAGAAGTTACAAGAGCATGTCCTTGCAGCAAAGTTCTTCACCAGGAGAATGGTCAACGTTGAGGCAGTAGCCAGGACGTTTAGACCGATCTGGCGGACAAAACGCAATTTTGAGGTTAGTATGGCGGGTGACAACATCCTTTTGATAGCCTTTGAGTTGGAGGTCGACGTGGAAAAAGTTCTTCAAGGCGAACCATGGGTGTTTGATAGACACCTAGTGGTGCTGAAACGCTACGATGGTTCTATCCCAGTCCAAGAGCTCAGCTTTGATCGGACGTCATTCTGGGTTCAAATACACAATCTGCCCTTTGCGTTGATGACGGTGGAGGCCGCGATCAGTCTTGGAGAAACGTTGGGTGTTGTCTCAAAACCAAGGGACACATCGGAGATGATTGGTGGAAATTTCATGAGAGTTCGGGTTGCGGTGGATGTAACGAAACCGCTTTGCAGAGGCAGAGTGATCACATGGGATGGACGAGAAGGGTGGGCTTCATTCATGTATGAACGTTTGCCAAAGATATGCTATTGGTGCGGCCACCTCTCACATGATGATAAAGAATGCACCATCTGGCTTAGCAGTAAGGGTGATCTTTCAGGAGTTGAGCAGCAGTTCGGGCCTTGGCTTAGAGCGACACAGTTCAATCCGTCGAGGAAAACCCGAGTTGAAGTACAGGGCTACGACGGTTTGGGTTCTCATCAAACAACACCAGGTACGGCTGCAGCTAGTCAAGTGTGTCAAGGGAGTATACCGACTGTCGCAGCATTGGCTGGAATGGTAGATACCGGTGCTAACGCGACGGATACAGGAGACTCAATCACGACGGCGCAAATGGTGGGCGGGAGTATCGACGGTACAAAGAAGCGTGATAAGCACGTGCTTGGCAGAAACACAGCTGGCCCACAAGAACAAATCCCGGATTTTGAGGCGATGATTAAGGACATTGATGATGCAATCAATACGGAATCCGTTACTTCGATTTTAAACACTCACAGTCCGGATTCTTCGCAGCTTTTGGCTGGCAATGATCAGTACGTCGAGATCAACGGAGGTACAACCGAAGTTTTGGGTAATCAAGAGGGTGACTTGGAAAAGGTGGAAGCCAAGTTGACTTCCCAGTTAACTAGGCTGTCTCCCACGAAAGTGAAATTCGAAATGGGCTGGGCTGAAAAACACATTGAAGGGAAAGGAAGTAAGAGTGGGCCCAAAATTTGTGGTGGAAAAAGTAAAAGCAAATTAAAACAGTCAAATGGGCCGGCAGAAGGAATTGAGGGTCCTTGTGATGTAACAAAAAGGGGCCTATCGAGGAGAGTTTGGACTAGAATTTGCACTGGACCCCCTATTCAGGATGGGATGGATTGTAAAGAAGTGGGTAAGGACCCAAAAAGAAAACATGACGAGTTCACAACTAATCTATCCGAAGTTACGTGCATGGAAAAAAAGCAAAGGTTGACGGAGGAAACTGAAAGCCTAAGTATACACTTAGCAACACAAATGGGATCGACGGAGGTTGCAGAGCAACTCCGCCGGGTCCAATGAGTCTCATCAGCTAGAACTGCCGGAACCTCCGGTCAGTTAAAGCCTTGGAAAAGGTAATCAATAAAGAAGAGCCCATTATTGTCTTCCTTATGGAGACAAAGTTGAATAGAGAGAGGATGAAAATAGTTAAGGAGAGCTGTAAGATGAAGCATGGTCTGATAGTACCAAGTGAAGGAAAGAGTGGTGGACTAGCCTTGCTATGGAAGGAGGGGATTAATGTGGACGTTCAGACTTACTCCCAATCTCATATTGATGCATTTATTGATGGGGGGGCAGGCTTAGGGTGGTGGCATTTCACAGGTTTCTATGGCAACCCAGATACAGCAAAAAGAACTGAGTCTTGGGCAAAATTACGACACCTAAAACGTAGTTCAAATTTACCGTGGCTAACGATTGGTGATTTTAATGAAATTACAGGTGCTTCGGAAAAGGAGGGGGGAAGTGAAAGACCGAGACAGCAGATGAGGAGTTTCGTTGAAACCATCAACTATTGTGGGCTACGGGACTTGGGCTTCTCTGGCCCAAAATTCACGTGGCTGTACCAGCGTGCAGATGGCTTGCAAATTAGGGAACGGCTGGATAGGGCAATGGCAACTCCAGAGTGGTTCAACATTTTCCCTAAGGCAAAAGTTTACCACCTTTCTTCATCGGTGTCGGACCACTCGCCTCTGGCCCTCCGAATGATGCCAAGCCAGAAGAGAAAGAAGTCCAGGAGAATGTTCAGATTTGAAGCAATGTGGCTGAAGGAACAAAGCTGTGAAGAGGTCGTACAGGAGGCATGGGAGGAAGGAAAGTTAGCAAATTCCGGAAGCACATGGGTGAGTTGCATAGAAAGGTGTCGAAGCCGCTTGGAAGCATGGAACAAAACGGTGTTTGGGCATGTGGGAAGGAGGGTAGCTGAACTGCAAAAACGACTTGAATGGCTTGAACTCCAACCCCCCCTCTCTTGAGATCAACAACGATCTTAAGAGAATCCGCAGTGATCTTAATAGCTGGCTTGATAAAGAGGATGACATGTGGCGACAACGGTCCAGACTCAACTGGCTCCAATCTGGGGATAGAAATACAGGTTTTTTCCACGCAAAAGCTTCTGCAAGGCAAAAGAAAAATTTCATTGAGGGCATTTTGGATGCAAACAACGTATGGCAGGCAGAT
This sequence comes from Quercus robur, assembly GCF_932294415.1. Taxonomy (NCBI): domain Eukaryota; kingdom Viridiplantae; phylum Streptophyta; class Magnoliopsida; order Fagales; family Fagaceae; genus Quercus; species Quercus robur. The sequence continues at coordinate 17,488,164 of NC_065536.1, read as the reverse complement.
GATGAAAGGGTAGCGGATGTGCTGGTAGCCTATTATGAAGAGTTGTTTACCTCGTGTCAACCAACAGAGTTCTCTGACCTAATCCAAGCAGTCCAGCCAAAGGTGTCTCCCATAATGAACCAATGGCTGAACGGAGACTTCACAGAGTCAAAAGTCAGAATGGCGTTAAAGCAAATGTACCCACTGAAAGCACCTGGCCCGGATGAGGGACTCTCTTCATTGATTAAAGCTTCGGTGGCAATTGGAGCATTGGAGGGAATTGCAGTTTGTCGTAGAGGCCCGAAATTGTCTCACCTCTTCTTTGCAGATGATAGCTTGATTTTCTGTAAGGCATCTCTGGCAGAATGTGATACCCTCCAACAAATTCTAAAAGTATATGAACAAGCTTCAGGCCAGCAGCTAAATCGGGCAAAAACATCTCTATTTTTCAGCAAGAACACACCCCATGAGATTCAGGAGGAGATAAAACAAAGGTTTGGTGCTCAGGTAATAAAGCAGCATGAGAAATACTTGGGTTTGCCATCTTTGGTGGGGAAGAATAAAAGGAGCATGTTCAATGAGATTAAGGAGAAGCTTCGTAAAAAGCTAGCCGGTTGGAAGGAGAAATTGTTGTCCAAAGCTGGTAAAGAGGTGCTAATCAAGGCGGTGGCCCAAGCCATACCCACGTACACTATGAGTTGCTTCAAATTACCAGATGCTTTATGCGAGGAGTTGACAAGCATGGTAAGAAATTTTTGGTGGGGACAGAAGGAGAATGAGAAGAAGATAGCTTGGCTAAGTTGGGAGAAACTGTGTGAGCCAAAACATAACGGTGGTATGGGGTTCAAGAAACTTAAACAATTTAATTTGGCACTCTTAGCAAAACAAGGGTGGAGGCTCCAAACAAACCATAATTCTTTGGTTTACCAGGTGCTTAAGGCAAAATACTTCCCTCGGTGTGATTTCATTGAGGCTTCCCTTGGAAACAACCCTTCATTTTCCTGGCGGAGCATAATGGCTGCTCAAAAATTGGTGAGGGAGGGTATAAGGTGGAGAGTGGGGAATGGGAGTGCTATTCGTATTTGGGGGGACAAATGGCTCCCATCACCGTCCACTTTCAAGATTGTTTCACCCAGACAATTCATGCACCAAGACACAAGAGTTAGTGAGTTGATTGACAATTCCACAGCAAGCTGGAAGTCGAGTATTTTGGATGTTCTTTTTCTTCCCCACGAGGCTGAGACGATCAAAGGAATACCATTAAGCTCTCGCCTCCCCGCTGACAAGCTGATATGGGCAGAAGCTTCTGATGGAAAGTTCAGCGTCAAGAGTGCTTATAAATTAGCTTTGAGAATTTCGGATAGTGGTGAACAGGGTGCCAGTTCGGAGCGTAGCCAAGTGAAATTGTTTTGGAATAAATTGTGGGCCCTACCCCTGCCTCATAAAGTGCGCCATTTTGCATGGAGGGCATGCAGAGAGAGTCTTCCTACGAAGGCAAATCTCATGCGACGTAGAGTGGTGCAAGACCAAGTCTGTGACGAGTGTAGTAGGGATATTGAGACAACGGGTCATGCGCTGTGGTCCTGTCCTAGCGCTAGAGAAGTGTGGTCGTGTACAAAAATTGTTGTTCCTCGGAGATATGAAAGAGTGCAGACCTTTTTTGATCTGCTATGGGGTGTGATGATGGAGGAAAGGGCTAATATTGACATGGTAGCTAAAATGGTGTGCACGGCATGGGCTATATGGCACAATCGGAATGTCACTAGGCATGGAGGCAAGAGACGGCATGGCAAGGAGCTGGTCAGTTGGGTAACGCAGTATATTGAGGATTTTAAGGCAGCCAACATTTGCATGGAAAGTACAACACCTGGGGTTGAAGTCAAGGGCACGTGGGTCCCGCCTCCTGGTAATGTGTACAAGGTAAATGTAGATGCAGCTATTTTTACAAGTCAAAAAACTGTGGGAGTTGGAGTGATTATCAGAGATGATAAGGGTCGACTTGAGGCTGCAATGAGTAAGAAAATTAATGCTCCGTTGGGCGCCGTCGAGGCAGAGGCCTTAGCGCATGAAGCGGGCTTGATATTCGCTAAGGATATAGGAATCCACAACTTAATCTTGGAGGGTGATTCTCTTATCATCCACAGGTCCTTATGTGAGACTTCTGATCCGCCTTCCTCTGTGGCTTCTATTGTACAAGGTGTGCAAGAACTGAGTAAAGATTTTTGTGGGGTAGAGTTTTCCCACGTTAGGAGACAGAATAACAAACCAGCCCACCTTTTAGCTAAACACGCTTTGGGCGTTGTTGATTTTGTTACTTGGATTGAGGAGGACCCTTGCTTTCTTGAGCAAGCTCTTGTCCAGGATGTAATAAATTTTGCTAGCTCGTAATAAAACTTCAGTATTTCGCATCAAAAAAAAAAAAAAAAGTCAAATCCTGGTTCTGCCACTAGTTGAGTCCACTATGTTTCAAATTTATTTAATTTAGATATTTTGTTCAATTTCTTTAAAAATTTGTTGTTAAGCATGCAATCATATAATGAAAAAAAAAATATCTCACATGAAAAATCTATCAAATATTTTTATTAATTATATAGTTTTTTTCATGTGAGAAAAATTTTCTATAGTTATAGAAGGAACTAGAAGCTTTGTTACTGTTCACAAGCTCTGAAACCAACTGAGAAAACAGAGTGATGGACGTTGAACTCTCTACGCCAACTCAACGTAGCAGTGAAGAAGAGGATGAACTACACCGCAGTGTAAAGAAGTTTAAAGAAAGCAATGGAGCTAGAAGCTTCACGCAGCCAAGGAAAATCATTAGCTACAAGGATAGCCTTGTGGGAGACATTCCTGGAGCTTATGAACAAGCTTTCAAATTTGACAAGGATTGGAAGGAAGAATATGAGTCCGATACTGAATTGGAACCTTTATTGGAGGGTATGGTTGAGGTGAACTTATCTAAGGAAACAAAGGCTCACATTAGGGCGCCGTGGTCCAAGGCATTGATAGTGAAAGTGTACGGTAGATCAATCGGATTCAACTATCTCACTTTCAAAATCAATGCACTATGGAAACCGAAGGCAAAGATGGACTGTGTGAATTTGGGTCGTGATTTCTTCCTAATCAGATTCAGTTGTATCGATGATTATGATCATGTGCTCCGTGAGGGTCCGTGGTTCATTGGGGAGCATTTCCTAGCTATTATGCCGTGGGAACCATACTTCAAAGCCTCTAAAGCAAAGCTTTCTTCAGTTGCTATTTGGGTAAGACTTCCTGAGCTGCCAATAGAATTTTATGACGCCTCAGTTTTAAAAGAGATAGGCAGCGTGATCGGACCGGTACTCCGCATAGACTCCTATACAGCTTCAGAAACTAGAGGTGGTTATGCGAGATTATGTGTTCAAATTAACCTGGAGAAACCTCTTATCACTTCTATCCGAGTGGGTAGGATGGTGCAACGTGTAATGTACGAAGGTGTATCTTCACTTTGTTTCAGCTATGGTCGTCTTGGCCATAAGAAGGAAAACTATAGTTTTCAATTGCAGCAAACTGTCAAGGAGAATAATGGACAAGAAGAACAGAGGATCAATGAAGGGGTAGTTGCGTCAATACCCAACGATACCAATGAAGGGGTTCAGTCCGAATCAAACTATGGTCCATGGATGGTTGTAACGAGGAAAAGAAGTGCGTGACAGGGACGTTCAAATGGGCAATCAAAACCAAATCAAATGAGCCAAATCAGAACTAAGGGTAATTCTGACTTTTCCCAAGAGCATTATGATAAGGGAGTGAGATCAGGTAAAGATATTGGGATATCACATCCTACTGACACGGCAGACCCTATAGATGAAACCACACATATTGTGGCAGCCCAATCTTCGCAAAAAGATCTTGAAATGGGTACTGAGTGTATGGTGGAAGATGGCTTAGAAACTTTGGGCAATGTTCTGCTACAGGAGATGCGACAGAATGAGGGGAGTAAAAGTAAAAATTTGCCCAAGTTCAAAACCAAAGGTAGCAACGGGTTGGGGGTCAAAAATTCAAAAGGTTTAAAGGGGTCTAGGCTTCTAAAACGTCCTTTGTTCAGCTTTGGGAATAAGAGTGATCTTCAACAAAATTCAGAAACTCAGAGAGGTGAAATTCAAGCCGAGAATGGAGGGGTTATTGAGCGGGCTAACCCCATGGTCACAAATAGGTTGGGCCATTTGGTACAGGGGCAGAGCAGTGAAGATTCCAAACGAGGTAATAGCCCAAATCCGAGCGGCGCTGATAGAAACTCTTTGATGTTCAGAGGAAGAGTTGGGACTAGCATGGAAGCATCTCTTTCCCATAACTCCAGCAAGCATCAGAACCGGAGATCTTCCTTTGGATCACAGGGCGTGGAATCTCACGCCAAACCCGTGGTGGAAATTCCTCACGGACATTCCGGAGATTTCTTGGGAGGCAGCGAAGGAGTTGAACAGGCAACGACAACCATCAGTTGTGCCCCACTGGGACGAATCCGGGTGGATAATTCAAGAAAGGAAATTGGTGGATTTTCGGGGGATGGCTATGGCTCACATGGGGAACCACCCAACTTTGAAACTGATCCAACTCATGACCCCAATGCAGAGGTGTGACGTGCTACTTTGCTGCAAGGAGGAGATTGCGGGTATTCTGAAATACATGAAAATCTGGAAGCCAGAGTGGACAGCTTCCAAAAGCCTTTTAAGGAGGATGGGATGGAGTATGGTGGAGTCAGCGATGATGAATGCTAATCCACCTGAAATTGAGGTACCTCTAAGCCATTTTGTCAAAATGAATATATTATTATGGAATTGTAGAGGAGCTCTTAATGTTGATTTCAAAAGAAGAATTTTTGAAATGGTTATTAATCATCGCCCTTCTATTTTGGTTGTGACGGAGACGAGGGTCGGTGGAGACAGAGCTGGAAAAATTATTGAAGGCTTGCCATTTGACGGTTACATTACCACGGATATAATCGGCTATGCCAGGGGACTGTGGATACTCTGGAGAACGGAAGATGTGGATGTTTCTCCCTTTTCAACTACTGAGCAGGAGATTCATGCTTCTATTAAGATGCGTTCTACTAATCTAATCTAGCTTATGTCTGCAATTTATGCTAGTCCTCAGTTAGCTGAAAGAAGAATTTTATGGGATAATTTAAAAATTGTGGCTCACCTCCATAAATTACCTTGGCTCATGTTGGGAGACTTTAACGAAGTTCTGTGTGGAGAGGATAAGTTTGGGGGAAATCAAGTAAACCTTAATAGAGCTCTAGAGTTCAAGGGGTGCTTAGATGAGTGTAATATGATAGACTTGGGTTTTGCCGGACCTAAATACACGTGGACGAATCGTAGGCCCATCTCAAGCCTTATTTTGGAAAGAATTGATAGGTGCTTTGCTAACCCAATGTGGAGGATCCTTTACCCAGAAGCTATAGTAACCCATTTACCTAGAATTTTCTCGGATCCTTGTCCGGTGCTTATCGAATTATGTAAATCTAGTGCCAATCATCTAAATAAGCCTTTTCGATTTCAAACGATGTGGTTGCTTCATCCGAATTTCCCAAGAGTAGTGCAGCAAGCCTGGGCTGAAGATAGAGCATTACATATAGCAACTTCAGATTTTATAGATAAAGCAAAAAAATGGAATGTGGAAGTTTTTGGGAATCTCTTTGCAAAAAAAAGGAGAGTGTTGGCAAGATTGAACGGTGTGCAGAAAGCCCTTGCTGATAACCCTTGTGATTTTTTGATGGACCTAGAAAATCAGCTTGTGTCAAAGTACTCGCTAATTCTCATGCAAGAAGAGGAGTTTTGGGCTCTTAAGTCCAGACTTAATACAACAACTTTTGGGGATCGAAACACGTCCTTTTTTCATGCATCCACAGTTGTGAGACGTCATAGAAATAAAATAAGATGTATCAAGGACACTGTAGGGAATTGGCTTACGGAGGAAAATGAGGTAAAGGAGTATATCAAGAATGGATTTAAAAGCTTGTATACCACGGAGCTGACGCTTTCAGCTAGGACCTCGGATGTCTCAACTTTCTCTTGCTGCTTTCTTACATCAGAGGATAGAGCAAAGATAGATTGTGAACTCAGTATGGAGGAGATCAGATCTGGACTTTGGGCCCTTAAGCCTTTTAAGGCTCTTGGACCCGATGGCCTTCATGCGGGGTTCTACCAACATTTCTGGTTAGAGGTTAGAAGCTCTGTTTGTGAGGAAATTAAAAGAATTTTTGAACATGGAATGGTGCCGAGTTATCTAAATGAGACACTGATTTCATTGATTCCTAAATGTCAAAATCCAGAATCCTTGAGTAATTATAGGCCCATCAGCTTATGTAACTCAGTTTACAAAGTGGTTTCGAAGATCATTGTGGCACGTATTAGACCTTATCTTAGTAACTTGATCTCGCCTGTGCAGACTACTTTTGTGCCTGGTTGAAGAGGTACAGATAATGTTCTTATTGCTCAAGAACTTTTCCATGCCTTGGATAAAAAAAAAGGGAAGAACAGGCTTTATGGCAATAAAGCTGGATTTATAAAAAGATTATGATAGATTGGAATGGAGCTTCATCCATAGAGTTTTGCAAGCTTTTCAGTTTCCCCCAAAAATCCTTAAGATTATAATGAGCTGCATTACATCTCCTAAAACAGCCATCTTGGTGAATGGGGGTGCCTTAGAGCCTTTTGAGCCTACGAGGGGCATTAGACAGGGAGACCCCTTATCCCCGTACATCTTCATCTTGTGTATGGAGTATTTAGGCCACCTTATTGAGCAGAAATGTGTTGATGGATCTTGGACCCCTTTGAAGGCCTCTAAGGAAAACTTGGGCTTCTCCCACATTCTTTTCGTGGATGATATCATTTTATTTTGCAAGGTTGACCTCGCTACCTGTGAAGCAATATTAGAAGTGCTTGAGAAATTTTGTGCAAAATCTGGGCAAAAAATTAGCTCGGAAAAGTCCCGTATATACTTTTCTCCAAATGTTAATGAAAGCTTGAAGGAGGAAGTTTGTGATAAATTGGGCATATGGGAGACTCATGATATTGGGAAGTACCTGGGCTTCTCGATAAGGCATAGAGGGGCTGCGAGGAATCCTTACAAATTTATAGTAGAGAAGGTCATGAGCAAATTGGCAGGGTGGAAGGCTAAATACCTCTCCTTTGCTAGTCGGACGGTGTTGATTAAGTCTGTGATGTCAGCCATCCCAAATTATGTGATGCAAGGGGTGGCTTTACCAGTCCATATATGTCAAAAATTAGATAAAGTTAATCGGGATTTTCTATGGGGCTCCACGAGTGAAAAAAAGAGAATGCACATGGTGGGTTGGAGCAAAATTGTTAGGCCCAAAGAAGAAGGGGGTTTAGGGATACAAGCGGCCAGGGCAAAAAATATAGCTTTGCTTTCAAAATTGAATTGGAGGATGTACCATAAACAAAATGCTCCGTGGGCTGAGGTATTACTTAAAAAGTATTGCTCCTCTTCGAGAATGAGGTCAAGGAACCCGAAAAATTTGCCTTCATCACCTAATTGGAAAGCTATCAGCTTAGGGTTTCCCATTTTTATGAAAGGGATTCCCTCCGAGGCATGATAGAAAGGACCCTTAAGGCAAGGAGATCAAGGATTAACAGTGGCGGACTTGTGCCATGGTCATGAATGGAGATGGGATCTCCTTTCCTTTGAGTTGCCGAATTCAATAAAAAATAAGATTAAAGCTGTTCCAGTTCAGTTGTTTGGAAATAGGACTGATTCTATCATGTGGAAGTACTCCAAAGATGGAGTTTTTTCCATAAACTCGGCCTACCAGCTAGCTAATGAAGATAGCACAACTGAAAATCAGTTTCAGGGGCAGTGGCTTTGGAAACTTGATGCTCTTCCAAGGATCATAAGCTTTCTTTGGCTATGTTTTCATGGCAGTATTCCTGTTAAAAGTGTGCTGGCAACTAGAGGTATAAATTGTGGTAAGAATTGTCCATTGTGTATTCGGCATGAGGAAACCATTGTTCACCTTCTTCGAGAGTGTGAAGTTGCTCGGGACCTATGGTATAGATTGGGTGTACCTGCCTCACACATAAACTCCTTCAATGAAGACTTTGAAACTTGGCTTAAAATAAATTGTTTAAGCACAATTAGGCACAATACATCTATTCCTTGGAGTATTTTGTTTGTTTTTGCGGTTTGGTGTCTATGGAAGAATAGGAATAAAGTAGTGTTTGAAAACACCATTCTGAATCCCAGGTTGGATAAAGAGTGTATTGTTCAAGCAAGGGAGTATTTTTTCTGTGTGAGTAAAAGCCGCCAAGCTTCTTCCAGAATTGCTATCCCTGTCAGATGGACTAAGCCATTAGGTGGTTGGCATAAGCTTAACATGGATGAAGCATCGTGTGGAAACCCAGGTAAGGCCGGTGGTGGAGGAGTTATTAGGGACTGCCATGGAGACTGGGTTAAGGGGTTTTCGAGATCAATTGGGCATACTACTAGTGTCATGGCTGAGTGGTGGGCACTGCGTGATGGCCTGAATTTGGCCATTCAATTGGGAATAAGCCAGTTGGAAATAGAACTTGATGCCAAGGTGATTGTGGAAATGCTTCAAAATACAAACTGTCCTAATTGAAATTATACTACTTTACTGTGTGATTGCAAGTGTCTCATGGCCAGGTTCAGGCAGGTTCGGGTGGGACATGTGTTACAGAGGCGAATAAATGCGCCGATCTTTTGGCTAAGAGGGGTTGTTCCTTGATGGAGAATTTTGTTGTGTTTGATACCTCTCCCTCTGATGACTTAAATGTATTGCTTGAAGTTGATATGAATGGTCTGTATTATTATAGGCATGTTGCCAACACTTTGGCCTCTGTGGCCTTTTTGTAGTTGCTTTTCTGTTTAATCAAGTACCTGTTTAACCAAAAAAAAAAAAATCTTCTATAGTTGCAAATTTTTTAACTAAATTGGATGGAATGTCTAAATTGAATAATTTGAATCCTAGAAGATCTTACTATTTGGAAATCCCACATTTGTTTGGGATCTGCTAATTTTGCTGAAATTGAAAACTTTTTACTAAAAGTACCGTAGATAAAGGTAAATGTTAGTTAAAATAGTTACAACATGACTCATGAATAGTACCAAAAAGTGCAGTAGGACCCATGAATAGTAGAAAAAATAAGCTGAATAGTAAAATAAGCTGACTTTTTAATTTGGAGCCAAATACACACTAGTCTGTTTGGATCTGCTTATTTTGCTGAAACTAAAAAATTTTTATTGAAAATACTGTAAATAAATATAAAAGTTAGTTAAAATAGTACAATGAGACTTATAAATAGTACCAAAAAGTACAATGGAGCCCGTGAATAATACCAAAAATAAGTTGAATAGTAAAATAAACTAGCTTTTTAATTTGGAGTTAAATACACACTTAACTTTACTTTTTATTTATCATACTTTCAAAAAAAAAAAAGATAAATTGTTCCTTTTTTTTTTTTTGGGGATGAATAAGTTGGAGCCTGAAGGAATGATTGAGTTGAGCAGATTGGGATTCAGTGTAATAGTAAATCAAAGGTTGAGATTAAAAGTTTCAATTTTAATCTAAACCTTAAAAAAAAGTTTATTAACTATGAATTTTCTGCCATTTTTTTCCATTTTTTTTAACCTCTCTCACTCACAACTAAGGTTAATTGTTAAGTTGTGTATTGCTAAGTTATGTGTTTATGTTAAAATAATTAGTATTCTTAAAAATAAATTTTTTTTTTTTAAAAAACAGTAGGTTAATCCAACATTTGAAAATGAGAATGAGTTAAAAATGTTTAAAACATGTGCTATTGCAACTTGCAAGAGCTCATTGGCCTATCTATCAATCTATCTACATGCAATACATGAATACATAAAAATATACATACAGCCCAAATTACTAAAACAATGTTGCTTTGTCTTAATTTTTCTTCGGTTACATGAACATTTTCATTATATTATTTATCTATAAGGGTTTTATTTACATAAAAAATCATTTTGAAATTGTAATTATAAAAATGTTATATTAGGAGGGTTTTGGTTTTGGTTTTGGTTTAAAAAATCATCCTATTTATTAACCATTTATTTATATAAATTTTAAATGCATTTATTGTATTATATAATATAATAGAAGTAATATTAATAGATTTTTTGGGCGGGGCCAGAGGGCAAGTGCCACTGCCCCCCACTCAACTCTACGAAACTAAAGTTAAAAAATTGGTATGAATTTCAATCAAACTTAAATAGTAAATTTTCAATTTAGCCCCAAAAAATAAAAGCAATATAAGTATTTTCCAAATCGTTTGAATTAGTGTTTTATTTTGAATTTTCTTGCATTCAAATATTGCTTAATATACACACAAATGAATTGTTATTTTGCAAATTGATCTCAAATACTATATATATATATATATATGTTCACTTGCACGTGCATAAATGTGATGTCAAATGTAATTTTTGGCCCCTCATGTCAAATCCTAGTTCCGCCATTGGTTGAGTCCACTATGTTTCAAATTTATTTAATTTAGATATTTTGTTCAATTTCTTTAAAAATTTGTTGTTAAGCATGGAATCATATAATGAAAAAAAATATCTCACATGAAAAATCTATCAAATATTTTTATTAATTATATAGTTTTTTTCATGTGAGAAAAATATTTTTATAGTTGCAAATTTTTAACTAAATTGGATGGAATGCCTAAATTGAATAATTTGAATCCTAGAAGATCTTACTATTTGCAGATCCCATGTTTGTTTAGATTCTGCTTATTTTGCTAAAATTGAAAACTTTTTACTGAAAATACCGTAGATAAAGGTAAAAGTTAGTTAAAATAGTTATAACGTGACTCATGAATAGTACTAAAAAGTGCAATGAGACCTATGAATAGTAGAAAAAATAAGCAGAATAGTAAAATAAGCTGGCTTTTTAATTTGGAGCCAAATACACACTAGTCTGTTTGGGATCTGCTTATTTTGTTGAAATTGAAAACTTTTTACTAAAAGTACCGTAGATAAAGGTAAAAGTTAGTTAAAATAGTTACAACATAACTCATGAATAGTACAAAAAAGTGCAGTGAGACCCATGAATAGTAGAAAAAATAAGCTGAATAGTAAAATAAGCTAACTTTTTAATTTGGAGCCAAATACATACTAGTCTGTTTGGGATCTGCTTATTTTACTGAAACTGAAAACTTTTTACTGAAAATACTGTAGATAAAGATAAAAGTTAGTCATAATAATACAGTGGGACTTATGAATAATACCAAAAAGTACAGTGGAGTCCGTGAATAATACCAAAAATAAGCTGAATAGTAAAATAAACTAGCTTTTTAATTTGAAGTTAAATACACACTTAACTTTACTTTTTATTTATCGTACTTTCAGCAAAAAAAATTAGATAAATTGTTCCCTTTTTTTTTTTTTTTTTTTGGATGAATAAGTTGGAGCCTAAAGGAATGATTGAGTTGAGCAAATTGAGATTCAATGTAATAGCAAATCAAAGGTTGAGATTAAAAGTTTCAATTTTAATCTCAACCTAAAAAAAAAAAAAGTTTATTAACTATGAATTTTTTGCCATTTTTTTTCCATTTTTTTTAACCTCTCTCACTCACAACTAAGGTTAATTGTTAAGTTGTGTATTGCTAAGTTATGAGTTTATATTAAAACAATTAGTATTCTTAAAATAAATAAATAACAATGGGTTAATCCAACATTAGAAAATGAGAATGTGTTAAAAATGTTTAAAACATGTGTTATGTATCTAAGAGTTGGACCATTTTGAATATGCATCACTATTAGTTTTTTTAAGACCTTCTCTCATTTCTATGTTTGTGTTAAAAATACTTAATATTCTAAAATAAAATAAATAATAAAATAAAAGGTTAATTGCTAAGTCCGAGTTGAGCTTAGTGCAACTCTTTGAAGTTTGAAATTTTTCTTCTTACCTCTGCCAACTCTTTTTGGGGGTTTCTCATAAAAAAATAAAACTCTTTTTGGGTTTTGCGGTTTTGCTCCTAGTGATGCAATTTTCGCGGCCCATTATTTTGGAAGTTGGGCTGGATTTTGTACCGATTGGGTGGACATCTCCCCTCATAAACTATAAGGGCCTGTTTGGGTGGAAAAAAAAAAAATCACTCATCACTCCTCACTAAAATATCATCACCTCTCATTTATCACTTATCACTCTATAACTCATTTTTTATCATTCAAAAATTCCCAAATATCTCCAAAAGCCGGTTTGACACATAAACTCAGTTCTGTTTTCAACTCCAAAAACTCAAAAAATTGGGACCCACACTCTGACATATACTACCAATGCACCAGAACCCCTACCTTCCCTTCTTTACTCCACTTACCCCAAAACCAAACCAGAGATCTTCACTACAACTTTCTCAGGAAAATGGTCATGAAAGAACTGAACTCAAGTGGCACTAAGTCATGAGCTCTTGACATATACAGTCCTATATTTAGCTTCACAACCCTGGCTTCCAATCCACAATATTTACATGTTATCACCCAGCTGAGACAATTGAGGCTTGCTCTTAAACATAATTGATTAGGCTATGTATAATATAGTATTTTTTAAGGCATGCATCTACTGAGATCTATAGTCAAGGCAATTTTATTTAGGCCAAAACACCTTTTTAAGTTATGAACTACCATGTCATAGATTTGCCTTTATCTTCTTCTAACTTCAATTTGACTTGTAATACTCCTGTGGCTGTATGTGCATCAATGATCTACCATGAAAGGCACATGGTAAATGAATACTCAAAGAGAGCAATAAACTTGGGGCTTAGTCTATTTGAGCTACTATCCGAAGCTTTTGGGCTAAACCCCAGCCACCTAAAAGACATGGATTGTGCTCAGGGGCTTCTTCTTCTAGGTAATTACTACTGAAATGCCCTGAACTAGAGCATATTTTTGTCTTCCCCACTCCAAATTTCATATTATTTTGCCTTACCCACAACCCAGATTTGCTCTGTTCCCCACTCCAAATCTCTTCTTTTTTTTTCTTTTTTTTTTTTCTCTCTCTCTCTCTTACCCATAGCCCATATTTCTCTCTTTCCCACTCCAAATTTCAGATTTTTTTTTCCCTCTTACCCACAGCCCAAAAACAATAGATACAAACTGGAGTAGAAGGAAGATGGGTACGGAGAAACCCATTGTTGAGACAACAGATACCCACAGCCCACGAGACCCACTGCCGAGACGGAGTAGAAGGAAGACTTGAGCTTCAGCTGGAGTGGCAGACCGGAACTGTGAGAGTAATGGGTTGTGTTAATGGCAGATGGGTATGGGGAGAAGAGAGTGGCTTGGGAAGAGAATAGGAAAAGGCAAAAAAGAAAGAAAGAAAAGAGATGGTCTGGAAGAAAGAGAAAGCCGTTGGTAGTCATTGGAGCTGGTAAGGAAAAGACAGGACACAGACAACGGGCCCACCATATGAATATATTTACCAAAATGCCACCATCACTTTTCATAACTCAAAAGCACCCAAAAATTGATTTCAATTTTACTAACTCATCACTCAAAAATCAGAGAATTTAGTGATGGAAACAAAACTTGAAAACATAGCCAAATAGACTTACTCTCTATGAGTCCCACCATTTTTAAGTGATAAGTGATAAAAACAGAACAATAGATAATGAAAATACCAAAATCCAAACAGCCTTTAAAATTGTTCCTTCCTTAACCTTGGCCTTTGTATCAAAAACTTGTACTTATTAAAATATATATATATATATATATATATTAAGAAATAGGTGGAATGGTGGAGTTTATTTTAAAAGATTATGTTGACAATATTTTTACAATATATTTTATTGCAAATTATAGGTAGTAAATTGTTATTAGTTTTAATTAAAATTCATAATTTAAATCACTTTTTTTTTCATTCATAATAATTATTTTCTTATCCATAACAATTAATAATAACTTACTACTTAGAATTTGTTATGAAAGTATTAAGAAAATTTTGTGAATATAGTAGTATTTCTCCTTTTTTTTTCATATCAAAAATTAGAATATTGGATGGATTACAAAAGCAGATCCCATAAGTTGACTATTTAATTCTATATATTGTCCATTAAAGGTTTAAAATCATGAGTTTTAGTAAACTCAAATGGTAAAATTTATAAGCATTGAATAAAAATCAAGATTTAAATCATGTTTACTATCTACATAACCAAAAAAAAAACATAATGATAAAAACCAATTATTATGGAATGAATGTTATATATTTCAATCTTAATATATCTCACTTTAAAAAAAAAATCAAATCCATGTAAATAAATAACTGTATTTCCTCAATTTTACGTGTTAGCTTGTAGAACTATTTTATTTTAAAAGGCTTTTGGTAAAATTTCATTTTAAACCCTGTAATATAGGCATCTAACAAATTAAACTCTAAGTTTTAAAAGTAACAAATTAATCCCAAAATTATTTTATATCAAAGGTAATTTTCTCAATATGTTTTTTTAATTGACACCCATTTGAATGATCTGATTATCATTTCCAACACAATATGGGTATCTTGAAAATTACTGTTTTACTCCAAGGGATGCATGGATTCTTGTAATCAAGTTGATCGAACCTGTTTACACCAATCAAATGCGTAATTACAAAATTTCCTAAAACTACTGATGAATATAATTTTTTACAAAGTTTGACAAAAATTGAACCATTTGAAGAAGCTTGAGGGTGGTCTGGGTTCCAATTTCCAACAAATCTTTATTCTTCACAAACCACCTAGTGTTCAATGGCGCATAAAGTTAATAATCTCATTGACTAATCGAGGAAGGAAAAGTTAGGAGAAAAGCAACTGCAAGTTGCAACAATTATTTGATGATTTCACAATCAGAAAACATATAATTTTAATTCCTATCGACAAGCAATTTGTTCAAGACGAGTTAGGGCCAATTCGGATAGCGGGAGAGTAAAGTAAAATTGGCCGGACCATATCTTTATAAGCATATAACTTGAATCAATAGTGGTTAATGCAAAAATCACTTGTCTAAAAACACACAGTTGTGATTGAGTTAAGAGTTCGTTTGGCTTACATTTCTTGGTGTCTTGGTGATCAATTAGAAAGCAAGAAATGCAATTTTTTTTAAGGTGTCAACGGAGGAATATTGCTTATACAGATGTTCTCAAATATGATTTTATCTCTACTACTGTTCCTCATCCTATCTAACCTAACCTTAGTTGAAAACAGCCCTCAAGCATGGTTTACCCCTTAGGGACTAGGTAAAAGTCAACACAAATAGTGTTTTTCATGCTAATACTGAAGTGGGAGCCAGGGGAATATTAGTTAAAGAGCATTGTGGAAATTTCTTAACATGATTGTCATCCTAGATTTTCCCAAGTTCAACTCTAGAGGTCGAAAATTTAATAATGCGAGAAGTAGTTTGTCTTCTGTAATCTTTGATTATCAGAAGTCTAATTCTTGAAGTAGACTATGGAGAGATAAGCACAAAATGTTTTGACATAAAGTTGATTGCTTGCTTAATAAAGTCACCCATTAGGTGGTTGATGTTGGTTAGTCCTTTTAATTTGTTAATGAAACTTTTGAGTTATCAAAAATTGTTTGCTTAATAATTAATAAAGTCACTCATTAGGTGGTTGATGATGGTTAGTCCTTTTGTTAATTAAACATCTGAGTTATCCCAAAAAAAAAAAAAAAAAAAAGTATATGTATACAAATAAAGTCACCCATGAGGCTCCCATATTTTTTTTTTTTTTTTTTTTTAAAAGTCACCCCTGAGGTGGTTTATAAAAAGAAAAAGATATATATATATATATATATATATATATCATTTAAAGAGATGGTAAATTTGGAGGATTGTAATATGTAACGTCATTTTCAAGTGAGCCCATTATTAACCATGCTTTTATTGTATACAAAATTACAAATCACAACGTATCATCAAATAATTATACATAAGAAAAGTTATTAAAAAAATAACTATGTCATTAGACTTATTGAAACTAGTTGAGCTCTTAGTTATCCCAATTCCTCCTCATACGCTTTTAATTACTTGTTTCCCTACTCTCTTGTAGAAGACTAAGGAGGGGCTTTGGTGAAGTCAGATAATTTTCTTTGAGAAGATGCAATTAACCTTGATCTTATAAATATATAATCTTGTGTGTATGTGTGTGTATATATAAGCCATATCTTAAATCAAATAAATCTATATTTAAAAAATTACAAATCACATCGTATCATCAAATAATTATACATAAGAAAAGTTATTAAAAAATAACTATGTCATT
This sequence comes from Quercus robur, assembly GCF_932294415.1. Classification (NCBI taxonomy): domain Eukaryota; kingdom Viridiplantae; phylum Streptophyta; class Magnoliopsida; order Fagales; family Fagaceae; genus Quercus; species Quercus robur. The sequence continues at coordinate 17,471,907 of NC_065536.1, read as the reverse complement.
AGACTTATTGAAACTAGTTGAGCTCTTAGTTATCCCAATTCCTCCTCATACACTTTTAATTACTTGTTTCCCTACTCTCTTGTAGAAGACTAAGGAGGGGCTTTGGTGAAGTCAGATAATTTTCTTTGAGAAGATGCAATTAACCTTGATCTTATAAATATATAATCTTGTGTGTATGTGTGTGTATATATAAGCCATATCTTAAATCAAATAAATCTATATTTAAAAATAATAATTACTACAAAACTACATGCTTAATAAACAAACAAAAAAAAAACTTATGTCATAATCATTTACATTTGAAATAAATTGTAGTTTTTTCAATGTTGAGATGTAAAAGAAAACTATAAAAGAGTGTATATATATATATATATATATATATATATTTATATATTCACAAATCATATTTTATATACTCAATGGTTTATAAATTAAAGGAAACACTTTCTTTAACAATTTTCTAACAATATTTAGATTAATATTGTAATTAAATCTGTTGGGGATCACAATTTGACTCTCTATAACTACTCTAAAAACATGCCTGCGTGATATAATGTCGAATGCCATAAAAGATTTGAGTGTGCTTTCCTCATCACTAATTGATTTTGAGGTGGAATGGCATAACTCACAATCCGACAAATGGTATCAGAGCCAAGGTCATGAGTTCGAGTCACGAGAGTATCATTGTGAGGGAGGAATTGTTGGGGGGACCACAATTTGACTCCCTACAACCACTCTAAAAACATGCCCACGTGGTGTGATATCGAATGCCATAAAAGATTTGAATGTACTTTTCTCATCATCAATTGGTTTTAAGGTGGTCATAAATAAGTGATCAAAACAATTGAGAACTAAATGACAGAACAAGAATGAGATTGAAGAGATATTATTATATTTTGCCCAAAAAACACTCATACTAAATTTATAACCTATTATAAACTTGTGAGTCAGTATCCGCTTTGGGATTATAGTTTATTTTGGTTATGTATTATTTAAAAAGATACTAACATTAATAGGAATATAAACATTAATTTTTTAGGAGGCCAAATGGTATTTTTGCTAAGGATTTCATATAAACACTAAGCAATAACAAAATTTTCAAAAACAAATTGGAGGGGGATACCACGGTCTTAAAGTGACACCGCCACTGAGAGTCCCCCCCCCCCCCCCCCCCAAACAAAAAAGAAGAAGAAGTAAATATAATGCTTTGAGATAATTTCAAAGTCGTGTTGCTTTGAGCATGAGGCTACCTTGAGGATGCAATTTGATTTTGTATTTAAGGGAATTAGGATTGGAATTGCCTCAACAAAGAAGACTTTCCCAAAGCATGATCATCTAAAGCCAATTCAAGGATTATTGTTCAAAAAACTTAGGAGTCTCAATTTTACATTGTTCTTTTCTTTAGAAAAATAAAATAAAATAAATTAGAACGTTACATTATTGTAATTACAATTGGAAGAGATTCCCCAAGAAAAATTTTGTCCATTAATTTAGTTGTTATTTAAATGCAAGTAATTTTTTTAGCTTAATCTATCTACTTTAGTCCCAAAATATTTTATTTAGCAACAAAGCTACTAACATATTATCTATTTAGCCTCAAAAGTCTTTATTTTAAAGTTCTACATTTGATTTTTCTAAAAAAAAATACATTTGATCTTTTTTTTTTTTTTTTTTAATAATCTAATAGTTAAAATAGACGGTGAGGGATTGGAATGTTAGATGGGTTTGTTGAAAACATTAAAATGTGTGAATTAAACTGCAAAGACTCTTTACTACAAGGCCTTGTAGTTCAATTCACACTTCTTAATGTCATTTTGTGGTGATTTATAAAATCGTCCGTATTTATTATTTAAACAAGTCATGTGACTCATTAGTCATGTTACTAAAAGTACACAATGGTTTTATCAATCGCTGTATAAGGGGTTAGAAGAATTTTCCTTAACTATGGTTGAGGTTAATTATTTCCTAAAAAATTGAGGCTTATACACATGTTAGTATTTCAATTTATAACGTTTGCTCTATAATACTTTATCTTTTATTTGATGAAAAGGGATTTTACAAGTTAAGGTCAACTTACACTTTTATCCTGCAGCTCTTGAAATTTGGAAGGAGGGTGCCCCTAGTCTTAAAAAAACAAATTTGAGGTTGATTATATTTTATAAGGGATTAAAAAGAATTAATTGACCTCAATTGTTAATTTCAAGATTGTATTGGGGCACTTGATGGAACACATGTTCGCGTCAAAGTGTCTAATGAGGATGCACAAAGATTTCATGATTGGAAGGGTTACCTAACACAAAATGTGTTGGTAGCATGCTCATTTGATTTAAAATTTACATACGTATTATCGGGTTGGGAATGAACTGCTTGAAAATCCCACAAGGTAAATTGAATTCAAATACGTATTAGGATGTATTCTTTATAATTAAAAAATTTATATTATATAATTAACGATTGTTATTCTTTATTAACTAAATATTATCTTGTTGATGTGGGATACATTAATAGAAGTCGTCTGATTGCACCTTATAGGAGAGTGCATTATCATTTAAAAGAGTACTCTGATCATCCCCTGAAAATGCTAAAGATTTGTTTAATTTGCAACATGTGTCATTGCGCAATGCTGTTGAAAGAGTATTTGGTGTATTAAAAAAGGGATTTCCTATCATAGCAAGTACTACAAAGCTTAGTTATTGTGTTGACACTCAAAATGAAATCATTTTATCATGTTGCATATTTCGTAATTATTTAATGGGTGTCGATCCTGATGAAAGTCTGTTAAGTTCTTGACAAATCAAGAACTAGGGAAGAGAAGGTAGTTATTTCGAGGGAACTGTCCTCCAGAACTTAAGGAATAAGAGAAATGAATTAATGAGAATTAGAAGATAGAGAAGAGAGATAAGGAAGAAGACGAGCAACTGAATAATTTTCTGCTTATCCTTTTCCATTCTACTTCCAAGCTTATATACAAGTCTTTATCCACTAACTAACTCCCTAACTGACCATGCCATTTAGCTAACCATGCCAGCTCACTTATGTGCCAACTCATCAACTAACAGCTTGCACCCACTAACAACAAGTAAAATATCAATGAGTAAAAATATCAATGACTAATACAATACAATCCAGACTAGACTATGGCACTTGGATTCCTAACAAAGTTTTATTGCTAAAGTTGATGGAGAGGTTTTACATTCTTATTGTAAACGTGCAGCCTCTACTCTAAGAGAAGATGGTGAGGATACTAGGCAAGGAGATATTATAAGAGATTCTATAGCATTAGCCATATAGCAAAACTATGTCCAAATGTGATAGCTTTTGGGTTTATTGTTGTCATGTCGTTTAAGACTATATTATGTTTCAATTACTTAGACTTAAAATGTTATGCATATTTCTCTTTTTATTTTGATATTGTTCTCTATCTTTTGATAATTAATATTAATATTCACACAATATTTTATATGTATTTTTTGTCCTATTAATTATAGTATGGGTAAGTTATCAAAAAAAAATATTGTGGAGATCCAAGCAAAGAAGTACAATGGAGTAGTGTTATGAATGATGCTTTAGTGGATGCTTTTTTGCATAAAATGATCATAGGTGGTAGAGTTAATGGAACTTTTTTCTCTAAGGCATATGATAACATAGTGAAAGAGTTGGTTGAAAATTTTCACATGGAGATTAACAAGGATAAGGTTAAGAATCAACAAAAGACACTGAAGAATAATTTTAATGAATGCTATAGCATATTTAAAGATGGATTGAGCGGTTTTGGATAGAATGATTCTTTAAATATATGAGCAGTTGAACCAGAAGTTTGGGAGCCACTCATAAGGTAAATTACCATTTTTTTGTAAGTTTAATTTTGTATTACATAATTATATCTATTGTATAACCATTTTTCTTGGTTTGTAACAATCTAAACCTTTAGCCAAGAAGTGGATGATAACACCTATGCCCAACTACTTTAAAATGGCACAACTTTGGGTTAAAGATAGAGCAAAAGATAATCATGCTGAAACTGCAAAAGAGAAACATACTAGGTATGCTGCATCGACCACTATTGATGAGATTGATAATTTGGTATCTCATAATGAATTTTCTTTGAAGAACTTTGAAGTGGAAGATGATAAGAGGTTACCAGAAATTAATGTTGTACGTTCTCGAGTAGCATCATAAGATGCAATGTCTTCTAAAAGTAAGAAAAGATGACTGGCAGAAGATGATAAATTTAGGAATGTAGTTTCCCGGTCATTTGATAATGTATCAATGGCAATTGACCACTATTGATGAGATTGATAATTTGATATCTCATAATGAATTTTCTTTGAAGTGGAAGATGATAAGACGTCACCAGAAATTATTGTTGTACGTTCTCGAGTAGCATCATAAGATGCAATGTCTTCTAAAAGTAAGAAAATATGAATGGCATAAGATGATAAATTTGGGAATGTAATTTCCTAGTCATTTGATAATGTATCAATGGCAATTGATAGAGCGACTGAGGTTTTGGCAAAGTTTTTTTGACAGTCATATGGAGCAGAAGTTTAGACAGTTTTGGGCGTATTGAACGTGGATCCAATATCAAGGCCTACATATTTTTTATGGAAAATCCAACATATAAGGAGATATTCTTTGGTTGCCCAGATCATGAGCGCAAATGTATACTATTGACACTAATGTTTAAGCCTAAAAATTTTAAAAAAGTGTGGGATTTCTTAGCCAACTTAAGTTTTGGAATGAATTTTGTTATTTTGTTTTGTTTGAGCAAGACTCATTATAAGAGTTTTTTTAAAAGATATTTATTTGCATTTTTATACAATATTTATTTTGTTGAAAATAAATATGTGATGCGTGAATTGCTTTACAACATAAAAATATACATAACTTGATTTTTAGCTACAATAAATTTTTCATTTTCCATAAACTAGAATAATTTTTTATGTTCTTTAAAATGAGGGGTATAATAGTAATGTTTTTATAAAATAATTACATTCCATTCCTTCTAATGTCACTTCCAAATAATATTAATTACATTCCATTCCATTCCATTTCATTTTCTTCAATTCCTTTATTTTATAACATCCAAACAAAATTTTTTAATTTCATTCAATTCTATTCCTTTCTTTACTAAATCCATTCTATTCCATTCCTTTAATGATCATTCAATTTTATTCCATTTTTTTTATACAAGATATAATTTATACTCTAACATAATCTAAGTGTACATGTGTGTGAAACTCCCTCCTGAAGACCTGAACCCCGGTCCTTATCTCCCACACCCCATAAGCACTTATACTTATAGAATGACCATCTTACCAAGGATATGCGGTGATATTTTATTCCATTATAAACTTCCAAACGAGCCCTTAAAAGGTTATTGAGGGCATTGATCACGGCCGTTGAGCAATATGTCCATACTTTATGCAAACATGGCATGTATAGCTTCACAATGGAGATTATTAATTAATTTGGAAATTAGAAAGGTAGGTAAGGGCCATGAGGTTCACACTTCGCAGGGCGAAATCCATAAAGTAATCCAAATAAATAAATAAAACTAAAAAATCTCAGGTGCTTTCTAAACTGAAAAGAAGAGTAGAATATGATCATTATCGGGGAATACAAATAATTTATTATCTTTCAGTCACCATTATCTGATAATTCTATTGGATTTCGGATCTTAATATTAAAAATTTAGAAAATATAATATTAGATCTAATCTCAAAATTTCCTTGCAAATCTTTTACAGTATTAAATTGCAATGCTGACATGCTGTTATCCATCTTAACTTGGTCAAAGCCCCCTAAATGATTCTTACCAAAATATAATATTGTTTTGTTATATTATAATGGATATATATCAAAGCTAGATCCTCATTCCACGTTTTTGATTCCATACTTTTTTTGTATAATTTAGTAAAAAACAGACAGCTTGGTAGGCTATAAGCTGTCAGATCATATTTTAGTGAGAACTTTGGACTTGCACAGCTCATTTACCAAAATATATTTTTTTTCTGAACCCATTTACAAAAAATAAGCAATAATAGGGATACAAGTTTTTTTTTTTTAATATTTCTTTGATTGGTTGAAATGGTCAATTATAATTGGTGCAACACACTTTCACATTAGTCTAATACTATCATAATTTATATTAGGTGTTAAAATTTTTTATTATTAAAAGATCAAATTAGCAGCTAAAAAAAAAAAAAAAGGAAATTTTTTGTCTTGTTAAAGATTGTTATAGCCAACTCAAGCAATTAAGTCCCAAGAATTTTCAAAGTAAGAAAATATTTTATTTTATTTTATTAAAAATCATTTAGACATGTTGAAGATAGATAATCCTTTAAATTATTTCATGTCTCTAATCTACTGTTAAGAGATTTTATCTATTAAATTAACTAAAATTGATATAGCGGATCTAGATTGTGCAATTTTTTTTTGTTCTTTTTTGATAGGTAAATGGTGGAGGCAAAACAAGATTATTAACTAGTCCTAACAAAGTGGGCAAACAAGATTATTAACGTTCCAATTCATATTGAATTTTAAACCTTATAATTTATGGATGCTTTAAAATTAAGTCTTATAATTTCAAAAAAATTAAGTTAAAATGTAGAGTTTAAGATTGATACAAATTAAACCTTATAATTTTTTTAGTTTCAAATCAAATCCTAAAATTTTTTAATCATATAAATTAAAATCCAACGTCAAACTCAAAAAAGACCAGGATTTTATTTGATACTAACAAAACTATAGTTTTTAGACCTGGACCGTTCAATGAACCGTAAAATGGAGAGGTTCAAGGTTTTTGAAGTTGGACCGAAGTCGAATTGTGATGACGTCATAATTAATTTAATAATTATTTAAAATATAAATAAATATATTAAATTAGTACAAAAAAACAAATACTAACTAATTAAAATAGTCCAATTAAATATAAAGATCTATTTTTTCAAACGTATTTTTCATATTATAACTTTTACAAACAAAAATATAGTATTTATTTATTTATATGTTGATTAGTTAAACTTGTGATAATAATAGTATAATAATTATTATTATAATATAACAATTAGAAGGGCAACCACCCACCTTAAATAAAATTTTAAAAAAGGACATATATTATTATTATTAAAAAAAAGAAAAAGAAAAAGAAAAGAAAGATACAAGCTGGTATCAATATTGACGGATAACAAATTTGCAAGTAAAGTTTAAAAACATTTGAATAGTCAAATCACTCTAATTATTTCATTGGGTTCACGAGGTCACGTGGCTAGTGGTGTTGTCAGCGAAACAGTGCGGCACACTTAACAAAAACACGAAGACAAGTGATTATTTATTAGATTGTGTTTGAATATCATTTATTATTGAAAATTAAAAACACTATAATAAAATAATTTTTAAATATGTGAATAATGTCGTGGGATCTAGTTTTGAAATTGTTTTTGCTAAAAAAATATTTTCAAGTCTCGTAAACAGTGTACGAAATCCATTGAAAAATATGGGACACAGTTGAAAAGTGTTTTTCAACATTATCCAAACATACACTTAGTGTGCGTGGATTAAAATTATAAATTATTTTACCATTCAGTTTTTTTTTGTTACTATTTATGAGTCATATTGCTTATTTGGCCACTATTTATGGATTCTGCTGTACTATTTCAATTAATTTTTACCTTTATTTACAGTACTTTCAACAATAAATTTCCAATTTCAGCAAAATAAATGGTATCCAAATAAATCTTTAAGTGCACTCAAGAAACAAGGAACAAAGAAACAAAATTTGAGGAGTTATTCTAGCTTCTGCGCGAAGTGTTGCTAAGAAGAAGGAGAAGAGGAAAATGGGATGTGGGGATGATCGGCAAAAATATACTATCGGAATTTAACAGTGATAGTGGTAACATACTAATGTGGCTCTCTGTTTTCTTTTTCTCTCTTACGATTTTTCTTTTTCTTTTTTATATTTAAATTCTCTCCCGGTTGATTTATGTTTTTTGACCAAAATACGATAAAAAAGGGAACCAAGCAAGCCGTTAAAACTGGCCATGGTTCTCAGAACCGTACGGTCCGACCACGGTTTGAGCGGCTCTATACTTTTTTTCACATAAAGAGGTTTTTAAGGTTAAAAGAATCGTAATAGTGACCGATTCATGGTTAACTGGGTCGGACTATATGGTTCGGTTTGGGTTTGAAAACCATAAATGAAACTATAAGGTTTAAATTTGAAACCACTCCTCTAATGGAATGTTTAGGTTAGACTAAATTACAAATTACACCCTAAAGTTTAAGGTAATTTTCATCCACTCTCCTAAAGTTAGGTATCGTTTGGATTCACTCCCTTTCTTCAATGCACCATGCCTAATTGTTCATTAAGTTCATAATTAATCAAAATAGTCTCAAACATAGAGGCTACAAAATAAAAACATATTCAAATATAGAAGGTGTAAAATCAAAACAAATACAAGCATAGGTGTCATTAGGGTGAAATCTAGCTGTTAACACACAGCTAGGCATGACAAAGCAAATCCAAAAAATACCTAATATAAGGGGAGCATATCAAAATTTTAAAATTTTAGGAGGCAAAATCAAAATCGCAAACTCTAATAGTGTAAATTACAAATTAGTCATCATAATTTGCCTTTTTTTTACTTAAATAATTTACCCTTATTTCATAAAATGGACAACACCTATTGGCTATTGCTAACCAATTATCTAGAATGTGACTTCATTTATTCTATTGGACCAGAAAATTTTATATATATATATATATATATTACACAACAAGGATTGTTATCCATAACCATAATCTTCTAAAAAAAAAACAAAGGATTGTTATCCATAACTTATTATGTAGCCGTAGCAATGAATTAGACACAAAACAAAATAAAAACTCTTATTTATCATTGTATTGGTCGATGAAGCAATGTATCGAGTACGCTTAGTGTCTAAGTACATTTGACTTTGGATTGTGATGTACGTGTATCTGTCAACTGGTCCACAAAGGCACACAATTTTTTTTATTAAAAAAAATAAAGGTATACAATATTTGTTCAAAGAATTAATTATTAGCAAAAAGGAATAAAAAGAAGTTGGGAGGAAGAGAAGGAAAGGGCAATAACAAATTCAAAACAAAAGCTATGTGATAATATATGATAAAATGTGATGCCATAGGTTCAATCTTCGCCTACACTAAAAATCGATTGGTGTCTTAGTCTGATGATAAAGAGCTATTATTAAGAGTGAAAGTCATATATTAAAACTATCTTAAAAAAAAAAAATTACACCTTTTTTTATACAAGATAGAATTTATACTCTAGCCTAATCTAAGTGTATATGTGTGTGAAACTCCCTTCTGGAGACTTGAACCCCGACCCTTGCCCCCCATACCCCATAAATATTTATATTTGTGGAGTGACAACTGCACCAAGGGTGTGTGGTGGTGACACTTTCTTAATCAGACAGGGCCACTTAAAATAAAACCAATAGTGCTATAATGGTTGTTTTTATATTTAATTATTCGTTTTATACCATTATTTGCAAGATTAACCATAAATGCTTGATTTTTGTATTTAATACTTTAATATAATATTAATTTGTAAAGTCAACAATATTTTTAAATTAATAAATTAATGAATTGACCAAGAGTGCTGTAACTCAATTGAAATATTTTAGTATTTTTAATGGAAATATCTAAATCCACTCTCCCTGGTTGTAACTATCAAAAATAAATTAGTGAATTGATTGAATGGTAGGATGCACTATTATCTATATAAAAAAAAATCAAATTGAAAATAATATATAAGTTCCTTGAAAAAAAAAAAAATATATATATATATATATATATTACTTATTCAATCAACATCTTCATAGGAGATTAATATATAATTATATTACTTAGTATTCAATCAACATTTTGTTTTGTATATAATCTAACTATAAAAAATTTGAAAATTTCCATATTTTATGAATAAAATAGTTATTAATAATTAAATGTGTTTACTTTGAATTTTATTAGCATAGAATGTATGAAAATAATATTTTTATTTATTTATAGAGAAATAATGGCAAAGGTGGAGGTAGGATTCAAACCAAGTATATGAGTCTAAATTTGGTAATAATAGAACGTCCGTTTCTGATGATAATCAGTTTTTGATGTATGCGGGAATTAAACTCCAGATCTCTTATTCAATCATGAGAGACTTTATCAGTTGAGCTAACTGGAATCCACGGATCTTACAAAATTTAATCTCATATAAAACACATAATAGAGTCCTATTAGATTATCACTAAAAAGTAAAAACTTCTATAAAAAGAAAATATTAATAAAAGGTAATTTGCATATTAATAATAGGTTTTTTTTTTTTTAAGGAAAAATATTAATAATAGGTTGATTTGTCAAAATTACACGTAATGAATGCAAACATTGACAAAAATGGCTAAAAGCCAACTCCATATACGTGTTTAATTTAAAATAATAGCCGGCAGAGGACAAAATATTCGAGTAATAGCGAAAAGGGTCCCACACTAAAAACTCTACTTATATATATAAACAAAAAAACTACAGGTTTTCTTAGACTTTCCGCTACCCCCTCTCTCTCTCTTTCCCTTTCCCTTTCTCTCCTTCTCTTTGTCCGACGTTCTGTTTGGTCTTTGGTCTTTGGTCTCTCAGCTCAGATAAGCTTTTCTTGGTGAGAGTTTCAAGCTTATCACACACTTTTTATTGTTATTGTTATCGTTTTCTTTTCTTTTTTCCTTTTGGTTTCAAAGGTTTCTCTGTAAAGCTCTGCATTGCTTTCAAAATCTCCAAGGTGGCAGAATTTCTCTTTACACTATAATCTTTAAAGCATTTTTGTTATGGGGTTTGTTAAAGATTGGTTTTTTTAAGCTTTGAAAGTTGTATTTGATTAGATTTCTTTAGAATTTATTATTGGGGAATATGTTGTATTTGATTCATTTTTTATAGTCCTTTTAATGGAGTAGTTGAACTTTTGGACTTTTGTAGGTAGATTTTGTTTCTTTATTATGGTTTTGTAATTTGTTTTGTTAATAATATGGAGTTGGTGATCTCAATGGTTGTTAATATGGTGTCTCACACTTTGTTTAGTTGCTGAAGGTATGGAGGAAAAGAAATGAAAACAGAACTCTTTTTTTTTTTGAAATGAAATCCAAACTCATTAGACACCACTGATTACTGTATAAAGCTCACTTATGTGGACTCTGAGCCCTTAAAAATCTGTTTGTTAGTGATGAAAATCTATTTTCAAAACGTTTCCTTCTGTGTGTGTGTGTTTAAATGAGTAATAATAATTAACTGATATTTAATATTGGTTTTCCAGTGATCTGTGAAAAATGGTGGAGGAGAAGACTGTGATTGCGAAAGATGTTACTGAAGTAAGACATTTAAATCTCTACCTTAATACCCTTATTGTATTTTATTAATGAAAGACACTTAGCTTACTGTATGTTTACAATTACTTTTCTGGAATTTGCAGTTAATTGGTAAGACACCATTGGTGTATCTCAACCGTGTTGTAGATGGTTGTGTTGCTCGAATTGCCGCTAAGCTAGAGATGATGGAGCCCTGCTCTAGTGTGAAAGACAGGTAGTTAATTGCATTTCTTCTGTTGTTATATTGGAATAACTAATTACTTGAAAGCTATGTAATTTCTTTCTCATAATAATTATCGTGAGGCTGCATCTGCTTGTTAAATTGGACTTGATTGGAATCTTGGTTCTGTGTGATTCAAGATTCTTGCATTCAAACCCAAAATCATTGGGATACTTAGGGCACTGGACATTGCTATATTTAATTATGGTCTCCAAGGCTATATTCCATGCCCAATGCAGCCTTAAAATTATTTGTATTGTTGGAAGTTTTTTCTCCCACTCAGTACTATATGCAAATTCTTTCCTTCCTTCCAGGATTGGATATAGTATGATCTCTGATGCAGAGGCAAAGGGCCTCATTACTCCGGGTGAGGTTAGTAATTAAATCATCCTCATTCAGATATGTTTTTTTTTTGTCCATTTTAACCTTGACTTGAAATCATAATAGATATTCAATTAAAAGGCCTATTTGCATTGTGCATGTTTGCATTGTCTCTTATTGATACCACTGCTAAGTGTTATCCTAGTTTCAGTGTCACAATTTTGTTGAATATAAATGATGCTTTGCGGATTAGACTGCCATTACATTGTCATTTTGCTTAACACATACATAAACACCAAGTTGTGAAGTTTTATCGATTATGAATTATTTTCTGTGGTGTTAATTTAACAAATTGCTAAAAATAGTAAAGAAATGCTATTTTACTCATTAAGCATTTCCTATACCTGGAGCAATAGCTTCTGGTCCCAAGTTCACCCACATTTTAACATGAATCATGTGATGTTACATTTTCAACTTTATAGTTCAACTGAAAATTAGATATCTCTTTACTTTTATATACTTTAATAGTGCAATGAGGTGAATGAGGAAACTTTTTAGTTGATAGAATTTCCTTCTTGTTCATGCTATAGAGTGTCTTGATTGAACCTACCAGCGGCAACACTGGCATAGGCTTGGCATTCATGGCAGCTGCCAAGGGTTACAAACTCATAATTACCATGCCTGCTTCAATGAGTCTTGAAAGAAGAACCATTCTTCGAGCTTTTGGAGCTGAGCTGGTTTTAACAGATCCAGCCAGGGGTATGAAAGGGGCTGTTCAGAAGGCGGAAGAGATACTGGCAAAGACTCCCAATGCTTACATTCTTCAGCAATTTGAGAACCCTGCAAACCCAAAGGTATCATTGTGTGAATGTCTTGTGCATTTATGTGTTGCTCTTTGGAGAATTATGATCACATTATTCTTTGTATTTAGGTCCATTATGAGACCACAGGACCAGAGATCTGGAAAGGGACTGGTGGTAAGGTTGACGCGCTCGTGTCTGGGATAGGAACTGGAGGTACAGTAACAGGTGCTGGAAAGTATCTCAAAGAGCAAAACCCTGACATCAAGGTTAGCTTTTTTAAATTATCTGAATTAGTGGAAAAGTCAATATAAACTTATTACTGATGTTTATTTCCCAATGTTCTTAGTCCCTTTCTTTTTGTGTTTAGCTCTATGGGATTGAACCAGTTGAAAGTGCAGTATTGTCTGGAGGCAAACCTGGTGAGTGATAATGTTTTACATGCTTCATTCAAATGTTCTTCCTTATTTACTCTATTACTTTAATTGCTATTACACTCGCGTTTGGGTATAAAATTTATTGGCTTAGCAACATGGACCAAAGGGTATCATCTAGAACTTGGAGGGCGCATCATTTAAAATTCATTTTGGCTAGTTTACTTGCGTTCCTAATGTTTTGTAGCAAATGTTGTTAACATATGTTTCTCTTTTAACTTTCTTTTTCCTTTGAAATAACTTTACATCCTTATGTATTTGCTGGCATATTTGCATTTTCTACCTTCATAGAAAATGGTTCTAATATCTCTTTATCTTTAAACTTTGTGCAACTTTTGAAATAACTTTACATCCTTCTGTATTTGCCAGCATTGTTGCATTCTCCATCACTTTTCCCATCTTGTTTTGTTACCATGCTTGATTCCTGCCTAAACGTTCTATCCCTAGAGGCATTTCCCTGGGTGGGATGTTATGCCTTTGATTAAATAATAATTACTTTCTATTCAAGACTAAACTAATGTTGAAGAAGTGAGATCATGGTACTGTCTGGGTGGATATCCAGCCCTGTTAGGCAGAGAAAACTGAGTTGACCCTGCTAATATGCATGTATAGGTAGTTGAACTGGTGTATTGGAATAGTCCTATAATATGCAACTCATTCTGTGCTAGCATAGAGAAATAAGTGCTGATTCTGTTTGTGTTTTTAGCTGTTTGCTATTACCTCTTCCGCCACCAATCCAGTTCCACTTTTCTATCTTCCACTGTTTGTTGATTACCAGTAGTTTCAACTTTTTGTTTGACTTGTTGGGACCTGCATGTCATATTTTTTACCTCTGTACGAATCAAACACATTTCTATAGAATTGCTGCAAGATCCTGGTTGGTGGATGATTTTCTTTTGTTTGTTTTGTTATTGATGGTAATTTTCAAGTTTTCATCTAAAGCAACAAACTTTATTTTTACTGTTTATTTATTGTTATTTTTCCTACTAGATGTTTCTGTACTCTGTTTACCAATTTATTTGAGTAAGTGTTAAGTTGCCTTTTTACATGTTTATGTAGTTCATTAGACAAATTCATTGAGGAAATAGTGAACTGGCATCAAATTAATTTGCTTTGACAGTCTTTTATCTACTTTATAACCATCTTTTGCTTTTTTGGTCATGGCCTTGATAACTATTTGAAGCCACATACCTATATTCCTTATGTCCCTTCCCCTCTCTTCATATCATTAACTTGACATAAATTACTGCCGATATTCATTGTCTCATCCATATTTTGAGTCATGATTCTCAATAACATTGATATTTAAAACTTCATATCAGGATAAGTCTGGATTATTTGTCTTGGGAAGTTGCCATTTCTTTATGTTTTTGTATTAGCATTTCCTCAAAACTCTTGAAATTCTGTAGCAAGCTTGCTTACATGTCTGTCCTATCTGATGCAAACAAAGTCTTACTTGATTAACTGAACTGTCAATCTCAAGGCCCACATAAGATCCAAGGAATTGGTGCTGGCTTCATCCCTGGAGTTCTGGATGTCAATATACTTGATGAAGTTGTTCAAGTAAGTGTTCAAAACTTTTAATTGGGATAGAATGTGCAGAACTTCCTAATCACAAGCAAGTTTTAGATAATCTGTCCAAGGCTTATTCTAAAATGTGGAATATCTAGTATCTAACCTTATGAAGTTCACCAGTTTTTTCTCATTTTTAAAATAATAAGAAGTTTCATCTTGTTTGATATTATCATTGTGGCAGTCATGAATTTTCTTAATATAACAAAATATATGGAAATAAATTATGTCCAATAGGATTTGAACCTATGCTAAAGGTTTGATGATAGTATATTCTATATTATGTAATATGACATTTTCTTTTAGAAATTTATGCAAGCGCATTTTTTCCCCTTTTATGCTTTATTGCCTTTCTTCATTAACATCTCTGACCAACATGGTATCATTGTAGGTATCAAGTGAAGAAGCTATTGAAACTGCTAAGCTACTTGCATTGAAAGAAGGTTTGCTGGTAAGCCCATACAATGAAAAATATGTTTCAACAAGGTCTTTTTTTTTCCCCAACAATTTTTTGCTACTGTGTCCATTCTCAAAATTTTTATTGAAAAAGTTTGTTGTTGGATGCCCTCTGGTTTGTTTTTTTTGATCTTCTAAGATATCTGTGCGAACATGTATTGCAGGTAGGAATATCATCTGGTGGTGCAGCTGCTGCTGCAATTAGGATAGCAAAGAGGCCAGAAAATGCTGGAAAACTCATTGTTGTAAGTTTGATCTTGTTCTTTCTAGTTAGTTACCTCATTCTGTGTTCAGCCATAGAACCCACTGTAGAGGCAATATCAATATGTATACATGGCTGTACAAGAAAGAAACAATTTTTTGTGAACTGTGGGCAGCACACTAGCTTCTGTCTGCTTAGGATACACAATTGCCAGTTACCTGATCAAATTGACAGCTCCACACACATTATTGATTGATAAAATATTAAATTTAGAATATAAGAGATCAGTAAATAGAATTGTTTACTAGGTTTGATTTGCTCAATACTTCATCTGCATGGTCGTCCAAATTCTTTCTTGAGATGTAGGACTTTTTTGCTGAATATACTGTATTTGTTTTTGTGTTTTATATATAGTGGTGTCACTTTGTAGTTGTTTAATCTGGTGTATGCATGCAACTGTCGCAAAATTTATAATAAGTTCTATATCCATTGAATCTCTTTCCCGGACTTATGTTGAGTCTAAACTTGTTGAGTGTACACAATGGAATGAGAATTTAGGAAAGTTTGTACTGATATTTTTGTTACCAAAACCGGACAGGTGATCTTCCCCAGCTTTGGAGAGCGTTATCTGTCGTCTGTGCTGTTTGAATCCGTAAAGCGAGAGGCAGAGAGCATGGTTTTTGAGCCCTGAGATATTCCGTGGCTTCAAGTCATGCTGTTTGCATCTGAGATGGGCATAGAACATGGTTTTCGAGCTACAATTTGGCTTATCGTTTGGATACTGTTGCTTCCTCGTGTCTACCATGAATAAATTATGTGAATAGTATCAATGCTTTGAACTGTTGTATATTGATTAACCAAGGAATGTATGTGGTGACCTGAGACTCAGAATTCCTCAAGTCTTGAGATTAAATAAGGTAATTTATGTAGTTCATTTATTGGAATAGTCCAATTCCTCTTTCTTTTTTGATAAATCAGCTAGCCTTCCACTGAAAATTCTTGAAAGAGTAACACAAGCAGACAATTGCAACCAAATCTAACAGCATTAAAAGTATAGGACTGCTAAACACAAGCTCAAACAGAAACCTCACATACATAGGAAAAAAAAATCCAGCCACTAAATATACAACAATAAAACCAAAGCAACTCAAATTACAAGCACATAATAAAGAATTTTTTATCCACAACACCATACCAAGTATGGTCCTATGGGGTTCTAGAAACCTCCCAAGCTTCTGCTGGTTGAAATCCGATAATTCCTCACATCCGAACTTTTTGGCCCCCGTTAAATTAATGTCCAATAGGAAGTGGCAGGCTGAACATAACGAACAATTTGAGATTCAGCTATTGGCCTTTCGAAAGTGGGAAAAAAAATTTGGGTTACAATGAAAATTACAATTCACTCAGTTTGCCTACTATTTACATTTTGCGTTCACTACGTTAGATGAATTTACAGGTCAACTATGCTCCGAACCAATTGTATGCAAGTAAGTAGCGTAGCAAAATTTCCTTGCCAAGCTACATGAAACAGATTTCTGGTAGTCCACAGAAAAATTATTGCTAATTGCCCGAAATGAGAAGTAAAAATATGCTGTTTCATCCGCTGAGACAAAAGCATATGAATCAACTCTTTCAAATGAAGAAGATGCCACCACTAAAAGACGTCCAGGGCGGTGAATAAGGCTTTTTAAGCCTGAAAAATAAGATTCTTTCAAATATACAGAAGTAGTCGATGACTAAAAGGCAAGTCCAACGGCAAGGGGTGTAGTATAGAACCAGAAAAAGGGCAGTACAATGGAAAACATCGGATTATAAAATGCTTTGATTTCTGAAAAATACCAGCCAATATAAGTAGCGTAGCATTACAACAGATCATCATAAATATTTTGTTGTTACCGTAATCTCATAGTCAGGATTAATGTTTGCAATCAAGAATTTTAAAAAATAGCTTGAGACTAACAGAAGAATTTTATTGAGAACTAGGCAGGGGCCGCGCGAACGCAGGCCCCCAGGGCAACAAATTATGACGTAGGCTCTTCCACTTGGGAAGACCTTAGGCGGGCACCCCTCCTCAGTGCAATGGAGGTCACCAACCTAGGCCATGGGCCTTATTGATCACCCATTGACCCCGTCCAGGTAAGTATGTTTCACTGATGCTTAGTGCTCCATATTTATAAGCCTCGCCTCTATCTCTTCGTTCATGTTTTTTCGATGTGGGAATGCAAATCTATAAAAACAAGCTAAAACTGTTATGCCCTTTTTTTTTGGATAGGCTTTGGGTTTGGGGTTGAAGAGGTTTGTTTGTAGGCATTGGAGGACCACAAATTCACCTCTCTAAAAAGTTTAAATAATAAGATTAGACATGTAAAATTACTAATTTAAAAACTCCTAAATTTTATTTAAAAAAAAGTTTTTCCATCCAAATTTCTCTCCCCTCTGGTTTTTAAAACCCTACTTACCCCTTAAGAAAACTATTTATCCTTATCATTCCAATAAAAACTTATAAGAAATGGACTATTCAAATTAGTAACCAAAGCACGTAATCATGAATCCATTTCAGTTACTAGTTGCCATACTTTGTTTTTCCTCATTTCTCCCACCCGCTTCATTGCAACAAAACATCAAATCATATCAGTTTCAAAAAAAAAAAAAAAAAATCATATCATATCACTCCCAAATGATATGGTGACACCATTTTGCTATTGGTAGAAGGACCTAAAACATCAAATCATTTCACTCCCAAATGATTTGGTGACACCATTTTGCTGTTGGTGGAAGGACCTAAGACTTTAGTGTTCATGACTTCCCTTTTAGCATCTAAGAGTATTCGCATCAATTCAGCTAAAATTTCCTGTCTATTTTACATTAAAAACCTACTTTTTCTATTTTATATACCCACTTCTCAACATCCTCTACATTAGTCCATCTATTCTAAACTCTATTTTATTTAAATAATAAATTTTCTCAATCTTTTTTTTTATCTCTCAACTACCCATTACATATGCGCTCTCTCTCTCTCTCTCTCTCTCTCTCTCCATTTTTTCTGATTTGTTGCTCTCTCTTTATACCCATCTCTATACCCATTTCTAAATACAAATCACCGTTCCCTCTCGGTCCTCTCCACACCCTCTTGGTCAGATCCCCATAGACACCTTCACCGCCATCTCAAACCCCTCACTTTCTCTTGCTTCTTTTCTTCCACACTTACTAAGAATAAACATCAAACACCTTCATTGCAAAACCCGTAAGACCCATACTCGCTCCTCAAACAAGACCCAATCTCCACTCCCTCTCGGTTAGATCTCCTCTACCTGTGTTCAACCCTTAAGCCACCTCAAGTATCATCTCTTCTACAGGCCGCCTCAAAACCCATTCCCGTTGACCCATAAGCACTAATCAAGTAACGGACAAAAGCACTAATCAAGTACCAATTTGTTTGTCCGTGTGGGTGTATTTGTGTACATCTATGTTGATTTGTTTGTGTGTGGGTGTATGTGTTTATCTGAGGAAAAAGATGAGAAAAGAAGCCACTGAGTTCGTTGTGCATGAAGTAGAGAGAGAGAAAAAAGTGATGCACAATTACTGTAACAAATAACAAATGTGTAAATAGCAATGATATGAAAATTTTTTGATGCAAAATATGTAAAACTGGCTGGATTTTGCATGGTTTTACATATGAAAACAGGAAAAAGTACGCACTCCGGCCATAATTTTATTCTCCATTCAAATTGAATTTATTTGTACTTAATTATTAACACAGTTTAACGATTCGTTTTCCTCCAACAGACTCAATTTTTTCACTTCAATACAACTTAAGGAGGGGGTACACACCCCTCCAGTATAAAATTTTTGGCTAGAAATGGACAGGGGCCGCGCGAACGCAGGCCCCCACTACCACAAATTATGACGTAGGCTCTGCCACTTGGGCAGACCTTAGGCGAGCACCCCTCCTAAGTGCAATGGAGGTCACTAGCCTAGGCCATGGGCCTTTTTGATCACCCATTGACCCCGTCCAGGTAAGTATGTTGTAACGTAGCTCCTTGCTTCTTATTTATACTCCATTCTCTCCTCTACTTTTTTTGTTTTCCGATGTGGGACTTAAGCTTATTGCGCACTCGTGACATCGTTGCTCCAAAGATGAGTTACGAGTCCTATCTCTCATTCGGTATTATATTCATCAGAGAAAGCACGGATCAAACCTTAGCATCACACATGTGGTGAGGGCTTATAGAGTAATCTTTTATCTTTGGCACAATCCTTTTATTTGATTAATTACGACCAATAGTTACAACTAGGCCATTTTGTAATTGACTGGTGAAATAATAATGTATTCATGTTATTGTTAAACATACTTTGTCAGCAATTTCACTACGATAGCTACTTTGTTCTCTAAATAAGTGTCTTTGTTTAGTATTAAAAAATAAATAAAATAAAAACAGTATGACTAATTATTATTAAACATCTAATAATAGGAATTGAGTTGAAAGTTGAAACCCAAGGTCGTATAGGTTACCCAATTACCATCATTGTCAAATCATTATAGCAATTTATGAACAGTACCCAACGGCCTCCTTAATGCCTTTTCCCTTCTATTTGTGTGAATTGACTTCCTCTGATTTAATTCTCAATTCATGTCTCGCATCCTGCTCCTAGCACTAATAAGTAACCAAATCTACACAGGCCCGTTACTCTAACATGCCCAAAAACTCATAATAAGTAAAATTCACAAAAAGATTTAAGCCATAATGGATTTTAACCTGCAAAAGGATCCTTTTTTCTTTTAGTTAGTAAACCTAATTGTCTATGGATTGCTCATGTAGATGGGAATACCATGATTATAATTGAAATTTCATTGCTTATTAACGAAAACCTTAAAAAAAAAAAAAAAAAGGTTTTTCCCTCCAGAAATAAGGAAGTATTTAGTACATGCACTTAAAAACTGAAAACATTTATAGAAATATGTGAGTAAAAAAGTATGTAAAAATATAATAGGGCCCAACTATCCTATAATAGCACATGTTTAAGATATTTTTATCTATAACAGCACATTTTTCTACGATTCATTGTACATAAAATTGCTCTTCAATTTCTCAAGTTAAATTGTGCCACCCGTTTGAATTAAAAAAAAAAAAACTATTTTCAAATCATAAAAATTAAGCAGTTGTTTAACTGTTTAATTTTTAAATTTTCTGCACTTTATTTTCAAAAAAATTAAAAACTCCTACTTATACACACCCTAAATTGCCCTTCAAAATTTCACACATTCATTTTCTTCAGAGAGAACGGATCAAACGCCTATAGACTTACCGTACACATAATATCAAACACATTAAAAATCTAGCAATAAATTGGGATTAAATTTAACAGGGGCCGCGCGAACACAGCCCCCGCTACCACAAATTATGACGTACACTCTCCG
Source organism: Quercus robur (assembly GCF_932294415.1). NCBI lineage: Eukaryota > Viridiplantae > Streptophyta > Magnoliopsida > Fagales > Fagaceae > Quercus > Quercus robur. Next base: position 17,451,099 of record NC_065536.1, on the reverse strand, counting down.
CATTGGGAGATGTTAGGCTGGTGCACCTCCTAAGTGCAATGGAGGCCACCGACCTAGGCCATGAGCCTTGTTGATCGCCCATAGACCCCGTCCAGGTATGTATGTTTTCCAGTGCCTCTTGCTTTTAATTTATACACAACCATCCACCTCACTATTTTTATACCCATTCAATGTGGGACAACAACAATGTTTAAAATCCGCATTCTTCACAAAACCAGGATTGGCTTTCTTGTGGGTAGTATAACATAACACAAATCATAATGTTTCTTGGCACCCCTTTACGCCTAACAATACTGTGCCAAATTAGCTTCACCTCACTCAGTCACAGCAAAGTCGTCAAGCATTCTGGTCCCTCAGATGGCGATGGATTTTGCCTATTGGTACTAGGCATGGTGCTCTTTTTTCTTTTTTTGGTGGCTTAAGTCCTTATCATGCACTCGTAGGCTACAATAGCAATTCCTAACCCACCAATCTTCATTCATGACCGCCGCAAGTAGATTTCCTTTCACATGACATGAGCACCAAATTTCTGAGGCTTGTACGTATGTCAAGAAAAGGTCCCGACCTCTTGTCCAGATTCTCCAGTTCTTTTCCGTTAAAATTAAGTGCTACATGGATCCATGCTTTTGTTTGACATATCAATGGAAGCGTCAAATTCAAATAAAATTACGGAAAATTAGGTACGATACAAGGACGAAACGTCAAAAAGTATTTAAGAATTGATATCATAATCATTGAGGCCATTTTTGCTAAGCCCAAGTACTTTTGGACTCACTATTTTGTTTTTTCTCACACCCATATGGAAAATCATTAGGGAATTCGGAATAATAAGATTTGGATTATAAAAGAGGACTTGCTCTCGGCTCATCCATTGGCTCAAAAGAAGTTTTGTAAAGTGCCTTTAGAAACACTTGTAAAACCCAAAGTAAGCTCAAGTACAAGCCAACAGCTTCTATTAAATAGAATGGTATATGAACCAAAATGTTTATGAATAGTTTAAGTTGAACTCAAGAAAAATACTTGTTTATTATCATTTGTTTAGCAAATAAGTCAAACACACTTACATGATCTATGACCATAAATTTTGGCCAAATTGCCTATACTCTTAAAAGTTTGCTTGCTACCATTTAATACTTACCGGCATGATTCCTTAAATTTAGCACATTGAGACACACCAACTTGGGATTTTGAAAAATTCTAAGACCACAAAAAATTGCTCAACTTTTGCTACAACCACATAGCAAGCTGTGTAATTTTTTGTGGTCATAGTTTTTGGATTTTGATTCATAAATTAGAATAAACTAAACATTAGACAAATAAATAAATTTGAAACTATATTTTAAATGGTCCAACATGCAATATAGGCAAAAATTTTAACAACACCAGCAGCCAAAATGTCCACATGCCCAATTACAAATGATTTTTTTAGGATAAATGGTTTGGGGACGGATGAAAATAGTTTCTCATTAGTGCACAACAGTGGTGCTCATGAATCATGATTCCAGCATTATTATTGGCCGAGACTACCTGTTGCAGATCCTTTATTGCAAAGGTAAATAAAATGACTTAATTTATACGTTGGACTCTGATTTTAAAATAGACAAACATTTGAGGATTTAATACAGGTAAACTACGAGAACCCCAATTTGCATTTAAATGGTGTGGAAATGTAATAAAAGTGCTGAAACAAGAAAGTTTTGCCATTAGCTGCCACAAACGATATAGAAAATAGAAATACAAGCATGTCCGGTGCTTGACTTTGGAGCAGAAAAAACATCATGCTAAAAATGACAAAATTATATTTTTCTTATAAAATAAAAATAAATATACTTACGCTGAAAACCAAATAAACCAGCCATATTCCATTTAGAAGTTCTTGCAATATGATTTACTTTTAGTAATTCTTAATCGACCTAACCCAGCAGCCTTCAAGCATACACGCTAAAACTATAAAGTAGAAAACTTAAGACTAACATTGTGTAGGGGCCGCGCGAACGCAGGCCCCCACTGCCACAAATTATGACGTAGGCTCTCCCACTTGGGGAGACCTTAGGCTGGCACCCCTCCTAAGTGCAATGGAAGTCACCAACCTAGGCCATAGGCCTTATTGATCACCCATTGACCCCGTCCAGGTAAGTATGTTGCTTGGTGTTGGCCGCACCTTATTTATAACAAGCCTTGGTCTCTCCTCTTTTGTTTCATTCGATGTGGTACCTGAAAAACTAGTGGCTTATAGCTTATTACTTCAGTTATCATTGATCTAGAATCCAGGACTATTTGGAATCTGATGCTTGCTTTGGACCTTCCTACACCCCAAGAGCTCTAATACCTCAACCAATATTTTTTGGTGTTTCTGACAAAGACATATAAGGTTCAAATATTCTGCCCTCAACTAATGAATTGTAATAATAAAAAGTTACCTCTCCTACACAACAGGGATGATATAGGTCATGTTTGTAAATACCCCCAAGTCATACAAAGGATATTTGGTAGACCATAGAGGAGTACCCCCCATCCTGTATTGCGTCTCGTCTCTTCTCAATACTGATGTATCATACAGTTAGTCTTACTGATAAAACTTTGCTATCATTTTTTCAAATAATAATAATATGTATATAAAATCACAATGAATACATATGATTTTAGTTGTGTTTTTTTCACCAAAAGGTTATACATTTTCCTTCCAAAGAAAGTTAATTACAATAAAATTACACAATGAAAAACTAAAAATATATTAGTGGCAATAAAAATTAATACGAAAGTTTAATTTATTTATTAGTATGTGCAGCCAGAATTTCGTTGGACTGGACTGTAGTTTATCTTCTATACAACCATTGTCTTGTAAAAATTAATAAAAATTACAAGACAACTAATAAAAATTAATACTAAAGTTAAATGCAAAAACATATTTTGCAGCAAGAATTGTGTCTTAAATGTATTACAGGACAAATAAGTGAATGATTGATAACTCAAGACATGGAGTGATGGAGGTACTAACCTATATGTGGAAGAAGAGAAGATGATGGGGCAAGTATCTCATGACAACCTATTGCTCCAAACTGCTATAATTTTGTGTCACACTACCAACTTAGTCCAATAATGTGGTAAAATTAAAACTGAGAAAAAGTAACAAACCTTGTTTTACACGAAAAGAAAACATACAATTAGATGAAAGGAACTAAAAGACCAACACAAAATGCTAATCCCCTACACAAGGACATGATGCACAGGCTTGTCACTTTTGAAATTTAATTAAGTATAATGTGGGGAAAGAGAAGGTATGATAATCTCCTACAGATGAATAACGAAGGTACATGAAAGAGAGATAGAGGTCTTGGGACCAAAAACAATGAAAAAAAGATTGAACAAAGAGGAGACCCATGTAACCCACTTCATTGCCATACCTAGGTTTATACATGTTTGGTTCATTGTTTGGGTCACATAATCCAGCTCCTACAACCCAAAAATAAACCATCCTTTATTGGTTCATGTGTTCAGCCGAGAACCAAGCAAACCACCCTAAGATAATCTAGTTGGTTTCATTTTTAGGCTAACCAATCTCAAGTCACAACTTACACCAATGGTAAGTGGTAACAACCAATTACAACATGAAAATGGAGGCAATGTCATTAGAAAATACAAAGCAGAATGAGAATAGAATATATCTTATAACCAAAAATTTCCATATCAGACCCTCCTGAACATTGAAATTCTATCTGCAAAACACTTGTAGCTGTTACATGTGAATGTTCAAGTGCTGCAATATTTCCATCAAGAATTTACCTCTCAAAATCCTATGCAGCTTAAAGAATCTCATATGAGTCTCTCAATATAGTACATCAAACCCCACAAAATTATTTCATCTCACAAATATGATCCATCCAAAACAAAAAAGACAAAAAGAGACTTATACAGTGCCTGACATTTCTGTAAACAATCCGACAACACCTGACTTGCAGACTGATCTCATAGCAACGTTTCAACTCCTCAATCAAGTTTCATAACCATCAAAACAATCTAAGGATTAACCTATGAACCAGGCTAGATGACCATGGACCCACAAAAGAACAATAATCTAGCCAAAACACCATGAACAAAAAAAGAGTACCAAATAGAAAAACCATCTATTAGATAAAAACTAACCCAATGCACAATAATTCGAAAAAAAATTAGAGGAAAAAAAAGGCCCCAAATTTTCCTAGGGCTACTCGGTGTAAACAACTCTAGTCTCCAATGCCAAAAACATTTTCAAATTCTCCATTTTTAATTCTTTTTTTGATAAGAAATTCTCCAGTTTTAATTCAACTGCATCAAGTCTATAGTCCAAAGCAAAGCAAGAGAGTAGAATGTTTTCACCTTGAAAGTGTGAGAAAAAACAGAGGGGGAGGGGGTCATTAAGATTATAAAAGAACTCGTCTCTTCCAAAGACAAGTTCCAAGAGTACAACAATTTAAAAATGGCCAATTCATCTTAGCCATCTCATCAGAATAAAGGTTAATGGAGAGATGATTTTATGAAAAAACTATTTCCCCAAATATATATATATTTTTAAATCCTAATTCCCAAGTATTTATTAAAAATTGTATTGTTTAACAAAATCCCCCCAGTTTTGGATTTTGATCTTTTAATATTTTTTTTCATTCTTTTTTCCCAAGAAACATACAAATCTGCTGAAATCACTTTCCATTGTTTTCTGATCTGATTTAAAAAGCACTTTGAAGTACTTCTGTCATTTCAGTTCTTACAAAAAGATAGGAGTACTAGTTACTTACAAAAAGATAGTAGGTACAGTGCCTTTTTTCTTGGGGGGCTTAAAGTCCTCATCATCCACTTTGTACATCACAATAGCAATTCCAAACTACCTGGTGGTCAGCCTAGCAATCTTCATCCATGATCACCACAGGTAGATTTCCTTTCACATCAGCACCAACTTTCTGAGCCTTGTAACAAAACGTCAAGAAAAGGTCCCAACCTCTTGTCCAGATTCTTCATTTCTTTTCGGCTAAATTTGAGTGCTAGAACCCTGCTTTTGCTTGAAAATTCATTGGAAGCATCAAATACAGTAAAATTAAAGATATTAAGTAAAAATAACATGAAAATTCATTTGCATTACACCTAATACTAATAGTAATACATGACGTAAATAACTTGTAGTGGTTGGGATGAAACTTGTCACCAAAAATCCCATTATTTTCCATATATATTTGGGACAAACAAAAATTTATCAAAATGTAAGTATGTGAACAATCAATTCAGCATGATCATAGCAATACTTAAATCCATTTTCTTGTTTACAACTTTTGAAAATGACATTCAGTCCTATATTTATCAAAATATCTATCCCAATTGTAAGTTTGTAATTAAAAAAAGAAAAAAAGAAAGACGTTCAGTACTATATTTACCATTAATGTCTATCCCAATTTTATTTCGATATTCATTTTTTATATAATGCAAGAGAACATACACACAAGTTTCAATTAAAACTTAAGCTTACAGAGGACACAACTAAGACAATGTATATCAATGTGAGGATGTACATGACACTCAACCAATCAAAAAGAAAGTGAATTATAAGGATATCATTACATTTAAAACAAGAACCCAAACATTGTCTAGTATAACACTTAACAAATACAAATTATACTCAATATAATAAAGTCCAATTAACAAAAATTAAGATATATGTTCTAATGACAAGCACGTTATGTTGAAGATTTTGTAATTAATATTCTTTTGGGATACTGATTAAAAAAAATTTCTTAAACATACAAAAAAGGCAAGAAAAAAAATTAAAACACTATAAGTGATAATTTATTAGAAGCAATTACCTGGGTTGAAGAATCACAACTTGAAGCTGTAAGGTTCACATTGGGACGTTTTCTATGATTACGTTCTTCTTGATGGCACACTCCGCGTTTTGGCGGTTGATTTTTCCTGTAATCCATCTCATTCCGGAGTGGTGGTGGTTTTAGGCAACTTTGTTGTCTAGCCATACTAGGGTTAGTGTATAACTTGGGGAGATTGGCCTCTCGCTGGTATGGGACATTGGGTATTGAATTAAATTGTGGCTTATAGCAAGCAAATTGTTCTGCCAATCTGTAGCATGGATCAATAAACTGGTGGCTATTCAGTGACACAGCATGACAGGATGCAATTACATGGGAACAAGGGATCTTAAATATCTGCCATTTCCCACAACTGCATGTTCTCTCATCCAACTTAACCGCTTGAGAACGATCACCCCTACTTGCAAACCCAAACCCTGTACCCACTTGAGAATCATTACCTCTATTTACAATCCCTGGATTCATAGATATCCATATTTGAAATGTACCATGCTCCCGATCAAAGATTGTTATAGTATGCCTTTTTGACTTCTCCACATATCTATCAAATTTATTTATGGCATATTTACTGAATAATTGACCTTCTTTTAGTTGAGCTTGAATCTTACTGCGGCGATTATTGAAGTACTGAGCAAGTTTAATGAAAATTGATTGCACCATCGCAGTTATAGGCAGATTCTGTGCACCTTTCAATAAAACATCTAAGCACGCAGGTAAGTGAGTGGTCATTACCCCATAACGCCGCCCACCATCATATGCCAAGGTCCACATTTCAAGTGGGATTTCATCCAAGCTTTTTCCAGCATCTGAATTATAATTTCTAATGGCCTCCATTATAGCATTGAATTTCCTAAGCTGATTAGCATGACCTGCCTTCATAATCAATTCCATCAAATGTTTGTCATGAAACCTTTCATTGAAATTGCTTGCTATGTGACGAAGACAGAATCGATGAAACATATTATCAGGCCGCCAACAAAAAAGCGGATTAGATAGGGCTGAAATGATACCTTTGTGTTGGGAAGATATGAGACAAATCCCTTGGCGTTGAGTGACATACAACCTAATACAAGATAAAAACCATGACCAGCTAGCGCACGATTCTCCTTCCACAATAGCAAAGGCAAGTGGAAAAACTTCATTTTCAGCATCAACTGCCATTGCAATCAACAACCAGGCTTGGTATTTTCCATACAAAACCATTGCATCAATACTGATAACTGCCCTACAATGTTTGAACCCTTCAATTGAAGGACCAAAAGCCCAAAATACACGCCGAAAGAAAGCATTTCCTTGGACTGGACTGTTAACGAAGTTCCATTCAACCTTTGTAGTTGGATTTGAATCTTTAAGTGCCATCATCAATTTTGGTAACAGATTGTAGTATTCATCCCAATCCATAACAAGTGACTTCTGTTTCATGTCCTGCACCTTGTAAGGAGCAGACTTGATTGCAACAGTGTTGTTGATGCATCCCTCACCCTCCAAAGTTTTTTTTTGCCCTTCTTTCCCTCCAACTTCCATACGAGGTTTCACACTTATATACAACTCAATATCTTTTACTTCGGGCGTTGACTTCATCTTGTCAAACATGATCTTAACATGTTTGTTTCCTTTTATCAATACATGCCTGTATGTCACGTGGTGACTGAGGACTTCATGAGGAGCACGATAAGTAATTGTTATGTCATGCGACTGAGGGTTCACATCCAGCTCTTTCATAATTTGCCTTTTCAAACCATCCAGGGTGTTCAAGCTACTATTTAGCAGAATAATCTCGCACTTTTTACCTGGCCCTTTATACGGCAATCCCTGCTTCTCATCATCACAGCAAGGCTCTCCGCCATAGTATAATAATGTACAAATTGAATTCATCGCAAACCTATTCAAGTCAAATGAAATTTACAAAATGTTAGTGACAAATATAATACTTTTTTTCAACATCAATTAAAAAACATTTTATCCAAGCAAAGTACAAACAAATGTCAACAATACCCGTTACAACATCACATCTGGTATGGTTATGAAATTATGTCCCAAAATAGCCAAAAACTCCACACCTCAAACAAATTTTTATATGGTCAACACACCTTACATTATTAAATACACCTATTATTCATTTCATACCCAATACAAAATTCCAAGTCCATCTAAGGTCTGGCATTCAAAACCCATTCAAATCTTTAACGTTTTATGTCTGTTATAAGTTATAATAAAAGCCTGGCAATACTAAATGTGAAAGCAATAGAGTTGAATCTAAGGAAGTCTCATCTAAACAGAAGAAAGTTAAGAAGAAAGTCACTACAAAAGCTACTGCTACTACTGCAGAAACTACTGCTGCTACTGCAGAAACAGAGGATAAGAAGAAGAAAGATGTTACAAAGCTACAGGCAGTTTAGTATTTTGTTGTAAACTACTTGTAGTTTAGGAGCTAATTTATAGATAGTGGATTACAGCTGTCAGTTTATTAGTTCTAAGGCAAAGTTAGCTAATTAGTACAGGTATATATCTTTGTACACAAACAATAATGAATTAAACATTCAGGACCGGTTTGATATATATGTTTAATCATATGTTTTCAGTTTTTAAACAATATTATATTTCCACGCATTTTTTCACTCATATGTATTTCCAAAAAAATACAAACAACATTACTCAACGAGCCCTCTGTTTTTCCCAATTCAGATTTCATAATAAATGTTCACAATATTTACAAAAATATCTTAAATAATTTTAACCCAAACTCTAAAAACCTAGTAATTCTCAGTACCTTAATCAAAACCCACAGATTTTTTGAGATGGCCCCAAAAACCCAAACTCTACAGCTTGAGAGAGAGAGAGAGAGAGAGAGAGAGAGAGAGAGAGAGAGAGAGGTGAGCAAGATTAAGAGAAAGTGGAGAGACTTAGACAGAGAGACATAAAGAGCAGGGACGAAACCAGAATTTGAAGTTCGGGTGGCTAAAGTATAAACCCAAAAAAGTTTATAAAAATCAAAATTAACATCTACTCAAGCTTTGTTGAATTTCAACACATTCATTAACATTATAATCTCATATTTTCACAATTTGGACTGAATACTAATTTAACCAGTGGTAATTTTTTGGAATTTTGTTTGAAAATTTTCATGAATTGGGACATCAACACTAGAGGCAATGCTGCATTATTACTTTCAAATTATTTGTAATTTTTTTCTCTTTAAAAAAATCAAATATTATAGATAATTTTCCCATCATCAACAATTCAAGTAAAAGTTTCAATATTTCCATACTATATAGCTCTATCGTTTCAAAATTTAGTTCAAAAAAAAACCAAACAAACATACCCCACAAGCTATAACAACATTAATGTTAATAAAATATTCTCTAAAAATAGTTAATAATTCATAAAAATAAACCTACAAACAAGCATTACTATTCACTGCACACATTTGATCATAGTTCCCACAGGCTTCATATTTTTGGATCAATATGCAATGGGCAAAAGGATGTTGCAGTTTTCTTTTTAGTTTTCATGGGTTAAAATGAAAAGATTTTGAAGGAAGGGGGCCAAAAATATTATTTTTTGGGGAAATTTTTGAATATAGTGCTATATTTTTTTCCTTTTTTTTTTGTTTGTTGGGGGGGGGGCGGGGGATGGCCCCCCTCTGCCCTAACGTGTGTCCATCTCTGATCAAGAGTGAAAATGAGAGAGACTGAGACTGCAGCGTGATTTTAACTTTTAAGTTATTTTTTCCAAGGAACTCGAGTTAATCCACAACTTTTGCCACATCTAAAACTTGAGTTCCTTAAGTGAACTAGTTTCTAAAAGTTTGCTTTTGGTTTTGGGTCACAAAAAGAAATTGTTAAAGGGTAAAAAATTGACAAACCGAAAGTTTTCAAAAATTGAAGGGCAAAGTGCAAACTTTTAAAGTATAGGGGCGAAAATGCGAACTTCGTTACCAAATTTAGGGACGAAAACGACATAGCCAAAAATTGATCTTTAAAAAATTGCAAGTTTCCTGCTATTATTATTATTATCATTGTTGCTGTCATAAAGCATTTATGAAGTTTTTGTTGGTATTTTAAGTTATTATTGACTTTAAAAATGAAAAAGGAAAATTTGAGATCAAAATTACATAGTCTAAAAAGGTTATGACATCTAGTAGAATGATTAAAAATCATGAGCAAATACCAGCCATTAACACATTGATAGAGATCAAATACACAACTCACTCTAAATAGATTACTATGACCAAAGCAACCCAAAAAACATGCAAAATGTTTTTTGGTTAGTATCTATAGAAATATGTTCCTTTCTTAAGAGGGTGAAACACACACACACACGATGAAAGTAAAAAAGAGCAGATATAATTTTTTTTTTTTTTTTTTTAAACAAAAGAGACAGAAGCAACTCACTGTCGTGGTAGTGTGTTGTGGAGCAGGAATGAAGTATTTGAGAGGTGAAGAAAATGCCGGAAAAGGAGGTGCTGTGAGAGTGTTACTTTGGGTTTCTTTGCTGAGAGAGAGAGAGAGAGAGAGAGGGGTAAAGGTAAAGCTGACCAAGGCAGGAATGAAACTATGAAAGTTAAAAGAACAAGCTTTTTACCAAAAAAATTTATCAGTTATTTTTTTGGTGGAAAATTCTTAAGTTGCTGTCAAATTTTATTATTAAAAAAAAAAATACAGACTTAAGTCATTAGTGTGATATTACACTAATAAATAGGTTATTTAATTATTTTGAAATGTTAAATTATTTTTTTTTTTATAAAAAAGTTTTCAAACTAATGGAGTAATAAATGATATGGATGTTACAGACTTTTAATTCGGTCTAGTTAATATGTGTCCTTAGAGTACAAATTACCTATTCATTCTGGAAATTTTTTTATGGAAAATTAAAAAAGTTGTCAAAATAATGAATTATTTTTTCAATTTTTTATAAAAAATTTTCTAAAATAGTTTACTAAAATATGCCTTTAGGACACACGTTAATAAATTCATTTTTAATTTTATGTTTTATGAATTGACACAATAAAGTATAAGATTCTATAATAAATTACCAAAAATCATATAATCAATCATGTCAAACCACTCATTTTTCAACTATTAAATTAACAAAATATAAATTTGTAATAATTATAACATCACTCTTTATTCTAACATGAGTTTAGTTCATAAATCTATTATAAAATTTATAATAACTAATTAATTATAGCATTGTTAATTTTGCACAGCTAGTACTAGCTTAGCTTATCATTTTTTTTATTTAATTTATCGTGTCAAAAGTTTTGTAATTTGATCGGCACCTTCAGATATTTTTACATTCACATTCAAGAATTTTCTTTTCCCAACAATTGAATTATAAAAGGGGGAAAAAAACTTATAAATTGGATACTTAGCCCCTATTTTATAATGCATTTTCAAATTGTATTTTTTTTCCTCTTAATTTCACTTTTTGTTTATGTAAAGTTTTTTTAAAACAAAATATCTTTTGAAAAGTTTTTTTATTCTTTTTCCTCAAGGAAAGAAAATTATTATAAAACTATCAGGATTACATGCACAAAAGGACAATGCCGAAGATTACATTCACAAATCACGATTATAAAGTTGGCATCAGTAAATGGCACACCTCCCAATCAAGCGGAATAAACGTGTTTCAAAAAGAAAAATAAAATTCATGCATGAAATTGTGATTCCAAATCACGATTTCGGTTGTATTTGTACCGCTAAAAAGTTAAATTTCAAGCAATGTTTCCGCCAAAAAGTGAATTCTCTTTATTGTATAGTACATTTGTACTGCCAGCCAACCCGCCATACATTCGTAGAAAAGCAATATTCCCGCCAAAAAGAATCTTCGTATAGACACATCACCTGTCAATTTGTGCATAACAGGAGTTTAGCTTCACTGTTAAAGCAATCACATTAATATATGTATAATTGAAAAAAATCACATTTTAATCAATCAATCTCAGAATTCAGCTACGTCATATCATGAATAATTGTTAAAAAATGCATGATTGTTATTGTAATTATGTAAATTTATACTGACAGTATTTATTTTGTATTTAATTTTTTATTATTTCTATGATAAAATAAGAAGATAAATAATAATTGTTATGTGTGAAATTTAAAAAAAAAACTAAGTAAATTTGATATTTTAATGAAATATATTGTAAAATTAATAATTTGATGTGAGATTTTTGAAAAGTGAGTATATAAAATAGAAATAATAGATTCTTATGTTAAAATATATAGAAATTTTTACATGAGTTGATGTGAATACTCTTATTATTCATATGCAAATATATTTTTAATATTTTCTTTACTCACATAGAAATGATTTGGGAGAGTAATAAAAATTGATAAAAATAATATTTTAATAAAATTTAGTGTAAAATAGATAATTTGATGCGAGTATTTTTGAAAATTTATTACGTAAAATAAAAAAATAGTCTCATATGTTAAAATAGAAAGAAATTTTTACACAAACTAATGCAAATGCTTGTATTATACATTCCAAATGCGTTTACAAATGTTGGGAGGATGAAAAATGGAAAAATATGGAAAATAAATGTGCTTTTTACTATGTGTTTGATAAAGAGAATAGAAAAAAAATAAATGAAAGAATAGAGATTAAATCACTATTATACCTTTTTAATTAAAAATAGAATGATGAAAATTTTGGGATCATTTGATTTTTTTATATATATTTTAAAATTTAATGATAATTCAATCTTATGGGGGATGAGAATTTGAATCCTGAATGTCTCAATTAGAGGCCACAAGTGCCAATTGAGTTACAAGAAATCAATATTCTGTAATATTAGATTTTTTTTGCTAATGTTGGGTACATTGGAATTTCCTTGTTGCATTGCTCATTGCAAGTTGATGAGATTAACTATTAAGGCATAATTTTATGGGTTTGGTGATTCTTTTCATAACTTCTGCATCATTTACATTGCTTCCTTGGACTCCTTCAACCATTGGGTACTTTGGCCTTTTGTGTGCTCTATTTATGTTCCCAAACAGCTGGCTATCGAATTTGATATTCACTGGCTTTTGATGGCAAGGCAGATGGGTTTTTGAGTTTCAAAATTATGATGACTCTTTTTCTGGTTGGTACATGAAGTTATATAAAGAATTATTGAATTTCCTAGCTATAATATCTAAGAAGTATTCAAGAATTCATATCATAATCATAGAAAATTTCAGGAATATGGTTCCAATCATTTTTTTTTTTGACAACTTATATATAGCGGTTTTATTACTTTAACTGAAAGTTGCTTAAAATTTACATAAATAGCTTTAGAGAAGGATTTTGGCACAAAATGCTTCAAAAAAAATTGAACTAAATTAGGCAGGGGCTGCGCGAACGCAAGCCCCTACTTCCACAAATTATGACATAGGCTCTCCCACTTGGGGAGACCTTAGAAAAACACCCCTCCAAAGTGCAATGGAGCTCATTTTCCTAGGCCATGGCCCTTCTTGATCAACCATTGACCCTGTCCAGGTAAGTATGTTGCTTAATCATGCTTTTATCTTATTTATGTCTTCAACTGCCCCCTTCTCTTACATATATTGTTGATGTGGGATGAAAGAAAAGTTTATAGTTCAAGTTTGTTCAACATTGCTACAAACACTATGAATTTCACGATTTTTTCCACATCTTAGGTGATGGATTTTAATTAGTGGAATATCACTTTTATATGTGACGACCATTTATATTATTTTTATTGTACACCAATTACAACTTGTCACTTTAGCAATTGTGAAAAAAAATTGTAATAATAATTGTTGTCTAAACTTAATGTTGATGTTTGGATGAATGAGGAAAATAATTAAAACTTAGAATCCTAACACAATGGGGCATTGGTTATCACTTACGGAATCGGAGATAAGGATTGGTTCATACATTAGACAAATAGATGAAATCTATTAAACACTTTCAGACGTTCTAACTTGGTGATCACATGGAATGGAAATCTAGTGGAATATGATTAGCCAGGCCCTTTATCATTGTAACTTGGAGAACATTGTAAAGGAATTTTCTGTTCATTATGTGATTAAAACCATTTTAATATAATCACATTCTACATACAGCCACCAACTTTGTGTATAGGCCACGGCAAAAGTGCAAAACCACTCCTCCACTCAAATGTTTGTTCCTAAAAGTTTATTGTGTATTTATATCCGTATAATGAAACATGCTAATATTAACTATTTTTTCTCATTAGTGTACTAGAGTGGTTTTTATGATTGGAGCATTATCAATGGTAGAGATAACTTGTGTTCATGATCCATGGTGCACAACACTTCCGTTGTAAAGGATTTAATTTAATACTAGTAAAACTATCAAACCCAAAATTCCTTCAAATGGTATAGAAATGTAATCAAGCGCTGAAGCTTGGATTAGGAGGCACATTGCCACCACAGGTTCTCTTTTATAGGAATGGTAAAAGGAAAAATTGCTGTTATTTATACTTTAAAGGTTTAAAACTGTTAAATGTCAAAGCTTATTTAGGTTAAAATGATATAAAATTGTAATCATAGGCTACAATGTGCTTGGATTGGGCATCCTTAAACGAATTTTATAAAGTCAAAACTAAGAGAAAATTCAATTAGATTATAAATTAGATTTCAATTCTAGGCCAATTTTGTGTCATATGTCCACTTAAATTTTTTAATTTTGTGTTAAGCGAGTTAATGAGTGCAAAATACTAATAAGAGTCCAATTAAACATTCTATCTTATTAAAATTTAGATTAAAAATGACCATATAACTAGAAATTCATTTTGCATTTAACACAATTGGTTCAACTATTCATTTTTGGGATAGATCCTGAGAAGTTGCACCATGAGAGATCTTAGAGTGAAAAACACACAATTGTTACTGTAAGTCTGTAACCATGTAAATTTATACTAGCACTATTCATTTTGCATTTAATTTTTTATCATTTCTTTATGTATCCTGGATTCCCGATGATAAAATAAGAAGATGGATAATAGTTGTTGTGTGTGAAATTTTTTTTTAAAAGTTAAGTAAAATTTATATTTTAATGAAATGAATTGTAAAATTGTGTTAAATGAATAGTGCTAGTATAAATTTACATAGTTACAATAACAATCATGTATTCTTCTTTTCGATAGATGCTTTTTGATTGTTCTTGAATCTTAACTTAAGAGTAAGTTAAGCCCTAGGTTTGTAGGGACTTTTGAAGTCTTGTAAAGGGTGGGCGAAGTTGCATATAGAATTGCCCTACCACCGGCCTTGTCAAGAATTCATAATGTTTTCTGTGAGTCTATGTTAAGGAAATACATTTTTGACCCTTCACATGTATTAAGCTATGAGCCTCTTCAAGATGATTTGTCAGATGAAGAAATTTCGGTAGAGATTTTGGATCGCAAGGAACAGGTGCTATGCAATAAAACCATATCTTGGGTGAAGGTGCTTTGGAAGAATCATTTGGTGAAAGAGGCATCTTGGGAGCGCGAGGATAATATGTTGTCAAGATATCCAAACCTTTTTCAAGATCAAGGTACATAAAATTTCGAGGATGAAATTTTTATAAGAGGGGAAGAATGTAACATCCTAGACCTTTAATTAAAAAAACATGTAAGGTCAAAATTTTAATCAGTGCCTCTACCCATTCACTACTACCACATATATCATCTCACCCTCTCACTCTCTTGGCCGGTCAACATAGGGTCCTCTCCACTTTTTCTTTTCATTTTCTCTCAAACACAACACACACTCTCCTCTCTCTCAAACTCCCTCACCCTCCCACCAGGTTCCACTCCACACCACTATCTCCACCATCATTTTTCTGACAAGATCACAGTAGAAACTTCTTAGGAACCTTTGCATCTTCACATCTTTTATTTGAGATAAAAATTTCTAATTTTTTTGGTGGGCTTATATGCTTTTAATTTTCTAGAGACTTTCTTTATCTAAGCTTTGATAATGATACCCATGTGATTTATGAGTTTTGGAAGTGATATTCATGTGTTTATATGTAAGGGTTTTGTCTTGGTGGATTTATTTGATGAGTGGGTTTATGATTTTTACAATGGTGGCTATCTAAATGGTGAAGATTTGGGGGTTTTTGGCTTTTTAATGTGAAATAGATGGTGAGTGTAATTTTCTTGATTATTTGGAGCTAGTTAAAGATTCTAATTGTTTGTCTTGGAGAATATTATGATTTTGGTGTCATGGGCCTCTTGATGATGTTATATAAATCTTGTGGGAACTACTTATAAAGTGTTGAGGTTTTGATGTTACATGATTGTTATAGTAACAAATATGTATTTTTCACTCTAAGATCTCTCACAGTGCAACTTCTCTAGATCTATCCCAAATTCCATGAATAGTACTAACATAAATTTACATAGTTACAGCAACAATCATGTATTTTTCACTCTAAGAATTCTTAGAGTGAAAAATACATGATTGTTGCTATAACTATGTAAATTTATGCTAGTACTATTCATTTTGCATTTAATTTTTTATCATTTCTTTACGTATCCCAAATTCCCGATTTAAAATAAGAAGATGGATAATAGTTGTTGTGTGTGAAAAAAAAATTAAAAAATTAAAAAATTAAGTGAAATTGATATTTTAATGAAATGAATTGTAAAATTGATAATCTGATGTGAGATTTTTGAAAAATGAGTATATAAAATAGAAAAAAGTAAGTCCCTATGCTAAAATAGACATAAATTATTGCATGAGTTGATGTGAATACTCTTACTATCCATATGCAAATATATTGTTGATATTTTCTTTACTCACATAAAAATGATTTGAAAGAGTAATAAAAATAATTTGATATGAGTGTTTTTGAAAATTTTTTATGTAAAATAGAAAAATAGTTTCTTATATTAAAATAAAAAGAAATTTTTACACGAACTAATGCAATGCTCTTATTATGAATATATTCCACATGTGTTTACAAATGTTGGGAGGATGAAAAATAAATGTGTTTTTTTACTATGTGTTTGATAAAGAGAATAGCCAAAAAAAAAAAAAAAAAAAAAGAAGGGAAAGAAAGAAAGAAAGAATAGAGATTAAATCACTATTATACCTTTTTAATTAAAAATAGAATGATGAAAAAGTTGGGATCATTTGATTTGATTTTTTTTTTTTAATTCAATGTTATTTCTTTACTCTCTTTACTCAAACCAAACAATGAAAAATCACAAGTTTCTCTCCATTTTATTTCCTTTTCACTTCAACCAACATAGCATAATGCTTTTTTTCCCCTTGATAAAAGTTAAAGATTTGCTATATTTTTTAACGGTTGTTACATTTTTATTTGATTATCAATTAACTAAGAAGTTTGCAAGTTGGTAAATAAAATATGCTTTCATACTCCTCTCTTTAGGTATTTTCTCCTTGGTAGTTGAGCTGATAGGGAGACATCTTTCATATTTTAGGTTTGATTTTCTTGACTTTTTATTTGATAATTCGATTTTATGGGAATGAAAATTTGAATCCTGAATGTCTCAATAAGAGGTCACAAGTGCCAATTGAGTTACAAGAAATCAACATTTTCTAATATTGGATTTTTTTTTTGCTAATGTTGGGTATATGGGAATTTCCTTCTTGCACTGCTCACTTCTCATTGCTAGTTGATGAGATTAACTTTTAAGGCAAAATTTTATGGGTATGGTGATTCTTATCATAAATTCTGAATCATTTTCATTGCTTCCTTGGACTCCTTCAACCATTGGGTACTTTGGCTTTTTGTGTGTTCTATTTATGTTCCCAAACAGCTGACTATCGAATTTGATATACGCTGGCTTTTGATGGCAAGGCAGATGGGTTTTTGAGTTTCAAAATTACGATGACTCTTTTTCTGGTTGTTACATGAAGTTATATAAAGAATTATTGAATTTCCTAGCTGTAATATCTCAGAAGTATTCAAGAATTCATATCATAATCATAGAAAATTTCAAGAATATGGTTCCAAGCATTTTTTTTTTTTGACAGACCTAATTTGGAAAAGGAATGTCATACTAATTATAATCTCAAAAATAAGCATGCCAAAGATTAAAAGCTAAGTGGAAAAATCATTAGCAACTTACATATCGCAGTTTTATTACTTTAACTAAAAAATTACTCAAATTTTTTGAAAAATTTACATAACTAGCTTTAAAGAAGGATTTTGGCACAAAATGCTTCAAAAAAATATTGAACTAAATTGGGCAGGGGCTGCGCGAACGCAAGCCCCTACTTCCACAAATTATGACATAGGCTCTCCCACTTGGGGAGACCTTAGCAAAACACCCCTCCAAAGTGCAATGGAGATCATTTTCCTAGGCCATGGCCCTTCTTGATCAACCATTGACCCTGTCCAGGTAAGTATGTTGCTTAATCATGCTTTTATCTTATTTATCTCTCCAACTGCCCCCTTCTCTTACATATATTGTTGATGTGGGATGAAAGAAAAGTTTATAGTTCTTCAAGTTTGTTTAGCATTGCTACAAACACTATGAATTTCACGATTTTTTCCACAACATCTTAGGTAACAGATCCTGATTAATGGAACATCACTTTCATATGTAACAACCACTTTTATTATACACCAATCACAACTTGTCACTTTAGCAATTGGGGAAAAAATTGTAATAATAATTGTCGTCTAAACTTAATGTTGAAGTTTGGATGAATGAGGAAAATAATTATAACTTAGAATCCTAACACAATGGGGCATTGTGAAGACCAAACTTACAGAATTGGAGATAAGCACTGGTCCATACATCAGGCAAATAGATGAAATCTATTAAACACTTTCAGACGTTCTAACTTGGTGATCACATGGAATGGAAATCTAGTGGAATATGATTAGCCAGGCCCTTTATCATTGTAACTTGGAGAACATTGTAAAGGAATTTTCTGTTAATTATGTGATTAAAACCTTTTTAATACAATCATATTCTACAATCTACATACAGCCACCAACTTTGTGTATAGGCCATAGCAAAAGTGCAAAACCACACCCCCACTCAAATGTTCCTCAAGAGTTTATTGTATTTATATCCGTATAATGAAACATGCTAATATTAACCATCTTTTCTCATTAGTGTACTAGAGTTGTTCTTATGATTGAAGCATTATCACTGGCAGAGATAACTTTTGTTCATGATCCATGGTGCACAACATTTCCGTTGTAAAGGATTTAAGACTAGCAAAACTATCAAACCCAAAATGCCTTCAAATGGTATAGAAATGGAATCAAGCGCTGAAGCTTGGATTAGGAGGCACATTGCCACCACAGGTTCTCTTTTATAGGAATGGTAAAAGGAAAAATTGCTGTTGTTTATACTTTAAAGGTTTGAAATTGTTAATGTCAAAGCTTATTTAGGTTAAAATGATATAAAATAGTAATCATAGACTACAATGTGCTTGGATTGGGCATATCCTTAAATGAATTTTATAAATTCAAAATTAAAAGAAAATTTAATTGAATTCTAAATTAAATTTCAATTGTAGACCAATTTTGTGTCATGTGTTCACTTAAGTTTTTTAATTTTTTATGTCAAGTGAGTTAATGAGTGCAAAATACTAATAAAAGTCCAATTAAACATTCTACCTTAGATTAAAAATGACCATATAACTAGTAATCAAGCAAATTTAATAATCTTAGGAATTTTAACATATTTAAATTTAGAATAAAAATGACTATATAATTAGTATTAATCATGCAGATTCATAAGAAGTTCAGCTTTATCCACTAATACACCCTTAAGAAATAATTCTTTATCCCCTAGTAAGAGATAAAAATACCTTTTATCAAATGCCAATGAAATAAAGTAAGACCGAAGTTTGATTAGAATTAGGCAGGGGCCGCGCGAACGCAGGCCCCCAGTGCAAGAAATATTGACGTAGGAGCTTCCTCTTGGGAAGACCTTAGGCGGGCACCCCTCCTTTATGTGCAATGGACGTCACCAACCTAGGCCATGAGCCTGTTTGATCACCCATTGACCCCGTCCAGGTAAGTATGTTTTACTGCATGCCTTCCGCCTCTTTTATACAAAGCATTGGACTCTCCTCTCTTGTTTCTATTCGATGTGGTACTTCCAGTACAACTGTGAAACTGAACAAAACAAACATATTAAAGAAACAAAAAAATGGACCTCTTGGTTGTCCTATTATTCGTGGTTCAAATAGTCAAAAATCATAGGGGTGTTTAAAGAGTGAAATACAAAGCTCCACTTCTGCTTGCTGAATCAATATCTTCACTTAATTTTGAAACTAGTCTCTAGCAATTATCTCTTGTATTCTTTCTTTTAAAGACGCTTGAAGCAATTTGGATTGGTCAGCCTCTACCTAGGGAAAACTACCCTACTTGGTCAAGATTAATGCAGATGGGATTGAGTGCTAAAAGTAAGCTTGGTTTCATTGATTGAACTGTTACAGCTTCAATGGCAACTACACCAGCCCTCCAACAAGCTTGTTTAGATGCAACAACTTGATTTCTTCTTGGATCTTGAATTGTGTTTCACCTCAAATTTCAGCAAATGTGATCTGTAGGAGCACAACTTTTGAAGTCTAGAAAGTCCTTGAAAATAGGTTTTCTCAAGCTAATGGACTATAAATACTTTTTTAATTAATTCATGTGTGACTCTACTTAAAAAAAACTGATTGAGTATAACAAAAAACTCAACTTTTAACCATTGTCTTCTAACACTCGTAAATTGGACTGTTAAAATGACTTTTGTTAATGGTTTCATCTTGCTTTCGTTAATAAGGAATTTATTGGGTCTCATTATATCAGGAAGTAACAAAAGCAAATAAACAAATACTTTTTTAACTAACTCATGTGCGATTACATTAAAAAAAAATTTGATTACAATATAAAATAAAAAAACTCAACCTTAACTACTACCTTCACACATATCCTTTTTAAAAAGCATCAGATTGATAAAAGTGTTATATTTTTTTTTATAGTATTGATAATGGGTTGATCATGTGATGCTTTTATTTACATTTATTTTTTTAGAGTATTTTTTAAAATAACACTTTCGGAATATGCAAACGAATCCAGAAAATTGTAACAAGTTATTCAGAATCTATAATAATATATATAAATCAAAGGAGTTTTGCCATTTGGTTCATCTCTTATGCTTGGGAGCCTTCACTATTTACACATCAACATTATTTTTTCATTAATTTTTTAACGTTGATTTTGGGTTGACGATTCTCTCTCCCTATTCTTTGTCTTTATCTGACAATGGAGAAAGTATCTTGTATTTCTTTTTTAGTTTGGTTGTCAAATGTTTATGCAATTGGTGATTCCTTATTGACATTAATACTCTTTTTTATATAGAATAAATTAGGATTAACTCTTTATTTATTTATTTAAACAGACAAAAATACATTTGTAATTCAAAAAGAAAAAGTGAAGATTTAGAAAATTCGACATAAAAATAAGTTAAATACACTCCTATAAAATAACTAAACCATAGGCTGATAGGCACATCAAGTTTCTAAACAAATGTGAAATTCATAAATAAAAAAAAAAAAAAAAAAAAAAAAAAAAGTGAACACTAGCTAGGAGAATTCTGAAATTGTAATCAATTCATGACACTTTAGGTGGTGGATGTGAATTACAATTGGCTTAACAGAAATGAGTCTTTTCAGTAGAAAAGAAAACTTGGCATATGCAATGCAAGATAGGTACGCACTACCCACTAGTACTACAACAAAAAAACAATCACTCGAATTGAAATTCGAAAGTCGAAATCCACAGAGAAACTCTGACTTATAGGCCACGCATTAAACTTAACTTAGACCCACATTTCAAATTTTCAATATCAAGGTTGGACTCAATCAACACCACCTTTGCATCTCTTCAACTTCAAGATCAAAACCACATTGAATCATTTGTTGGCAGTGAGACCCAAAAATGCCCACGTGTCAACCCTTCACATGTTCTGGGTACAAACCCTCAAAAACACACTCTTGTATGCATTATTATCATCTTCACCTTCATCTAGTGAGGAATCACGAACGACAACACTTAATTTGGCCTTCCCTAACACTGTTGCAGAAGTTGAAGCACCAGCAGTTGTGAGGGCCCTCGACTTTGATTTCAAAATTGGTTTTTTCTCAGTTGTTCTTGAAGGTGACTCAAAGATCATCATCAACTCTTTGAAATAGTTCTCTAGCCACCTACTGAAATTTGATTTTTGAAGTAAAGTCAATTGCAAAGACCTTCAATAATATTAGCTTCTCTCACACATGCTATGAAGGTAATTCTGTAACTCATAACCTTGCTCAACTCACACTTCAATGCTGTAATCCTAGCCAATTTGGCTTAATGGAATCTACATCATTCTTCTAAAAAATAAAAATAAAAAACCAATCTGAGGCCAACATAAAAGCACTGTCACTCTCTAAAACATAACCAAGTGTCACAATTTACCCCCAAAAAAATGCAATCACAACATTACTAAAAATACAAAAACAATTGGCTTAATCTATTTAAACTTCACAAAACAACATTGTTTTGTCCTGCCGAATCTCAAAATAACATTATCACACACACTTTTTTTTTCTTTTTTTTTTTACAAAAAAATGATCAGACTATAAATTATCCAAAATATAACAAGCAAATTGAGCGTGTATTGAGTGCGCACTTCATTGCATTGATCATTCCCACTGGTTCAGCAGTACAAAAAAAATGATCACACTATAAATTATCCAAAATATAACAAAGCAAATTGAGTGTGTATGAGATCATAGGAAGGTCTTCAAATAAAACCTTGTACGTATTGATATAATTCACATCATGCTAAAATTTTGTAATGGTCAAAAGTTTTGATTTGTTTTGCAGTTTTTTTACTAATTGAAAAAAAGGAATTGGCTCAGTGAAAAACAAAATGGAACAATATTATTTTCCATGATTGTGCAAATTTGCCCATTACATTTTTTTTGTTCTTTATATGCAACTACAGTCTACTTCTTTGAAGTTTCGTCACACTCATTTTTCTTTATCATTTTGCAGTGTTTTTAAGAAGATAAGATGGAAGACAAGAGTGCAATCAAGAAAGATGTTACAGAAGTATTCTTTTTTTCAATAGAATCAATGCTTTAATATTGCTTTTGTTTTCATTATTTTGTATTATGAACGCTTTTGCTCTCATATTCCATTTTGCTAATGGTAATTTTTGGCTTGTGCAGTTGATAGGCAATACCCCAATGGTATATCTCAACAATGTTGTGGATGGTTGTGTAGCCCGTATTGCTGCCAAGCTTGAGATGATGCAACCATGTTCCAGTGTTAAAGACAGGCATTCAACTCTTTATTTAACATTTTGTTCAATTGTATTTTGATTCATATAGAGTGATTTAGAAGCTATTGTATTTCTTTGACAATATTTAGTTCAGACATGTATGTGATTTGAACTCTTGGCATGTAGGATTGGATATAGTATGATAAAAGATGCAGAGGATAAGGGTTTGATTACACCAGGGAAGGTTGGTAATGAAAACTCTAATATCTCGTGGTTGGTTGATAATAAGAATTGAAAACATATAAACTATATCCCTATAATTGCTATGATGGCACCTGCATGGCTTTCCATTAGGCATTTGTTACTGATTTTATTGCACACTATGCTGATATTTAACCTCATTATGACTTAAAGTGAGACTTGGACATCTCAGGGAATTGTTTCACAGTTTTATAATGCTCATATTACAGGGTTTTTCACTTCTACTTTTAATTCTTTGTTTTTTTAGTTTCTCTTTAATACTCATTTTAATTCTATATGAGATATTGCTATGTATGTAGTACAAATTATTGAACTAACATATTTTTCATTGATTCTGGACACGTTTGAATAATGGCAAAAGACTATTCTCATGGAGGTGACAAGTGGCAATACTGGCATTGTTTTGGCTTTCATTGCAGCCGTAAAGGGTTACAAACTATTACTTATCATGCCAGCTTCAAATAGCCTTGAGAGGAGAACTGTCTCTAGCTTTTGGAGCCGAGTTGTACCTTACAGATCCTGCCAAGGGCCTTGATGGTGTTCTTCAGAAGGCTGATGAGCTCTTAAGCAAAATCCCTAATAGTTATTGGTTTAAACAATTTGCAAATCCTGCCAATCCAAGGGTATTGTTTGCATCTGCTATATTTTGATATGATAGATGATTGACACCATTAACAAATCATTCTGTCATTCTTGGTTCAGATCCATTATGAAACTACTGGCCCAGAGATATGGAGAGATTCAGAAGGGAAAGTTGATTTTTTTGCTGCAAGGATAGGGACTGGGGGTACAATAACTGTTGCAGGGAATTTCCTCAAGGAGAAGAACCCAGAGATTAAGGTCTATCTGTGTGTGTGCTTGTTTCTTAGAGAGAGAGAGAGATTGATTAGTTTATACTTTATATTAATGGTCCATTTTATCCTGTATAAATGTAGGTGTATGGGGTAGAACCGGTTGAAAGTGCAGTCTTGAATGGAAAATGGAAGACCTTGTCTCAAAATGTTGATCTATATGTAACATAAAACAGAAACATATAGTAAGGCTAGATATTGTTCTAGCTTAAGAAAAGCCTTGAAAATTGAAGAAAAGAAGTATGGAATCCACCAGAAGTTGATTTTAGTATATGATAAACCAATCTGGAACAACACATATTTAGAGGATTCCTTGGTTTCTGACAAACTTCTCTAAAAATAAAATTACAAAAATAGCCTTAAATTTCCTATGACTTTGCTTTGAAATACACCCCATTTGCCCTGATTCCTAATTATCCAACTTATCAAGAAATTCTAGGGACACTTTGTCTACATTAGTCCTCTCAACTTGTGAAGAACTTGCTCCTGAGTTAATATCTAGATGGAGTGGCTCATTAGTGGGTAGTATTTGTACCAATCAACCATAATAAATGTCTTTCAAATTGTCATGTCATCAAGAAGATTGACCATATTCACATTGTCATTGATTTTCTTTAGAATTTCGTAGGGATCATATTTCTTTTTGGCTTTAGTTTGTTTTTAGCCTTTTAGGTGACACTAGAAAGCTTTCTTTCCTTTAAAAAAAAACCATGACCATGACTCCCTCCTTTAACACCTTGTGGCTTCAATGTTTATTAATTGGCCTATTTTGCATTGGCTTCCTCTAGGCAATATGACTAAGTCCAATACATGTTTCAGAACCTTTCCAGTAGATAATAGAGAATGATAATCATCTAACAGAACTGTGAACAAAACTATTATTAGAAAAAAAAAATACAAAATTTTAATAACATAAAAATTGTAATTTTATCAAGAACTTACCAACATTATGCTGAAAAGTTAAAATAATTGTTAATGAAGTAGCTCATCTTTTTACACAAACCTCTCATCCTAAAGCATTATTGAAGTGGACCAAATGGACTGGAAATGAATAAAAGTGGACCGATATAGACCAAAATGGACCAAATAGACCTATGTAGACCAAAATGAACTGAAATGGACCTAAGTGAACCAAAATGGACTGAAATAGACCAAACTACTATGTTAATGTGACGATAAATTTTATGCTTAAGCTTTTAGATATTATATATATATATATATATATATATATAGTACAATAGGTCCGGTTTCAATATAATAAGCAAATCTAATTCTTTTTGGAAAATTACTCCTTGCTGGCTATTTTCTTTTTGTTTTTTTAGAAAATTAAAAGATGACACTCATGTTTGATTCAAGTTCAAAGCCGATTTTATAGGCTATCTTGATAGCTGTTTTATATATATACATATAATATGAACATTTTCTTTCTGAAAAAAATGGTCCTCTCTGGCTACTTTAGTAAGTATATTTTAGAAAAGAAGAGATTAATACTGATGTTTCGTTCGGGTGCAAAACTTGTCAAAAGCATTACAACTTCCAGCTATTTCGTTTCCATGGAAGCATTTCTGATTTCTGTTATCTGATACTACAGGCATGTATTTCCTTTCAATGACTTGTGATGTTATTAGTAACTTTTTTCAGGTATCAAGTGAGGAAGCTATTGAAACTGCCAAGCTGCTTTTCCTGAAAGAAGGTTTGCTGGTATGGAATTATCTTAATTAGATAATGTGTAAAGGTTCTAGCTAGAGAAATTTGTTACACTTCTTTTTTTTTTTTTTTTTTGGTTTCACTCAATTTCTACAGTTCTTTTGTTGCTACTTGCTGGTCTTTTTGGTTTTCCAACTCTATTCAATGTGGGAGCATGTTTATTCCAGGTGGGGATTTCATCTGGTGCTGCAGCAGCTGCTGCAATGAAGGTGGGAAAGAGGCCTGAAAATGATGGAAAACTCATTGTTGTAAGTCTTATTTCCTTCTTCAAATTAGTATAGAATCTCTGTTGCATGTTTTTTTTATTATGATAGTCAGCTTAATTAGGTTATCTTAATACAAGCTTCTCATCAGAAATCCCTTTAAATAGGTTTTAGATGACTCCTTTTGTATGCCTTATTGAGTCCAGACTGCACATTCTAGGATCCATTCTTCTTCAATTATCATTCAAAACCAGGAGATGAAGAATGTTGTAGAATACTTTTGCGTATAGCTGCAGCTTGCTTGGCCATAATCATATATCATATTGGACAATTTGTTGTAATTTAACGGGTTATTTTTTGGTTTAATTATCTAGTTTTCTCCATGTTCCTTTGTGTTCATTTTATTTATTTATAAGGATTATTTGAACTAACAATATGGCTTCCAAGTTGTTAGATTAAATGCTTAATTAATTTTTTTTGGACAATCAGTAATTTTTCATAGCATCCTAATATGATGTCTTGAGCTCAAATCCTATCTCCTCCTTACCTCCCATTTAAAAAAAATTCTCACAGGTTGGCCCTACTTAATAAAGGTAATTTAAATGATTAAATTTATTATATCCTAATGATTTAAGTTTTAGAGATAATCAGTAATTTATCACAAATATTTTAAGTTTGATAACTAAAATAATCAAAAGAATTTAACATGTTTAATAAACCCATGTTTAATAAACCCAATGTCAACACGATTTCAGCTATCATGGCATTGTGTGTCCCTTACATACAGTGTGTAACTATCACCACACTTTACTAACCTAATTCAAAGTATGAAAAATATTCTTGTCAACACACACACATATATATATACGTTGAACCCAATTATTCAAATATTTCCTTTTGATTTTGTGTGCTATGCTTATGCAGGTGATTTTCCGCAGCTTTGGAGAGCGTTATTTATCTACTGCACTCTTTGATTTCATTAGGCGTGATGCGGAAAACATGACTTTTGAGTGATATCTTTATATGTCCATTTCGCTGTGCTGGTTTACTGAGAGGATAAGAACTTGTTAATGAAATGTTTGCAGTGTGTTACGAGTTAAACTTAATTAATTAATTTTTTATGAACAACTTAATTTATTTTCTGAAACTTTATTTCATTTATCAAATAATTAAAAAAAAAATTCGAATGGAGAAGTAAATTTTTAAAGTTATGTAATTTAATATTGTGGAAGTAAAGGTAGCATGTTGTAGTATATATTCATGCTTTTCTGAGTTTTCTCCATTAATTGCAAACCAAATGTGAAGAAGAGATATAAGAACAGAAGAAGAGTTCTTTTCTTCTTCCCGTTCCATTCTGTCTTTCTCGGTGTGCTTTGAGAGTGAGTCTATTCCATTGTAAGGGGTGTGCGAGTGTGTGAAGGTCCATCAACTTCCAATAAATTGGTTCATGGTGAGAATGGTACTTGCCAACAGGATGATGTCATTTCAGTTTTCCCAACTTCAGAAAATTTTGATAATTAATTATCCAAATGATGGCCTTAATTGGATTCCATGATGCATGAGAGACATGGGTAAAGAATTAAAGATAACATGGAGTCATAAGATGAAGCATCTGTGATTCCAAATCAAAAGGAAGCCTTGCAAACTGTTCGAAAGAAAGATCAACAAGCTCTACATTGATCTATCAAGGTTTGGATGAAACCATATTCAAGAAAATTTCAAATGCAACTTCATTCAATCAAGCATTAGATATTCTTCAAAACTCTCCAAACATGGTTGACAAGGTGAAGAAAGTTCATTTTCAAACATTGAGAGACAGGTTTAAAACCTTACACATGAAACAGTTTAATTAGTTTCAATTAATTTTTCAATTGTATTGACTATTGTAAATCAATTAAAAAGACATGGTAAAATTTTGGATGTTGCCTCTTTGGCCCAAAAAAAAAAAAATCCTCTAGTCCTTAGTTTCAAACTCTGACTATATCATTTTGGCAATTGAAAAGTAAAATAATTTAAAGTCGATGACCATTGACTAACTCATAAGGTCTTTACAAGCCTATAAATAAAGGCTTAACAAGAAGAAGTATAGCTTTTGGAGTAGGTTCTACAATCTAAACTAACCTTGAATGAAAAATGGTGACTTGAAAGTAGTCAAAGAGGCCAAGGACACAGAGGTGGTTGAGGAAAATGATCTATAATTTGTCAAATACTCTTAAAACCCTAAAGAACTTTTCAGTTAAACTTATATATTGCAAAATCTCCACTACTAAAACTCTGCTATTAAAGTTCTGTTTTTCACAACAATGCCAAATGGGTACTACAACCAAAGTTCTATAACTAGAACTTTACTTCCTATAATAAAAACAAAGGGACACATAATGCACTATTTAGAATCTATTATGCCAGCAGTATTACCAAACCTTACCTAAAAATATATATAATAATTAAATTTAGGCAAAAATCCAAAACCGATCCTTTATGTTTCAACTTTTGTCATTTTAGTCCTCAAAATTTCAGTTTTTTCATTTCTGTCCTCTAACTTTCAATTTTTGTTTTCAAGGGAAGGGGAGCGACATCATTCCCCTTAATTATTTTTTTTTTAATAACAGTTTTTGATTTTTTTTAATTACAAAATTTAAAATGAAAAAAAAAATAGAGCCTAAACGGTGCTATTTTGGCTTACTTAACGGCACCATTTAACTGAGAAGTAACAAAATATTGAATTAACAAAAATTGAAAGTTTGAGAACTGAAATGACAAAAGTTGAAACTTAGAGGATCATACATTATTTACGTTTTGTCCATTTGTCTAATAAATTTTATTCAAAGTATGTTTGGTATAGTTTTATTCTCCTTATACGTTTAGCTGGCTTATGTACCAAAGTGCTCTATATTATACTAGTATTGGTTGATACGTACTATATTAACTACTAAACTAGTATCGATACCCTCCTAAAACATACCATATAAAATAATAGTCTATAACGGCTTGAACAGATTGTATCGAGGATTTTTATGGTATTTCAGGGGTTATGAGAAAAATAACTTTTAAAAGTTATAAAATATATTATTTGAGCTAATACATTGTGTTAATGTACATAGGCTAATATTTTGGCTTATAACCGTAAGAAGAAAGAATTGGGTTTATAAATATATAAATCCTACTTTTATAAACATATAAAGAAAAATGTGTTCATACATACCAATACACACAAATAACAATTGTAGGGGGGGGGGGGGGGTTGGGGCTCAGGCCCAATAGGTAGGCGATTCTGGCCCAATAGTCCCTCCACAATGAATTTGTAGAGCGTAGGTTACAGAACTAGGTCTTGACAGAGTGAACGTAGTTATCAGCAAGCTATGCAACCGTATGGACGTGGGGATATTCCTTTAAGCTTCCTGGGATAACAGTCCGCGGGGCTGTATCTTATGCTTTGTTCCTCCAACTCCTTTTCTCTCTCCCTCTCTTTTTCTTCCTCCCTTTCTCGATCCCCCGGCCATGGGGATTTTCTTCTCTTATATAGCATCCTTCCTACGATAATGACCCTACACTTGTTAATTATCTGGGCCTCTACTCGAGTGCCTGTCTCATAGGACATCCTCCTTCTTTTCTGTGAGTTGCACTGGCCAAGATAATTCTGTTCTCCTGTCCTTTCCACATTAATGCGGCTGGAAAAGTAGCTTCCTTGCATTTAATGCGGCAGTTGTGGTTGCCTCCCCCCGAACGTCCTGCATTCTTCCTTGATTTTGGATGACCTTTCACCATGTAAAGGGTGCGAATCGGACTCCCATTTGGTGCGTCCGAGGAGGTACTCCTCCTCGGACGCCCCCAAGCAAGCCTGGCCCAACATGATTGGGCTGGGGGGTCCTCTGCCCGTGTCTTCGCTTCTTATTGTGGTTGGGCTTAGTACAAGTACGATGGCCCAACGTTGACTGGCGAATTTTACCCCCACAACAATAATTTCAAAATCTCAAAACGATACACTGGTATTAACTAATATCAAAATATATCATTCCCCTGATCAAATCCAAACAACTTCTAATAAAGTATTGACTACTTTATTATGTACAATTTTTTGAATTTTTATTTATTCTAGATATAACTATACTTTTGTTCAATTTATTTTTATGCCAAATCATATTATATCATATACTAAAATTTGGGTTTTAAAATCGTAGTTGCTATAAGTGACTCAATGTATATGATTTATTACGAACAAAGTTTCTCTCCAAACTAGTTGGTAGAGAAACCCTTCAAACTTCTCATATGTTTTTATATTGAGTGTGAATTTTGAAATTCTAGTTGTTGGATTGCATTTCTTATTATATCTTTCATGCTTGCAAAATTTCAAGAATATCAAAGATCAATTGTTATGTCATAAACAAATGTTAAAATTTTAAGTTTTTGTGATCTAAAATTGTGTATAGAAAATAAGTTTATTAATTGAATAGTAAATAACATCCGATTTGAATGAAATTTGATATGCATGTTAAGAACATAAGGAACATGAAATTCAACAGTTAAATTTCCAAAATTCACACCTAAAAAAGAGATATATGAGAAGTTTGAAGAGTTTCTCACCAAACTAGTTTGAAAAGAAACTTTGTTCATTTATTACACCTTGTATAATAGGATTTTGCAATGTAGCTCTTTTTAAAAAAAAAAAAATACATCATGCCGCTCACTATTATTTATTAAAAGTGTTTATTTTATATAAAATTCTATTACCAAAATATTAGAAAACTTTTTAATTCTTAGCATAGTTTATACTCCATTACCTAAGTTTCAAAAATTTTCTATTTCACCACTCTAACATTCCGTTTGGGAGTTTATAAAGGAATGGAATGGAATGGAATGGAATGATCATTAAAAGAATGGAATGGAATAGAATGGAATGGAATGGATTTAGTAGGGAAAGGAATGGAATTTAAAAATCTTGTTTGGATGTTATAAAATAAATGAATGGAAAGGAATGGAATGGAATGAAAAGTAAGTAACACCGTTTGGAAGTGACATTGGAAGGAATGGAATGGAATCATTTTATAATAACATTACTATTGTACCCCTCATTTTAAAGAACATAAAAAATAATCAATGAGAACTTATAATTATTTTGAAATGTTTAGTATTTAGTGGATGATGTGAAACTAGTTAAGAACAATTGGGTCTGTGTTAGATTATTGAATTACAATATAGTTTTGTCAAGGTGAATAAAAATAATCACGCTAATCAATAATTTAACAAATGAAGATAATGGCATGAAAATTTGACAATAGCACAATTTCTTTATTTCAATTTGAAATTTTTTTTTAGGGGCTGCTAGTTTTAGATTGAATCTTTCTTGGCTAGTGTGCTTTACAATAGATTTGATAATTTAATACATCTCCATCTCCCAATTTCTTTAAAGAAAAAAGAAAATTTTATTGTAACTAAAAAACAAGTTATGTATATTTCTATGTTGTAAAGCAATTCACGCATCACATATTTATTCTCAACAAAATAAATATTGTCTAACAATGCAAACAAATATCTTAAAAAAAAAAAAATTAAAACTCCGGTAATGAGTCTTGCCAAAACAAAACAAAAAAACATAATCCATTCCAAAACTAAGGTTGGCCAAAAAATCCCACACTTTTTTAATTTTTAGGCCTAGACATTAGTGTCAATAAGACACATTTGCGCTCATGATCTGGGCAACCAAAGAGCATCTCCTTATATGTTGGATTTTCCATCAAAAATATGTAGGCCTCAGTCTTTGATATTGGATCTAAGTCCAATAGGCCCAAAGCTGCGTGAACTTCTGCTCCATATGACTTTGAAAAGCACTTAGCCATAACCTCAGTCGCCCTATCAATTGCCTTTGATACATTATCAAATGACTGGGAAATTACATTTCCAAGTTTATCATCTTCTGTCAGTCGTCTTTTCTTACTTTTAGAAGACATTGCATCTTGTGATGACACTCGAGAACGTGCAACATTAATTTTTGGTGACCTCTGATCATCTTCCACTTCAAAGTTCTCCAAAGAAACTTCATTTTGAGATATCAAATTATCAATCTCATCAATAGTGGTCGATGCAGCATACCTAGCACGTTTCTTCTTTGCAGTTTCAGCATGATCACCTTTTGCTCTATCTTTAGCCCAAATTTGTGCCATCTTAGAGTAGTTGGGTATAGGTGTTGTCATCCACTTTTTGGCTGCAGGTTTAGACTGTTACAAACCAAGACAAATGGTTTAGACCCTAAGGGTCTGTAAGAGTTTCTCTGATAGTGCAGTGGCCAAGAGTTTCTCTATCACTAGCAAAAGTTTGAGTCTCCAACTTCTCCTAGGTTGTAGAACTATCGTCCCTTCCTTGGAAGGTGGTTCTGTCCCTAAGGGTAACATGTTTATCATAGGGATTATGGGCATTCTTTTTTGGGGGGCTTGGGAAATCGTTAGAGTTTTAGTTTTTCCTTCTTATGGATAACCTTACAAAATATTGGAGTTGTCTTTCTTTTTTCAGAGAGGGAAGACTCTGGTTTCATCTAAGGAGCTAGGTGCAGATGAGTTTGTTATGGCAGGAAAATTCCTGACAAAACGCACTTTAAATATTACCACGATAGCTATGACTTTCAAACCTTTGTGGTAGTCTAGGAATGGTTTCAAAATAATAAAAAAAACCTAGGTGATCACCAACTAATAAGTTTTATTTAGTTGTTAGTGTTACCAAAAGTTTTTTTTTTTTATATAGAAATCATCTTGCTTTGATTTTTTTTTTTTTTTTGGTTGTTGTTGTTGAGAAGATTGTTTCGAAAAGTTAAAAGGGAACATTATTACATTTTGGACTAAGAGAGGACATTGCTATGTTTTAAACTAAACGAGGACATTAATTGCGGAAAAATGATATTTGTCCCCCAAAAAATATAATCCATAAATTTTTTATAGGGTTGTATTTACGTAATTGGTTAAAAAAAAAAAATATTTTTGGAATCTTTTGACTTACTTATTATATTAAATATTATTGTAATTAGGCTTTTATTCTCATAATTTATTATTTATTATAAAGAATTAAAATTGATTATTTTTGAGTTTCTATTGACCACTTTTGAATAACAAATTTCTTAAATATTATATTATTTTAAGTATTGACAATTATTATTGCTGGGGAGATAAAGCACTTTGAGTAGACTCCTTAAATAGTCTATATATATATATATATATATATATATTAATAGGCAAAGTTTAGAGAGCGTGCCTCATTTAATTTTTAATTTTGTGCCAAGTGAATTACTAGGTATAAAAATTGAAGAGTCCAAATCCATCTTTGAACAGTCATGGAACTTCATTTTTCTCGAAGGGCTTCCTTAGTTCCTTTACTTGAATCATCCAGCGTGAGTTCTCAGGAATTAGAATGGGCTAATTAGGCATTGCCGACAGTTTTTTTTTCTACTAAGCAACAACAAAGATAGGACCTAAACTACAACCAACAAAACATACACATTATTAGCCAACACGCTATGAGGCTTAGAAAGACAATGTGAGACCTTTCATAAAAGGCTTTATAAAGCTTTCGTGTGGACTTAAGCAACATAGGAACCTAATAAATTTTGAAATAAAGGGGGACCATCCAACACTAGTGTATGAAGTCATCTATAAATTTGAGGTTCTGCTTGTATACCCCTTTGGATAGTTATTTATCTTTGTATTTTCTACTTGTGCAGCACAACAATAAGATCACTATCCGGAAGATAGATAGGACCAAGCAATAAAATGGCATAGTAGAACCATGTGTATTCATGCATAATTGGTTCTTATCCATAATAGCAATAGTTTTGTTATTAATCAAAGTTAGGTAGATTGTGGCCTTTTTTTTTTTTCCTACCGATGACCTTGCCATTGAGGTGGAAGAGCTGTGGAGGAGATAGAGAGAGAAATAGTAGATGTATAATTTTTTTTTTTTTTTTTTGGAGTTTAGAAATAAGTATGGAATGTATTAAATAAAGAATAATAAATAAGATCAATTAGAATATTAGTATTAATGAGTTTTTTTTAAAATTCTTAGATCTATTTAAATCTAATGGTTTAAAAAAAGTGTAACTCTAATAACTTGAACCCATTTCTGTCTCTATCTCTATCTCTATCTCTGTCTTTGTCTCTGTCTCCTCTCTCTCTCTCTCTATATATATAAAATTAATTAATTAATTAATATATAAAGACATATTTATCCTAAAAAGCTCGCAGTTGAATTGCCACCTAGGGAAAGAGTTTGAGCCAATTATAAGATTCATATTAGTGTTTTTTTTTTTTTTTGAGAGTTGTTGGTTGCTTGGTAATTGTGGGTTTAAAAATTAAAACTTCACTTTGTAATCAAATTGGTGTTTAGATTGTGTGTAGTTTTGGCTCTATTTGAGTGAATAAAGAAAAGTTACCATTGGAAGAGACTTTTGCAGTTAGGAATTTATTTGTGGTGGTTTGTTGATATTATTAAAAAAATATATTTGTTAGTCCTAATTGAAATTACTTGATATTATTAAAAAAAGACTTTTGTTAGTACTGATTGATTAAAGTTTTTTTTTTTTTTTTTTGCTGCAGTATTGATCATGCTTTTACTTTTCATTTATTTCTTTTAGTGTATTCTTTAAAATAACACTTTCGGAATATGAAAATTAGTGTAGAAAATTGTAACAAGTTATTCAGAATCTATAATAATATATATATATATATATATATATATATATATATATCAAAGCAGTTTTGTCTTTTTGTTCAGCTCTTCATATTATGCTTGGGACTTGGGAGCCTTCACGATAATTTACGCATCCACATTATTTTTTTAATTAATTAAATTTTTGAACGTTTATTTTGGGTTGTCGATTCTTTATCTCTATCAGACAAGAGAGCAAGTATTTTGTATTTTTCTTTAGTTTGACTGTTAAATGTTCATGAAATTGATTGATCCCTTATTGGGGTACTTACAAATTTCTCTGTTGTCGCTATGTTTGGTTTCAAACCTGTCCTTTTAGAGTAGTGAGCTATACTGGGTACTTGATATTTCTAAGCTTAGCTACTATATCTTTCTTCTGGGTAAAGACTAGCTTTTGATAGTGAGGCATTTTTGGGTTTTGACTGTCTGGTAGTGAATTTTGCAAATGTTATGCACAATTGAACCATTTTTCTTATTTATATTTTGTACTCCTTAGAAGAACTACTATGAAGTAGTTGATATTTCTTTGCTATGCTTTGTTACTGTTGGTGGGTTATTGATGTTATGCTGTTTTAGCCTTGGAGTTATGGGTGATTCTTGGAATCTTTGAGTTGGGTGCTTGAAATGTTTTAGCTATGATTCTGTTCTGCGCTCTGTTTATGGAGATTATTGAAAATCTCAACCTTTGGGGTATTTTGAGTAATATAATCTGCTTAAAATATCTAAACTATTCTATGCTTTCTGCTCTAATTTTGTTGGTGTTTCCCAAAAATTTGACAAATATTGGTTTTTGAGCTTTTTGGTTAAGGTTTGTATGATTATAATGCACCAATCATTGGATTTGAGTTTGGCTTTCTGATCTAATGTGCTCTTAAAAGTTTGGGTTGTTTATGTCTTTTTTAATTGCTAAGTAAAATAAATGGATATCAATTATAAAAAAAATTAAAAAAAAAAACCCTCAACTTTTGAGCTTTTGGTGAATCTAGAAACTCTGAATTGAAAAATATTTCCTTTTGAGCCTTTTTTTGGTGGGTTTTTCTTTGTTTATGTTAATTCATTTCTGATTGTGAGTAAATCTTGGCTTTGGTTTTAGAACTTTTAGAGCTCCATGTTTAAAAATCTGCCCCGTAGTTTGTTTTACGAGATTCGGTACTCATATGAATTTAATTCTCATTGTGTTTGAGATCATAGGAAGGTCTTCATATAAAATCTTGTACATGTTGATATATCTCACATCATGCTAAATTTTTGTAATGATCAAAATTTTTGATTTATTTTGCAGTTTTTTTACTAACTGAAAAAAGGAATTGGCTCAGTGAAAAACAAAATGGAACAATAATATTATTTTTCATGATTGTGCAAATTTGCCCATCATATTTTTTTTGTTCTTTATATGCAACTGCAGTCTACTTCTTTTGAAGTTTCGTCACACTCATTTTTCTTTATCATTTTGTAGTATTTTTAAGAAGATAAGATGGAAGACAAGTGTGCAATCAAGAAAGATGTTACAGAAGTATTCTTTTTTCAATAGAATTAATGCTTTAATGTTGCTTTTGTTTTCATTATTTTGTATTATGAGCGCTTTTGCTCTCATATTCCATTTTGTTAATGGTAATTTTTGACTTGTGCAGCTGATAGGCAATACTCCAATGGTATATCTCAATAATGTTGTGGATGGTTGTGTAGCCTGTATTGCTGCCAAGCTTGAGATGATGCAACCATGTTCCAGTGTTAAAGACAGGCATTACTCTTTATTTAACTGTTTTTTTTATTTTATTTTTATTTTTTTATATTTTTTTATTTTGATTTATATAGTGTGATTTACAAGCTATTGTATTTAATTGACAATCTTTAGTTCAGACATGCATTTGAATTCAACTTTTGGCATGTAGGATTGGATATAGTATGATAAAAGATGCAGAGGATAAGGGTCTGATTACACCAGGGAAGGTTGGTAAAGAAATCTCTACACATCTCAAGGTTTCTTTTTTTGGTCATACAGGTTTTTTACCTTTCACATTTTCTTCTTTCTTGGTTGATTATAAGAATTGAAACCAAATAAAGTATATTACTACAATTGCTATGATGGCACCTGCATGGCTTTTCATTTGGCATTTGGTACACATTTTATTGCATACTGTGCTGATATTTAACCTCATTATGACTTAAAGTGAGACTTGGATGGCCTCTCTGTGATTTGTTTCACAGTTTTGTAATGCTCATATTACAGGGTTTTTCACTTCTACTTTTAATTCTTTGTTTTTATTAGTTTCTCTTTAATACTTATATTTAATTGTATATGAGATATTGCTATGTATGTAGTCCAGATTATAGAACTAACATATTTTTCATTGATTCGGGACATGTTTGAATAATGGAAAAAGACTATTCTCATGGAGATAACTAGTGGCAATACTGGCATTGGGTTGGCTTTCATTGCAGCTGTCAAGGGTTACAGACTAATACTTATCATGCCAGCTTCATATAGCATTGAGAGAAGAATTGTGTCCCTAGCTTTTGGAGCTGAGTTGCACCTTACAGATCCTACCAAGGGCCTTGATGGTGCTTTTGAGAAGGCTGATGAGCTCTTAAGCAAATTCCCTAATAGTTATCTGTTTAAACAATTTGCAAATCCTGCGAACCCACAGGTATTGTTTACATTTGCTATATTTTGATATGGATAGATGATTGACACCATTAATAAATCATTCTGTCATTCTTGGTTCAGATCCATTATGAAACCACTGGCCCAGAGATATGGAGAGATTCAGCAGGGAAAGTTGATATTTTGGTTTCAGGGATAGGGACTGGGGGTACAATAACTGGTGCAGGGAATTTCCTGAAGGAGAAAAACCCAGAGATTAAGGTCCGTTTGTGTGTGTGCTTGATTCTTAGAGAGAGAGAGAGAGAGAGATTATTTTATACTTTATACTAATGGTCCACTTTCTCCTGTATAAATGTAGGTGTATGGGGTAGAACCGGTTGAAAGTGCAATCTTGAATGGAGGACAACAAGGTTAGTTAATGTTTAGCACCTTCAATTCTTTATTCTTTCTTGGTACTTTTACCCTTCTTATGTATATGTGCAGTCTTTGTGATTGAAAATTTATTATTAAATCTGTACTTGAAAAATTTTCTACATTTTCCAAATTTCACCAGTATCATTTATACCTTTAGAATATAATAATATGAGATATTAGAGGTGTCTAGACTCTAAACCAAAAAAGTTGGAACTTTATCGGATGTGTGATTTTGTTAAATATCAGTACGTTGTGCAGGCATCAATTTGGTGTGTTGTTAGGAAATCCAAGGTGGTTGGACCACCTTTGTTGGTTTTTAAATTAAAAATTTCAGGGCAGGTTCTTTTTCTTTTATGGGGATAGAAATTGCACATGTTTGAATAGTCAAATCTTTGTATAATTTGTTTGGCATAAATTATTTTCATTATATGTGATATTTATTTAACCTATATGATTTCTTTGGTTTGCATTGATTTTCGATGATAGTTCTCTAACTATTTGCATGCATGCACATCTCATAGGCAAGCATCTGATTCAAGGAATTGGTGCTGGTTTTATTCCTGATGTTCTGGATGTCAATGTGTTTGATGAAGTTATTCAAGTGAGTTTGGAAACCGTTATATTTGCATTCATCTTGATTTTACATGTATAATATCTTCTTGTGCTATAATTTTGTAATGTTACTAGAGCAGTCTGAATAAATCTTGCAATGAGGCACAACCCATTATCATCTTTGCACTTGTGTAATCAATATGATAAAATTATAAGTCCATTTTGGACGTTTCAGACAATCAAGCTTCTTAGTCCTTAAAGACATTAGGTAGTTCATTTGTTTAGGATTTTGATCATGAAAGGTCCTTTCTAATTTATTTGTCTTGGGGTTTTTATTTATTTATTTATATTCTTTTTATTAGTAAGGTTCATTTCAGTTGTAGTTTTTACAAGGTATATCAACTAGGCATGAGTCGGTTTTATGGGGCTTGCAGTTGGTCTGGTTCCTCTATATAATGAACAACTTAATTCTTTCTGAAAACTTACTCCTTGCTGGCTGCTTTTTTAAGTATGTTTAAAAAAGAAAAGATCAAAATCATGTATTCTTCAGGTTCAAAACTGTTTTTATTGGCAATCTTGATAACCAATATAAATGAAGAACGCCAACTCTTTCAGAGAAGTTGGTCCTCTGTGCCTACTTTTGCAAGTATATTTTAGAAAATAAAAAGATTAAACTCATGTTTTGTTTAGGAGGACTTTATATTGAGAATGAAAATTGAATATTTTATTGGAGATCTTGTTCATCTTCTTTATTTCCTTTTGTCAAGGAAGGCTTGGAAAGGAAAATGCATACATTTTCACAAAATGGATCATTCTTGTAAACTTTTTCTTTTGGGATTGATCTTCCATACTCAATATCTGCACTATTTTAATATTATAGTATTTAATAAGAGAGATGCTTTGGCAAAATGATAAAGAATGCTCTGACAAAATTTGAGTGTTCTATTTCCATGGAGTTTGCTAGGCCTTTGTGCAAGTGTCTAGTGACTGATATAATACTTCTACCTCAAATAGACACTGGAAAGACACAGAGAAGACTTTGGACATTCCTGTTACATATTTAAGTAAAAGTTGCAAATGCTTGTGATATTTATATGAACCTATTAGATTGGTAGTAAAGGAACATAATTACAACATTTGCTTTGTAAATCTTGTCAAATCATAACAAGTCCCAGCTATTTTTTTTTTCCATGACAACATTTCTGATTTCTGTTAGCTGCTACTACAGGCATGGATTTCCTTTCAATGATTTGTGATGTTTTTGGTAACTTTTTTCAGGTTTCAAGTGAGGAAGCTATTGAAACTGCGAAGCTGCTTTCCCTGAAAGAAGGTTTGCTGGTATGGAATTATCTTAATTAGATAATATGTAAAGATTCTAGAGGAATTCCTTACACTTCCTTTTTATTTATTTATTTGTTTTTGTTACACATAATTTCTACAGTTATTTTGTTGCTACTTGCTGGTCTCTTTGGTTTTCCAACTCTCTGTTGAAAATGGGAGCTTGTTTATTTCAGGTGGGGATTTCATCTGGTGCTGCAGCAGCTGCTGCAATGAAGGTGGGAAAGAGGCCTGAAAATGATGGAAAACTTATTGTTGTAAGTCTTATTGCCTTCTTCAAATTAATATAGAATCTCTGTTGCATGTTTTTATTATTATGATAGTCTGCTTAGGTTATTTTAATTCAAGCTTCACATCAGAACCCCTTTAAATATGTTTTGGATGACTCCTTTTGTATGCTCTACTGAGTCCTGACTGCACATTTTAGGATCCATATTTCTTCATGTCTTCCAAAACCAGGAGATGAAGAGTGTTGTAGAATACCATATTTATTTTCAAGCTGTCCATTACTTTTGCATAGCTGCACGTTGTGTGGCCATAATATTGTATACAATATTGATCAATTTGTTGTAATTTAAGTTATAGTTGTGAAATGGTAAAATCGTGTTTTTAATTTTACAATTTTTATTGAAATCGTGTTCTCAAAACATAATTTCAGCTAACATAGCATTGTGTGTCCGGGTGTCCCATACACACTGTGTGTAATTATCACCACTCTTTAACCTAATTCAAAGTTTGAAAAATATACTTGTCGGCATATATATGTTTAACCCAATTATTTAATTATTTCCTTTTGATTTTGTGTGCTATGCAGGTGATTTTCCCCAGCTCTGGAGAACGTTATTTATCTACTGCACTCTTTGATTCCATTAGGAGAGAGGCGGAAAACATGACTTTTTAGTGATGTCTTTATTTGTCCATTTCGCTGTGCTGGTTTACCGAAAGAATAAGAAACTTGCTAATGAAATGTTTGCATTGTTTATGAACAATTTATTTTATTTATGAGACTTTATTTCATTCATCAAATAATATAGTAAACAAGTTGAATGGAGTAGTAAAATTTTAAAGTTTATATAATTTAATATTGTCAGAATTAAGGTTGCATGGTGTAGTATATATTCATGTTTTCCTCCATTAATTGCAAACCAAGTGTGAAGAATAGATATAAGAACACAAGAAGAATTCTCTTCCTTTTCCCTCTCCATTCTATCTTTCTTTGCGTGCTTTGAGAGTGTGGGTTTGTTCCATTTGTGAGTGGTGTTTGAGTGTGTGAAGGCCCATCGACTTCCAATAATGTGGTACAGAGCCAATTGGTTCATGGAGAGAATGGTGCTTGCCAAAATGGGATGATTCCATTTCAGTTTGATTATGAAAATTTTGATAATTGATTATCCGAATGAAGTCGTTACTTGGATTATATGATGCATGGGAGATAGTGGATAAAGATAACATGGAGTAAGCATCTGTGACTTCAAATCAAAAGGAAACCTTGCAAAAGGTTCGAAAGAAAGATCAACAAGCTCTACATTGATCTATGAAGGTATGAATGAAACCATATTCAAAAAAGTTTCAAATGCAACTTCATCCAATCAAGCATTAGAGATTCTTCAAAACTCTCTATAAGGTGAAGAAAGTTCATTTTCCAACATTGAGAGGTGGATTTAAAACCTCACACATGAAAGAATTTGAATAAGTTTTGGATAATTTTTCAAGGGTATTGGCTATTGTAATCAATTAAAAAAATATGGTAAAATTTTGGATGGTGCTTGTTTGGCATAAAAATATTCCCTGATCATTAGCTTCAAACTTTGACTAGATCATTTTTGGAATTGAGAAGTAAAAAGATTTAAAGTTAATGACTATTGACCTGCTAATGAGATCTCTACAAGCCTATAAATAAAGGCTTTATAAGAAGTATAGCTTTTGGAGTAGGTTCTACAATCTAAGCTCACCTTGAATGAAAAATGTTAACGTGAAAGTTATTAGTCAAAGAGGCCAAGGACACAAAGATATTAGCAAACATCCAATCAAAATTTCCAAACAAATTTACAATTTCACAAATTCACATGCTTGAATTAGCACAAAGATCACATATTTCCCATAAAAAACACATACTTTCCACACACACATATACAGAGAGAGAGACAAAAACCATAGCTTTTATCCGTGTGCTAAGAACCACAGCTTTTATCCGTGCTAAGAATTATACTGTGTTTGGTCGCCGAGAAAAAGCAGGAAATAAAATAAAAATTACATTATTCACTCAGTTGGACCTAATACAGTACCTAAATCAGTCTGAATAGTTCTACAAAACCATAACAACTTATAAGCCTTAAAACCCAAGTCAGTGTTTTGTTTTCCCGAGCTTGTTTTTTTCTCGCAAACCAAACAGAGAAATAGAAAAAACTCAATCTTGTTCCATATATATACACACATATACATGTCACAGAAAGAGCGAGAGAGAAGTGGACCTGGTACTCATGGATGTTGAGGCGGCGGAGCTGTTGTTGCTGCCATTTACCGGCGATGGAGAGAGGACGAGCTTGTTCACCAATCCTCTCACTATCAGTACTAGCGGACATGAGCATCAATTGTATGTGTTAGATTGTGCCCGATATGTAGAGAGCAGGGCGAGTCCATCCTCCATCTCCTTCGTGATTGTGTGAGCGTTTGGGCTGGGCGTTTTCTGCGTCTGCGTTTGATCAGTTCACGTTTTCCCTTTTTTTTTTTTTCTTTTTTTTTTTTTTTGCCCGCATTTGTTGACTTTTGGGAGACAAAATTCACTGTTATGAACAGTAAATTCACTGTTCATGTACTGTATTGACACTGTTTATGTATTAAAAAATATTAAAAATGGGTCCCACGGTACTATTTACACATTTAAAAATTATTTTGCTACAGTGTTTTCAGTTTTCAGTTTTCAGTTTTCAGTTTCAGCAACAATAAGCTGTATCCAAACGGACCTACGTGTATGCTCGTGATCTGTGGAAGAAACTAGAGGTACCTCCTGCTCATGTAAGTTCTTTTACTGAGGGTCTTGAGATTTGGTTAAAGACCAATTGTTTAAGTGGAGTGAAACATAAAGGCACTACTCCTTGGTGCACGTTATTTCTTTTTACTCTTTGGTCTTTGTGGAAAAATAGAAACCATGTTGTGTTTGAAAACTCTGTCCCAAACCCAAGACTTGATAAGGTGTGTCTGAGTAGCCAAGGAATTTTATTACTGTGTGAGTAAGGCCAAACAAATAGCACCTAAGATTGCTATTCTAGTTAGATGGTCTAAAGCCTCTTCCGGGTTGGTTTAAGCTCAACACGGATGGAGCTTCACTAGGAAACCCAGGTAAGGCAGGCGGTGGAGGGCTGATCAGAGATTGTGAAGGGAGATGGATTAGGGGATTCTCGAGGTCTATTGGGCATGCAACAAGTGTAATGGCTGAGTTATGGGCATTGAGGGATGGTTTAAAGCTTGCTGTTCAGTTGGGAATTGGGTGCTTGGAAGTGGAGCTAGATGCCAAGATTATTGTAGAAATGTTAAACAATGCTGACAGTGCTAACATAAAATTTTCTTCATTACTTTCTGATTGCAGATTCCTCATAGCAAGAGTCACACAGGTTCGGGTAACTCATGTATATAGAGAAGTGAACCGGTGTGCTGACTTTTTGGCAAAGAAAGGATGCTACCTGAGGGAGGATTTTGTTATTTTTGAAACTTCCCCTCAGATGAATTAGATAAATTACTTGTATCTGATGTTAATGGATTGTACTGTTATAGGCAAATAGCCACTACTTTGGCCTCTGTGGTCAGCTTGTAATTCCCCTTTTGTTGTTAATATATCATGCCTTTTAACCAAAAAAAGAAAGAAAAAACTTTGAACAACACTGTTGTAGGAAAATTTATAGCTTTTGCAAGTGCTTTTTTATAAAAAAAAAAAAGGGTTTTGGCTTATCCTGGCAAATACTACAAATTAAATTCCTCAGGGTCATATTCATCACCTCTGTTTGCCCAATCAATTTGAGGGTGCACAATACACACTACTATAAGCCTATAATTTAAGCTTAAATCAATCCTCCTCCACAAAGTGAGCAAGAATTTTTGAAATGGTCAAAACCCAAAAGTATTGGAATTTAGAGTTCCATGCAACCACACAATCTCTGTTGAAAATCTTACAATAGTGAATACAAATGCGCCATCTAGAAAACCTGTCGATTACAACGAGCATGGAGTCTACTCTCCCCTTTGAGTTTTTGGAATTTCTAATACAAAGTACATTGTTATCCTCCCACATATTCTTAGGATTGGGTAAGAAATATATAAATCAGTATTTTGGGATTTTCCCTTAGCCACTTGAAATACATGATAATTCCAGCCAAGATTTCCTACATTTTCAGCCAAGAAAGAAGGAAAAAAAAAAAGAAAAAGAAAAAAAAGAAGAGCAAAAATGCTTTTTTCTTAACAAAAATTTGGCCTCTGTGGTCAGCTTGTAATTCCCCTTTTGTTGTTAATATATCATGCCTTTTAACCAAAAAAAGAAAGAAAAAACTTTGAACAACACTGTTGTAGGAAAATTTATAGCTTTTGCAAGTGCTTTTTAAAAAAAAAAAGGTTTTGGCTTATCCTGGCAAATACTACAAATTAAATTCCTCAGGGTCATATTCATCACCTCTGTTTGCCCAATCAATTTGAGGGTGCACAATACACACTACTATAAGCCTATAATTTAAGCTTAAATCAATCCTCCTCCACAAAGTGAGCAAGAATTTTTGAAATGGTCAAAACCCAAAAGTATTGGAATTTAGAGTTCCATGCAACCACACAATCTTTGTTGAAAATCTTACCATAGTGAATACAAATGCGCCATCTAGAAAACCTGTCGATTACAACGAGCATGGAGTCTACTCT
The DNA here is from genome assembly GCF_932294415.1 of Quercus robur. Lineage (NCBI taxonomy): Eukaryota > Viridiplantae > Streptophyta > Magnoliopsida > Fagales > Fagaceae > Quercus > Quercus robur. Next base: position 17,406,526 of record NC_065536.1, on the reverse strand, counting down.
CCCCTTTGAGTTTTTGGAATTTCTAATACAAAGTACATTGTTATCCTCCCACATATTCTTAGGATTGGGTAAGAAATATATAAATCAGTATTTTGGGATTTTCCCTTAGCCACTTGAAATACATGAAAATTCCAGCCAAGATTTCCTACATTTTCAGCCAAGAAAGAAGGGAAAAAAAAAAAAAAAAAAAAAAAAAAGAAGAGCAAAAATGCTTTTTTCTTAACAAAATTTTTGTTTGTTTGAAGAAAAATCGGACAAAATGGGCTTCTGCCCTTTTCGAGCAAATTAATTAGCCTTTTACCCTTCTTCCCAAACTAAATAGGGAAGTACCTCTCTTTTGAAAATCGAGTTTTTCAAAATCGATTTAAGCCCTATAGTGACGTTTCCAAGGACTTATAGTGACGTTTATAAAGACCTATAGTGGCGATTTATAACTTGATATCCATGAAATCGAGTTATAGGCAATTTTATTGCCTATAACTCGATTTCATGGATATCAAGTTATAAAACGCCACTATATATTCTTAAAATGTCACTATAGGTTCTTAAAAACGTCACTATAGGACTCCAGATTTTTTTTTTTTTTTTTTAAAACTCGATTTTGAGAAACTCGATTTTCAAAAGAGGGGCATTTCCTTGTTTAGTTTGGGAAGAATGGCAAAAGGCTAATTAATTTTCCCAAAAAGGGCAGAAGCCCATTTTGTCCAAATCTTTACAAAATATGTTTACTATATGCATATGTATATGTACATAAACACATACATATACATATATAGAGGGGAGGGAGAGGTGGGTTCGAACCATAGGTATAGGGTACAACAAGGGTGCCATTATTGTTGAGCTATAAGCCTATCACTTGAAGCTCGAGATGCTTATATATATTGAATATTATACACTTATTTTAATTACTTCTTAAAAATGAATTTCTTAGATATTATAGTGGTTTATGTTTTGACAAGTTCAATGTATTTTATCCATCAGTATAAAATTTCTGTTAAGTGATCTTCTTAAAAGAAAAAGGGTATGAATATTAACAATTACTAGTCGCTAATCCGTGCAATGCACGGTATTATTTAACATAAATGTGTAAAATTTATGTTGATTTCAATGTCAAAGTAAAAAAATAAAATTATTATTCTCTCAATAACTCAAATGATATTTCATTCCTAAATAGGATCAATTACCTCGATAGAAAGGCAAAATCTTTAGAAGTTGAAGCCCACCAAGCTCTCTTGTAGTCTTGTGCTGTTTTTGTACCTCCCAATAGTGTTTTTCTCATTCTTTGTTGATTAGCCACTAATTAGGTTAAACTTTGAAACTAACAAAGAATTGGTTGGAGTTTGTTATGGCCAATGGCTAAATCAAACATTTCAATTAGATGTTAGGACCAACCAAAATAGAAATTGAAAGGAAATAAAGAGACCCAAATAACAAAACAAAAGACAATCAAGATAATTCAGTCATTCTAAAAATATACAATTTAATATAATGTCTACTAGAAATAATTAGTATTAGTTTAAAACATCCAATATAGTATGAATAATAACTTATTCAATGATTATTCATAAAAGCAAACACCCATAAGTTGATTATAAAGATGGTGACAATATTAGAATTTAGTATCTCCTCCTTGATTTGTCAAAACATGATTAGAACTTGAAATTGATATAAGGAGAGGATAATGAAAAGATATTGAAAACTTAATTAACATTCATTCAATCTTTCAAACACGCCTATTGAATTCTACAAAATGGAATAAAATATTTTAAATTCAAATGCTAAACGTGTTCACTTTTAATCATGATTTCCTATAGCATAATGAACACAAAAGATTGATTTCATAAACAAAAGTAGTGACTCACCACCAAATTTAGGAATTTCATCTTCTTGATTCATGCTTCTTGTTTTTAAATTTTAAATTATAAAGTTCTACAATAAAAAGATTAGGTGCGAAATTTGTATTGGATAAAATACAATAAATTAACATACTAAACCTAATGTTTAGTCTCTGTTGGATAAAACGTTCCCAATTGTTGAATATGAGTAGTCACAATGCTGCTCTTTAACTTAGTTTGCTCTCTCTCTCTGTGTGTGTGTGTGTGTGTGTGTGTGTGTGTGTGTGTGTGTGTGTGTGTGTGTGTGTGTGTGTGTGTGTGTGTGTGTGTGTGTGTGTGTGTGTGTGTGTGTGTGTGTGTGTGTGTGTGTGTGTGTGTGTGTGTGTGTGTGTGTGTGTTGATTGCCACCAATCTAAAAACCACAAAAAAAACCCTATATAGGAACACTCCTGCATATATGCAATTCTCATCAAAAAAGAAAAGAAAAGAAAAGCAATCTATATATCAATTCCAAGAAATACTAAACAAATAATTCCAAGAAACAAAGAGGGAGTGGAAAATCAACTTTCACCGAGGAGTGGGATGCAAAGATACTAATGAGGTTTAATATTTGTGTTGGTGTCGTACAAGGTTCTTATGCAAGAAAGGAAGAAACCCTAAAGGTTTTTTAAAAATAAAACTTTTAACAAAATATTAATGAGGTGTAAATTTGTTGAAATTTTTGTTATATAATTTTAGTTGAAGCAGAATTTTCAAGCTTTTGAAACATATATCTAATAGAGTTTTACTTAAACTAGACTATTGTAACACTTGATAAGATAATTATACGTTAAATAAAAATAATAAATATATAAGATATAAAACCTAAAATAAAAAGAAAAAGAAAATAGTGATGATGTGGAAAATTGTGGGAGTTTCATAAACTTCGGTTTTGTATATATATATATATATATATATATATATTGATTATTGTTTGGGAGATAAACACTTTGAGGAGACTTCTTAAATAGTCTATATATATATATATATATATATATATATATATATATATTTATAGGTAAATCTCAGAAAATATTTAATTATAATTTGAAATTATAATCTAATTTTGCGCCATGTGTTAAAATTTATGTGAGGACCACATTATAATTATCCGCTTAAGTTTCTGCCATGTGTCCACTTAATTTTTTTTAATCTTTGTGCCAAGTGAGTTAATAAGTGTAAAATACTAAGAATCTAATATTAATGAACTATTATTTTTTTTCTTTTTTTTTTAATAAAAACTAATCATATATACTTAATAAAAATCACTACACAACAAAGATCACCACACTTTATATTTTATTAAAAATTAGAAAAAAATTATCATAAAAAGTATTAAATTTATGTAAGAATTTTAATATGTAACTAATTACATTTACTTTAAAAAAAAAAATTTGACTAATTATTTATATTTTTATGATAATAATTTTAAATGTATCTGTAGGAGTAAAATTCCCAAAGTCAACAATGGGCCTTGGGCCCCGCACGGAGCCCAACCATGACCAAAAGGGGAAAGGGGGACCAAAAGACTTCCAGCCCAATCCTGTTGAGCCCAGCTTATTTAAAAAGACGTCCGAGGAGGAATGCCTCCTTGGACACACAAATACGGGCCCAATGTGCGCCCCCTCCACAGTGAAGAACCATCCCAAACAAACGTGGGTATTAGGATGAGCCTCACACAGCAGGAAAAAAGAGAAAAATGTAAGACGTCCAGGGAGAAACTACAGCTGCCGCATTAATGTGGAGAAGACAGGCGAACAGTGTTACATTGGCCAGTGCAACTCACAGAAAGATAAGGTGGATGTCCGATAGGACAGGCACTCAAGTGAAGGTCCAAATGGTTAATAAGTGTAAGGGTCTTATCAATTTAAGGAGGCTATATAAGAGAAGGAAATCCCCATGAAGAAGGGATCGAAAAAATTAGAGGGAAAAGAAAGAGAGAGAGATTAAAGAATTCTGTAATCTTTAATCAGAGCAAGAGGTGCACTCATACGTCTCCTCGGACCGGTATCCTGTTAACATAAATGAAATATTCTCACGTTCAGACTGTTGCATGGCATACAACTAATTAACGTTCACTTCGTCCAACCCTAGTTCTTTAACCCGCTCTCTACAAATTCATTGTCTAGGGTCTATTGGGCCAGAACCACTTACTTGCTGGGCCTAGGCCCTAAAAACAGCCCCTACAATATCCATATGTATGCATGTGTTACATGCTACTTTTTAAAATAATTTGACTAATTTATTTTATTTTTATAATAAAATTTGTGTTCAATTTTAAATGCATCCATGCATTTGCATGGGTTACATGCTAGTGTGTGTGTGTGTGTATATATATAGGTTAAGCTTATAGAAAATTCAATTAAATTTTAATTGGATTCTTAATTTTGCATCACGTGTCTCATTTAATTTTAAATTTTGTGCCAAGTGAATTACTGAGGGTAAAAATCGAAGAGTCCAAATCCAATTAGATTCTAAATTGGATTTTAATTTTTGATCTAATTTTTTGCCATGTGTCCATCTAAGTTTTTAAATTTTGTGACAAGTGAATTATTAGGTGCAAAAAACGAAGAGTCTAAAATCAATTAAATTCTAAATCACACACACACACATATATATAATGAGAAAATATTACATATTTTAGAAATGTATGGTTTAAAAAAGTGCAAGATAATACCATGTATAATTTGAACATCTTTAAAAAAAAATGTATAGTTTAAACCATATAATTGTGATTGTTTTTTAATTATACCGTGCATATGCACGAGACTACACACTAGTTAATATAATATATAAAGACATATTTGACCTAAAAACGTGCAGCTGAATTGGCACCTACGAGGGAAAGAGTTCGAACCAATTATTAGATTCATATATGTATATTTTTTTTTTATGGGAAGATTCATATTAGTTGATATTATTAAAAAAATACATTTGTTAGTCCTAATTGATATTAGTTGATATTATTAAAAAAAGACTTTTGTTAGTCCTGATTGATTAAAGTGTGTGTGTATATATATATATATATATATATATATATTTTGTAGTATTGATCATGCTTTTACTTTTCATTTATTTATTTAAGTGTACTCTTTAAATAACACTTTCGAAATATGAAAACTAGTGCAGAAAATTGTAACAAATTATTCATAATCTATAATAATACACAGGCAAATGTAATTATCACCATATCATGTTTGTTAAGGTTGTAGTAAGGTGGGTTTCATTTAATAAAAATTAGATAAATAAAAAAAGACATAAAACTAGTGCTACAAATTATTTTAATATATTTTTTCTTTCTATAAAGTTGGCCCCACATTGAAAAAAATAACATAAAATTGCAAAAAAAAAAAAAAAAAAAAAAAAAAGCCTATTGACATAACCAATAGGTGGGTTCCAGTTAACTCAATTGGTAAAGTCTCTAATGGTTGAATAAGAGATCTGAGGTTCAATTCTCGTCTACACTAAAAACTGATTAGTGTTTTGGTCTGATGACAAAGAGTGCTCATCAAAAGCGAATGTCATAGGTTGGAACTCTCTAAAAAAAAAAATGACATAACCAATAGGCACTCAACAGACCTTTTTAATCTTATAAAAACTGTTTCTGGGCTTTGAATTGATGCAAAAACAATTTTTTTGTGCAAGTGCATGTATTTAGATTTCAATTATAAGTTTCTAAATGGAACTAGGCTTACATAAAACATATTACTTACCACTCTATTTAAAATTGACTCTATTTCAAATTGCGCAAGTAGTCATTAGCCATTACTAAACTAAAGGACATCCCAGTATTTCTATTTTTTATAGTTATCTAAGAGTTTCTTTTATTACTGTTTTATTTCTTAGTTTTTTACAACATAAAAAATATATTCTATACTCCATCCGTGTATTGGTTATTCCAACGAAATACAGGACGAAATAGAAAAAGATCTTAGAAGGGATATAATGAAATTCTTTGATTGGTTCTTTGCGGAGGACCTTCTATTTTGACTAATTGGGCCACAAACAAAACAATTTTATTTTATTATATTAACGAGCACCTTATCCCAATAATATATATATATATGTATATAAAAATCAAAGCAATTTTGTCCTTTGGTTCAGCTCTTCATATTGTGCTTGGGACTTGGGAGCCTTCACGATAATTTACGCATCAACATTATTTTTTTAATTAATTAATTTTTTGAACGTTTATTTTGGGTTGACGATTCTCTCTCCCTGTTCTTCATCTCTATCAGACAAGAGAGCAAGTATTTTATATTTTTCTTTAGTTTGACTGTCAAATGTTCATGAAATTGATTGATCCCTTATTGGGTACTTACAAATTTCTCTGTTGTTGGCTTGTTGCTATGTTTGGTTCCAAACCTGTCCTTTTAGAGTAGTGAGCTATACTGGGTACTTGATATTTCTAAGCTTAGCTACTATATCTTTTTTCTAAATAAAGACTAGCTTTTGATAGTGAGGCATTTTTGGGTTTTGACTGTCTGGAAGTGAATTTTGCAAATGTTATGCACAATTGAACTTTTTTTCTTATTTATATTTTGTACTCCTTAGAAGAACTACTATGAAGTAGTTGATATTTCTTTGCTATGCTTTGTTACTGTTGGTGGGTTATTGATGTTATGCTGTTTTAGCCTTGGAGTTATGGGTGATTCTTGGAATCTTTGAGTTGGGTGCTTGAAATGATTTAGCTGTGATTCTGTTCTGCGCTCTGTTTATGGAGATTATTGAAAATCTCAACCTTTGGGGTATTTTGAGTAATATAATCTGCTTAAAATATCTAAGCTATTCTATGCTTTCTGCACTAAATTTTGTTGGCATTTCCCAAAAATTTGACAAATATTGGTTTTTGAGCTTTTTGTTAAGGTTTGTATGATTATAATGCTCCAATCATTGGATTTGAGTTTGGCTTTCTGCTCTAATGTGCTCTTAAAAGTTTGGGTTGTTTATGGCTTTTTTAATTGCTAAGTAAAATAAATGAATATCAATTATAAAAATAAAAAAAAAACCTCAACTTTTGAGCTTTTGGTGAATCTAGAAACTCTGAATTGAAAAATATTTCCTTTCGAGCTTTTTTTTTGGAGGGTTTTTCTTTGTTTATGTTAATTCATTTCTGATTGTGAGTAAATCTTGGCTTTGCTTGTAGAACTTTTAGAGCTCTATGTTAAAAAATCTGCCCTGTTGTTTGTTTTACGGGATTCGGTACTCATATGAATTTAATTCTCGTTGTGTTTGAGATCATAGGAAGGTCTTCATAGAAAGTCTTGTACATGTTGATATATCTCAAATCATGCTAAATTTTTGTAATGATCAAAAGTTTTGATTTGTTTTGCAGTTTTTTTACTAATTGAAAAAAGGAATTGGCTCAGTGAAAAGCAAAATGGAACAATATTATTTTTCATGATTGTGCAAATTTGCCCATTATATTTTTTTTGTTCTCTATATGCAAATGCAGTCTACTTCTTTGAAGTTTCGTCACACTCATTTTTCTTTTTCATTTTGCAGTATTTTTAAGAAGATAAGATGGAAGACAAGTGTGCAATCAAGAAAGATGTTACAGAAGTATAATTTTTTCAATAGAATTAATGCTTTAATGTTGCTTTTGTTTTCATTATTTTGTATTATGAACGCTTTTGCTCTCATATTCCATTTTGCTAATGGTAATTTTTGACATTTGCAGCTGATAGGCAATACCCCAATGGTATATCTCAATAATGTTGTGGATGGTTGTGTAGCTCGTATTGCTGCCAAGCTTGAGATGATGCAACCAGGTTCCAGTGTTAAAGACAGGCATTTAACTCTTTATTTAACTTTTTTTTTTCAGTTGTATTTTGATTTAAATAGAGTGATTTACAAACTATTGTATTTCATTGACAATCTTTAGTTCAGACATGCATTTGAATTCAACTTTTGGCATGTAGGATTGGATATAGTATGATAAAAGATGCAGAGGATAAGGGTCTGATTACACCAGGGAAGGTTGGTAAAGAAATCTCTACATATCTAGGTTTTTTTTTTTTGGTCATACAGGTTTTTACCTTTCAAATTTTCTTCTTTCTTGGTTGATTATAAGAATTGAAACCAAATAAAGTATATCCCTACAATTGCTATGATGGCACCTGCATGGCTTTTCATTAGGCATTTGGTACACATTTTATTGCATACTGTGCCGATATTTAACCTCATTATGACTTAAAAGTGAGACTTGGATTGGCCTCTCTGGGATTTGTTTCCCAGTTTTGCAATGCTCATATTACAGGGTTTCTCACTTCTACTTTTAATTCTTTATTTTTTTTTAGTATCTATTTAATACTCATATTTAATTGTATATGAGATATTGCTATGTATGTAGTCCAGATTATAGAACTAACATATTTTTCATCGATTTGAGACATGTTTGAATAATGGCAATAGACTATTCTCATGGAGATAACAAGTGGCAATACTGGCATTGGGTTGGCTTTCATTGCGGCTGTCAAGGGTTACAGACTAATACTTATCATGCCAGCTTCATATAGCATTGAGAGAAGAATTGTGTCCCTAGCTTTTGGAGCTGAGTTGCACCTTACAGATCCTACCAAGGGCATTGATGGTGCTCTTGAGAAGGCTGATGAGCTCTTAAGCAAATTCCCTAATAGTTATCTGTTAAAACAATTTGCAAATCCTGCCAACCCACAGGTATTGTTTGCACTTGCTATATTTTGATATGGATAGATGATCAACACCATTAATAAATCATTCTGTCATTCTTGGTTCAGATCCATTATGAAACCACTGGCCCAGAGATATGGAGAGATTCAGCAGGGAAAGTTGATATTTTGGTTGCAGGGATAGGGACTGGGGGTACAATAACTGGTGCAGGGAATTTCCTGAAGGAGAAAAACCCAGAGATTAAGGTTCCATTTGTGTGTGTGCTTGATTCTTAGAGAGAGAGAGAGAGAGAGATTATTTTATACTTTATACTAATGGTCCATTTTATCCTGTATAAATGTAGGTGTATGGGGTAGAACCGGTTGAAAATGCAATCTTGAATGGAGGACAACAAGGTTAGTTAATGTTTAGTTCCTTCAATTCTTTATTCTTTCTTGGTACTTTTACCCTTCTTATGTACATGTGCAGTCTTTGTGATTGAAAATTTATTATTAAATTTGTACTTGAAAAAATTTCTACAGTTTCCAAATTTCACTGGTATCATTTATACCTTTAGAATATAATAATATGAGATATTATGAGGTGTCTAAACCAAAAGAGTTGGAACTTTATCGGATGTGTGATTTTGTTAAATATGAGTACGTTGTGCGGGCATCAATTTGGTGCATCGTTAGGAAATCCAAGGTGGTTGGACCACCTTTATTGGTTTTTACATTAAAAATTTCAGGGCAGGTTCTTTTTCTTTTATGGGGATAGAAATTGCACATGTTTGAACAGTCAAATCTTTGTTAAATTTGTCTGCCATAAATTATTTTCATTATGTTTGATATTTATTTAATCTATATGATTTCTTTGGTTTGCATTGATTTTCAATGATAGTTCTCTAACCGTTGCATGCATGCACATCTCATAGGCAAGCATCTGATTCAAGGAATTGGTGCTGGTTTTATCCCTGATGTTCTGGATCTCAATGTGTTTGATGAAGTTATTCAAGTGAGTTTGGAAACCATTATATTTTCATTCATCTTGATTTTACATGTAAAATATCTTCTTGTGCTATAATTTTGTAAAGGTACTAGAGCAGTCTGAATATATCATAAAAATGGGAAATGCAATTACAATAATCTTGCAATGAGGCACAACCCATTATCATCTTTGCACTTGTGTAATCAATATGATAAAATGATAAGTCCATTTTGAATGTTTCAGACAATCAAGCTTCTTAGTCCTTAAAGACATTAGGTAGTTCATTTGTTTAGGATTTTGATCATGAAAGGTCTTTTCTAGTTTATCTGTCTTGGGGTTTTTATTTATTTATTTATATTCTTTCTATTAGTAAGTTTCATTTCAGTTGTAGTATTTCCAAGGTATATCATCTAGGCATGAGTCGGTTTTATGGGGCTTGCAGTTGGTCTGATTCCTCTAGATAATGAACAACGTAATTCTTTCTGAAAACTTACTCCTTGCTGGCTGCTTTTTTAAGTATGTTTAGAAAAGAAAAGATCAAAATCATGTATTCTCCAGGTTCAAAACTGTTTTTATTGGCAATCTTGATAACCAATATATAACGAAGAATGCCAACTCTTTCAGAGAAGTTGGTCCTCTGTGGCTACTTTTGCAAGTATATTTTAGAAAATAAAAAGATTAAAATCATGTTTTGTTTAGGACGACTTTATATTGAGAATGAAAATTGAATATTTTATTGGAGATTTGTTCATCTTCTTTATTTCCTTTTGTCAAGGAAGGCTTGGAAAGGAAAATGCATACATTTTCACGAAATGGATCATTCTTGTAAACTTTTTCTTCTGGGATTGATTTTCCATACTCAATATCTGCACTATTTTATTATTATAGTATTTAATAAGAGAGATGCTTTGGGAAAATGATAAGGAATGCTCTGACAAAATTTGAGTGTTCTATATCCATGGGGTTTGATAGGCCTTTGACAAGTGTCTAGTGACTGATATAATACTTCTACCTCAAATAGAAACTGAAAAGACACAGAGAAGACTTTGGACATTCCTGTTACATATTTAAGTAAAAGTTGCAAATGCTTGTGATATTTATATGAACCTATTAGATTAGTAGTGCAGGAACATACTTACAACGTTTGCTTTGTGAATCTTGTCAAATCATAACAAGTCTGAGCTATTTTGTTTCCATGACAACATTTCTGATTTCTGTTGGCTGCTACTACAGGCATGGATTTACCTTCAATGATTTGTGATGTTTTTGGTAACTTTTTTCAGGTATCAAGTGAGGAAGCTATTGAAACTGCTAAGCTGCTTTCCCTGAAAGAAGGTTTGCTGGTATGGAATTATCTTAATTAGATAATATGTAAAGATTCTAGAGGAATTCCTTACACTTCCTTTTTATTTATTTTTGTTACACATAATTTCTACAGTTCTTTTGTTGCTTCTTGCTGGTCTCTTTGGTTTTCCAACTCTCTGTTGAAAATGGGGGCTTGTTTATTTCAGGTGGGGATTTCATCTGGTGCTGCAGCAGCTGCTGCAATGAAGGTGGGAAAGAGGCCTGAAAATGATGGAAAACTTATTGTTGTAAGTCTTATTGCCTTCTTCAAATTAATATAGAATCTCTGTTGCATGTTTTTATTATTATGATAGTCTGCTTAGGTTATTTTAATTCAAGCTTCACATCTGAACCCCTTTAAATATGTTTTGGATGACTCCTTTTGTATGCTCTACGGAGTCCTGACTGCACATTCTAGGATCCATATTTCTTCATGTCTTCCAAAACCAGGAGATGAAGAGTGTTGTAGAATACCATATTTATTTTCAAGCTGTCCATTACTTTTGCTTAGCTGCAGGTTGTGTGGCCATAATATCGTATACAATATTGATCAATTTGTTGTAATTTAAGTTAAATTTGTGAAATGGTAAAATCGTGTTTTTAATTTCACAATTTTTATTGAAATTGTGTTCTCAAAACATAATTTCAGCTAACATGGCATTGTGTGTCCGGATGTCCCATACATACTGTGTGTAATTATTACCACTCTTTAACCTAATTCAAAGTTTGAAAAATATACTTGTCGGCATATATATGTTTAACCCAATTATTTAACTGTTTCCTTTTGATTTTGTGTGCTATGCAGGTGATTTTCCCCAGCTCTGGAGAACGTTATTTATCTACTGCACTCTTTGATTCCATTAGGAGAGAGGCGGAAAACATGACTTTTTAGTGATGTCTTTATATGTCCATTTCGCTGTGCTGGTTTACTGAAAGAATAAGAAACTTGCTAATGAAATGTTTGCAGTGTTTATGAACAACTTATTTTATTTATGAGACTTTATTTCATTCATCAAATAATATAGTAAACAAGTTGAATGGAGTAGTAAAATTTTAAAGTTTATATAATTTAATACTGTCAGAATTAAGGTTGCATGGTGTAGTATATATTCATGTTTTCCTCCATTAATTGCAAACCAAGTGTGAAGAACAGATATAAGAACACAGGAAGAATTCTCTTCCTTTTCCCTCTCCATTCTATCTTTCTTTGCGTGCTTTGAGAGTGTGGGTTTGTTCCATTTGTGAGTGGTGTTTGAGTGTGTGAAGGCCCATCGACTTCCAATAATGTGGTACAGAGACAATTGGTTCATGGAGAGAATGGTGCTTGCCAAAATGGGATGATTCCATTTCAATTGATTAAGAAAAATTTGATAATTGATTATCCGAATGAAGTCGTTACTTGGATTATATGATGCATGGGAGATAGTGGATAAAGATAACATGGAGTAAGCATCTGTGACTTCAAATCAAAAGGAAACCTTGCAAAAGGTTCGAAAGAAAGATCAACAAGCTCTACATTGATCTATGAAGGTATGAATGAAACCATATTCAAAAAAGTTTCAAATGCAACTTCATCCAATCAAGCGTTAGAGATTCTTCAAAACTCTCTATAAGGTGAAGAAAGTTCATTTTCCAACATTGAGAGGTGGATTTAAAACCTCACACATGAAAGAATTTGAATAAGCTTTGGATAATTTTTCAAGGGTATTGGCTATTGTAATCAATTAAAAAAATATGGCAAAATTTTGGATGGTGCTTGTTGGCATAAAAATATTCCCTGATCATTAGCTTCAAACTTTGACTAGATCATTTTTGGAATTGAGAAGTAAAAAGATTTAAAGTTAATGACCATTGACCTGCTCATGAGATCTCTACAAGCCTATAAATAAAGGCTTTATAAGAAGTATAGCTTTTGGAGTAGGTTCTACAATCTAAGCTCACCTTGAATGAAAAATGTTAACGTGAAAGTCATTAGTCAAAGAGGCCAAGGACGCAAAGATAGTTGAGGAAAACGTTCTATAATTTGTCAATCACTCTCAAACACTAAAGAACTTTTCATTTAAACCTTCATTTTGCAAAAACTCTACTAGTAAAACTCTATGATTAAAGTTCTATTTTTCACAACAATGCCAAACGGGTTCTTCAACCAAAGTTCTACAACTAAAACTTTACTTCCTATAATTATACCAAAGGGACACATGATGCATTATTTAGAATGTATTATGACAACATTACCAAAGTTACCTAAAAAATACTTAATAATTAAATTTATAATTATTTATATCAATTCTCATTATTTTGAAAATTTTATAATCATGTTTTATTTAAAATCACACATTATTTACTTATTGTCCCTTTGTTTAATACATTTAATTTAAAAGCATGTTTGGTATAGTTTTATGAATAAAACTTATTTAAAGTATCTTAGGTGTTGTTTTTTAAGTTCCCCTCTTAAAATTCTACTATGTAGTTACTTAATTTAAAAAATACACTTCTATTCATGAGAAAAAAGTCATATGGCAAAATTTTAAAAGAGGAACCTAAGAAATAGCACCTAAGTACTGTACCTAAGTATTGCTCTAGTAGTTTTATCCTACTTATTCGGTTTAATTGGCTTATCTACCAAACTGCTTTATATCGTACTAGTATCGGTTGATATGTACTCTATAAACTACTAAACTAGTATGATAGTATCTATACCCGTCTAAAATGTGCCATATAAAATACTAGTTTATAATGGCTTTAACCGACTTTATGAAGGATTTTTATGATGTTTTGGTGGTTATGATAAAAAATAATTTAAAATTATTATAAAACATATTATTTGAGCTAATACATTGTGTTAATGTACTTAGGCTCATATTTGGGTTTATTCTCATAAGAAAAAATAAAATAAAATTGGGCTTATAAATATGTGGACTTGAAATTCTATTTTTATAAACATATAAAAAAAATGTGTGCATGTATACATACCAACACACATGTGCCACACACACACACAAAATAATAATAATCTCAAAATGGTATATTAGTATTAACTAATATTGAAATATTTCGTTTCTCTAGCCAAATTGAAATGATTTTCGATAATTTTTTACTACTTTGTTTGTACAACTTTTTCAATATTTATTTATTTATTCTAGGTATAACCATATGTGGGGCCCAATAGTTTAGGGGCCCGGCTCGCTCGCTTATGGGGAGTCCACAAGCCCCAAACTAAAGGAGGTCAGGGCCCAAGTCCAAAAATAGGAAGCCCAAAGTGACCCGAAGATACAGCCGAGGACAGCTTAGTCCTCGACAGACCCAAAGTCTCCCGGATTAGAGTGGAATACAAGCTAACTTGAGAGATCAGAAAATATCTTGGGGCAGTTGTCCTTAATACCCTTCACTGATATGACACTGCACCCAACAGAGCCGGATTTTTAGGCTTTATTGATCATTTCCAACAATTTCGGGATTAGATTGATGGGACAGATATCTGTCCTGGAAAGATCGACCCTACACGTGGACGAGGGACAACAAACGTAGGCTAGTATAAAAGGAAATATAAACTAGTAAGGAAGGGGGATCCCATCTCACTTCCTGAGAAAAAACTTCAGGAGGGAGAATGCCCGGAGAATATATGCGCATCACCCCGTAAAACCCACCGTCGGGTAACCGGAGAAAACATTAGTGCTCCTCGGACATGATCCGAGGAGCCAAATCTCTCAAGTTACAAAGGTGTAAGGCCTGAATATCCAAACTAAAACCTTTTCTTGTCTTGGTTCATCTAAAGCCCGGCCTGAACTAACGCCCCGTGACCCAACTCTAGCCTTTCAAGCCCACTCTTTACAAAATTTATTGTGAGGGATCCATCACGCGCGAGCCCAACGTCATTGTTGGGCCGCTTGAGAATCGTGTCCTTACAATTGGCGCCGTCTGTGGGAAGGCTTGCGCGTTGGCATGGGTGGCGCATGAGTCAGCTCTCCAGCAAGCAGAGATTCACGAGTTTTTCCCATCTCCGGCGACGTACAGTTGTTGCTCCGCCATAAGCTTCTGCTAAGGGCTACGCCTTGCACTGCTAACGGAGCGGGCAGCTATAGGGGCTTCCGGCCTCGAACCAACTCTCCCCTCCCTGGCCCAGGGGCTAACCTTCGAAAAAAAATAACTATAGAGAAAAGGCTACTTAAAAAGAGATCTTACAAGTTTTGGACAGAACCAAGGCCCTGCATGGTCCTCGGACCCAAGCCTCTGGGGAAACCAAGTACAAAAAAGAAATCTTACAAGTTTTGGACAGAACCAAGGTCTTGCATGGTCCTCGGACCCAAGCCTATGGGGAAACCAAGTACAAACAAGAGATCTTACAAGTTTTGGACAGAACCAAGGCCTTGCATGGTCCTCGGACCCAAGCCTATGGGGAAACCAAGTACAAACAAGAGATCTTACAAGTTTTGGACAGAACCAAGGCCCTGCATGGTCCTCGGACCCAAGCCTCTGGGGAAACCAAGTACAAAAAAGAAATCGTACAAGTTTTGGACAGAACCAAGGCCTTGCATGGTCCTCGGACCCAAGCCTATGGGGAAACCAAGTACAAACAAGAGATCTTACAAGTTTTGGACAGAACCAAGGCCTTGCATGGTCCTCGGACCCAAGCCTCTGGGGAAACCAAGTACAAAAAAGAAATCTTACAAGTTTTGGACAGAACCAAGACCCTGCATGGTCCTCGGACCCAAGCCTCTGGGGAAACCAAGTACAAAAAAGAAATCTTACAAGTTTTGGACAGAACCAAGGCCTTGCATGGTCCTCGGACCCAAGCCTATGGGGAAACCAAGTACAAACAAGAGATCTTACAAGTTTTGGACAGAACCAAGACCCTGCATGGTCCTCGGACCCAAGCCTCTGGGGAAACCAAGTACAAAAAAGAAATCTTACAAGTTTTGGACAGAACCAAGGCCTTGCATGGTCCTCGGACCCAAGCCTATGGGGAAACCAAGTACAAACAAGAGATCTTACAAGTTTTGGACAGAACCAAGGCCTTGCATGGTCCTCGGACCCAAGCCTCTGGGGAAACCAAGTACAAAAAAGAAATCTTACAAGTTTTGGACAGAATCAAGGCCTTGCATGGTCCTCGGACCCAAGCCTATGGGGAAACCAAGTACAAACAAGAGATCTTACAAGTTTTGGACAGAACCAAGGCCTTGCATGGTCCTCGGACCCAAGCCTATGGGGAAACCAAGTACAAAAAAAGAAATCTTACAAGTTTTGGACAGAACCAAGGCCTTGCATGGTCCTCGGACCCAAGCCTATGGGGAAACCAAGTACAAACAAGAAATCTTACAAGTTTTGGACAGAACCAAGGCCTTGCATGGTCCTCGGACCCAAGCCTATGGGGAAACCAAGTACATAAAATAAAAACCGTAAGTTTTGGACGGAACCTAGGCCTTGTATGGTCCTCGGACTCAAGCCTATGGGGAAACCAAGTACACAAAAGCACCATCGGAGTTCCGTACTTCCCAGTCGATTGCTCGGATGGATTATTTCGAGATTATCAGCCTTGGACGATGTTCACGCGCTTATCACAGAATATTCAACTGTTATCCCGGGGACGAAGAAAAGGGTATATGCTGCGTTCAGATCCCCAGGGAAATCTGCAGAGAAGAATGCGCCGTTTCGTTCCCCCACGCCATCAGTAACCGTTAGATCTGGGAGGTCTCGTAAATGGGAAAATATTAAAGACACGCTGCGGATAACCAGACGGCATAATGGCAACGTACGCAAATTCAGGAAAACGGCTCATAGACCGGTACATTTCTCGGGGAGGTGAAGAGTCGCCAACGTTGATCAAGGGCTGAATTAAACGAACCGCAATGAAGGCTTGATATTATCAAAACCCACCTTTCCAACCATGACGTTGGACAGCCAGGTTTTGAGGGGCTAATGTGGGGCCCAATAGTTTAGGGGCCCGGCTCGCTCGCTTATGGGGAGTCCACAGGCCCCAAACTAAAGGAGGTCAGGGCCCAAGTCCAAAAATAGGAAGCTCAAAGTGACCCGAAGATACAGCCGAGGACAGCTTAGTCCTCGGCAGACCCAAAGTCTCCCGGATTAGAGTGGAATACAAGCTAACTTGAGAGATCAGAAAATATCTTGGGGCAGTTGTCCTTAATACCCTTCACTGATATGACGCTGCACCCAACAGAGCCGGATTTTTAGGCTTTATTGATCATCTCCAACAATTTCGGGATTAGATTGATGGGACAGATATCTGTCCTGGAAAGATCGACCCTACACGTGGACGAGGGACAACAAACGTAGGCTAGTATAAAAGGAAAGGTAAACTAGTAAGGAAGGGGGATCCCATCTCACTTCCTGAGAAAAAACTTCAGGAGGGAGAATGCCCGGAGAATATATGCGTATCACCCCGTAAAACCCACCGTCGGGTAACCGGAGAAAACATTAGTGCTCCTCGGACATGATCCGAGGAGCCAAATCTCTCAAGTTACAAAGGTGTAAGGCCTGAATATCCAAACTAAAACCTTTTCTTGTCTTGGTTCATCTAAAGCCCGGCCTGAACTAACGCCCCGTGACCCAACTCTAGCCTTTCAAGCCCACTCTCTACAAAATTTATTGTGAGGAATCCATCACGCGCGAGCCCAACGTCATTGTTGGGCCGCTTGAGAATCGTGTCCTTACACCATACTTTTGTTCAATTTATTTTTAAGCCAAATTATATTATATATCATATACTAAAACTTGGGTTTTGAAATTGTAGTTACACCAAATAAGTAAATATATATAATATATTCCACATTATATAATAGGATTTTGCCATGTGTCACTCGTTATTATTTATTAAAAGGTTTTATTATCTATCAGAAAACTTATTTCTACGGTCACCCAAGTTTCAAAAAACTTTATATTCCACCATTTTAAGTTTCATAAAAATTCCATCTCAAAAAAAGTTTCATAAAGATTAAAATATTATTCCAATTAAAAATTCCATGATTAAAAGTTTTAACAAATTACTAACAAATTTTAAAATTTAAACTTATTAATTATTTTAATCATTTATCATAGTTTTCTTTTTAAAATTTTAAGATAGAAAGAAAAAAGGAATACTAGAGTAGAATACGGGAGTCAAGGCGAAGTTGAAAAGGACAAAAACTCTATAAAGTAATAAAGTATAAACATTCCTTCTAACCTACCTTCTTCACCGATGACCACTCTTTCCTTCCCTTCTTATTTCTCTAATCTCACACTCCAACCCGACTCCGACTCCGACCCCGACTCACTATCCCAACCCCAATCCGATAACACCACAACGGAAACGTATCCGACTCCGGGTTCGGGTATGACCCGGGACACGGCTCTCCACCACGTGTCCTTCAACCAAGACCACACCTGCTTCACGGTAGGCACCACCCAAGGCTTCCGGGTCTACGACTGCGACCCGGTCCGAGAGATGTTCCGGAGAGACATCGACGACACACGCGGCGGCATGGGGTTCGTCGAGATGCTCTTCCGCTCCCAAGTACTCGCGATCGTCCCCCGTGGACCCCACGCGCCGCCCACGAAGGTGCTGATGTGGGACGACCACTCTTCCCGGTGCTTTGGCGAGCTCTCGTTCAGGTCTGACGTCAAGTCGGTCCGGCTCCGACGGGACCGAATCGTCGTCGTTTTGGTGCACAAGGTCTTCGTCTACGACTACGTGTGCTTCAAGTTACTGCACCAGATAGAGACAGCTCCGAACCCTAGTGGACTCTGCGAGGTCTCGCAAGGCGTGGGTCCGAATATGGTGCTGGTTTGCCCCGGGTTGCAAACGGGGCAGGTTCGGGTCGATCATTATGTGGCGAAACGGACTAGGTTTATTCACGCGCATGATTCGAAGCTGGCTTGCTTGGGTCTCACGCAAGATGGAAGGTTTTTGGCTACGGCTAGTAGTAGAGGGACCTTGGTTAGGGTTTTCAATGCTTTTGATGGCTCATTGATACAAGAGGTAATTTAATTTAAGGCTTAAATATAGTCTCGGTTCCGCGAATAGCCTTGTAGGTCAACTGACACTGATTAGCGTTTAGCGCCTAATATGACATTATTAAACTAAAAACTAACACGTTATCAATTCATAGAAATTCAGTTCAACTAACACTTGTTGGCGTTTCATGTTAGTGTCATGAGTTAAGATTTAGGACCAAACTAGACGTAGCATTTAGCTCCTAAGATGACATTACCAAACTAAAAATCACTTCATAGAAACTAAAAGCCAGCACTTTTGAGTTTTTTAGGAACTAAATTAGAAATGATCGTTTTAAATTTAAAGGACAGAAATAGCTCATGAGTTAAACTTAAGGACCAACAATGTAGTTTGCCCTTAACATGTATGTGGGTGGTCATTCGATTTGTATTATTTATTTGAATGGTAATGTGAAAAGTCGTGTAATATGTTGGAGGAGACCTATGTTTATGATTTACTAGACTTTATTAAAAGTTAGTTCAAACCTAATTTAATCAAATTGTGTTTACTGTTTGGTTAATTTATCCATAAGGTTGGGGGTGGGGGGTTGGGGAGGTTATATCCTAGTATTTTGTGAAATGTGTTTTTGAATTGCTTAATGATGTGGAAATTTAACATTCCAATCAGATGAGTTGAGAAGTGATTTGAAACGTAGTGAATGTATTATAGGGTTTTTTGATCAGTTGGGGCCATGCTTTATCTCTATTTGACCCTGATCAATTCCACTTATTAATATCCTTGACAATTATCAGGTTAAGATTGCTCAAGAACTGATTTTAGTAAACCAACATGCATAGAAAATTTTGATCCTACTTTCTTTGAAAGAAGTAAAACTTGTGTGTATTCATTGTTTGTACATTGAATTTATGTAGGTGAGGAGAGGTGCAGAACAAGCAGAGATACATAGCATTGCCTTTTCATCGACTGCCCAGTGGCTAGCTGTCTCAAGTGACAAGGGAACTGTTCATGTATTCGGTCTTAAGATTGATTCAGGAGCATTGGGGACTGATCGATCACGTGGTGCATCTGAACCCAGTGTTTCTAAACTATCAGCCATTTCATCTTTGTCCTTCTTCAAAGGTAATTGCTATGTGCTGTACACTAATAAGTTCTTTCCATTTAGTGATTGAGTGCTGTCAGTTAGAATTATTTAAGGGCTAAAAAATTTGGATACCCAGAGATGATTATTCTGATCATTTCTGTGTAAAGGTGTGGCTTTCAATGCTATGTAGTTGACATGAGTGAACCTGGTGATATATTGATTTTGAATCTCGTCAACTTACTGCTTGGAAGTGCATGCCTAGGTTTTAGTAAATAGTTAATACTATTACTGGTAACTTCATATCAACTAGCAGGCCATGTTTATCAGTGGCCTTTTGAAGCCCACTGGAATGAAGTAACCAATTTTGATGTTCATATTTTGGAGTGCCAACACTGGATAATGGCCTTTTTTTTGCAGGTGTGCTGCCAAGATATTTCAGCTCAGAGTGGTCAATGGCTCAGTTTCGCTTGCAGGAAGGGTTACGGTACATTGTTGCCTTTGGCCACCAAAAGAACACAGTTATGATTCTTGGCATGGATGGAAGGTAAGCTAATCATATTGTAATATAAGTCATATCACCTCTCTCCCTCTCTGGATTATCACCCAACCTTCAATGTATGAGTTGGACAGTGACGGTTCAGTTAGCCTTCAATACATGTCCTGTAATCTTTCCCTCCTTTATTTTCCATATGAAAAGGTGTTGCTAGTTCTTTCTAGAGTTTGTTTAATTTTAAAACTGCTATCAACTTGAAGATTTATAGCCCCTCTTTGCTGTCTTCATTTCTTCTCTAGTTCTTACTAGAATACTCTTCTTATAATCATTTTAAAAAGTAAAATATTGTGTTGTTAATATATACTGAAAGGATTGATTACAAGTTGTGTTCTAAATTCTAGATTTAGTTCATAAAGATTAGCCTTTTGCAAGGGCTATGATCCAGCATCTTTTGCTATCTGCTGGACCCCTTCGCATTTTATCCTCCATTTTGCTTCAAGGAACAGGAGTGGCTTAAATGGTATCTTTAAAGTTAAATTCAAACACATGATTGTCAATGAAGCATAAACAATGTTATCTTTTCCAAGGATAATTAAATTCAATGTAGCTATGTGCTTGAATTTAATTGGAGAACCTAATATATTGTACCTAAGTTTGACCCCTTTAGTATTACAGGGAGGATAGTACCTACACCATTGTTTACTCTAGTTGTAGATCTTCTAGAACCTGGGTCTTTCCTATGTGTTTAGGGAGGAGAGGAGATATATCTTCTTTAAGAAATTCTGTATTCTTCATGCATTGGATTTCGTTTCTATGATCCAGTCAGCTTAGTAATTCTTGTTACTAAGTTTTTGATTGCAATAAGTGGGATCATGATATAGTTTGTTACCATGGTAGTGATCTGGTTACTTTGATATGGAAATCCAGCCATGGATCGGATCATGAAACAATTTTTCTTTTTAGTTGTCCTTTCATAAAGAGAAATTATTCTTTTATTTTTTTTATCAAGTGGGTGAATTCTGTGCTGATTCATTATATGGTCATCTTTCATTTACTCAATCATGTGTTTGCCAGTAATCCAATTCTGATGGTTTTTAGTTTCTAAATTCTACTTATAGTGAAATTGTTAATTGGTTTGTGAATGCAGTTTCTACCGATGCAAATTTGACCCAGTACATGGTGGAGAGATGACTCAACTTGAATATTACAATTTTCTGAAGCCGGAAGAGAGTACATAAATCAAGGTGGACATATAGTTTTCTATTTTGGGTGGTCATTGCTGGTTTTTTTTTTTATAGGCAAGAAAAAACTTATTAAAAAAAAAAAAGGACTTCATGTATAAAGGAATTGGTGCTCATTGCTGTTAATAATTTTTCATATATATATATGTTTAGGGTAGAGCACTGAATAGTGAAAATGTTGTAAATACACGAGAAAATGAAGAAAGCTTAGGTCTTTTAACTGGGAATTTATGTGCATTGATGGAAACGTGAAAACTTTGTAAATATATGTTCAACTGTATATTTTTATGGATTGATGGAAACGACAATAAACTCTCTGCAATGGAATATAGAATATAACTAACCAGTGATGTTTTTGTACTTATTTTGAATAATTGGATTGTTACAACTTGTACAATAAATAGGGATTGGATTTGAACCCTAGTCTTGTTTCTCCCTATAAAGGAGACTTGGCAATGGCATCAAGCTACTGTGCTCTTGGCGTTGTGTTTCTTTACTTGATACAACTTAACAGATGGGAGGCTGGATATTTATTTAACTTTATTCTGCACTCTTTTAGATTTGAACGAGATAATCAAGTAGAAAAGGGGAAAAAAGGGTGAAACCTTGGTGTGGTTGTGATGTTTTTAATAGCTGGGAAAAAAAAAAATTCCTGCCTAGTTTGAACTGGGAATTTGGGATTTTTTATGTACTCTATGCATATAGAAACTCCGTGCCTAGTTTGATGAATAGGCATGAATTTTGTTTATTAGATTGGCAATTTTCATTTATTAGATGATGAGAAAGACCTTTTGAAACACTATGAAGGTAGGGACGCAAATGGCCTTTTTGAAACAATAGGAAGAAAGTATAGGGAATAGGGACTAGTGCACCCTTTAATATAAAGAACGATTTTAAACAAAGGTCAAAGAGATTGAAGACCAAATATGCAATTTAACCTCAAAACATAAAGGTAACAACCAAATAGAAGTTACCAAAAAGCAAAACCATAGCATAATTGGTTCAAGATATTCTAAATATGGTGCAGTAGGATGGTATGTGGCAGTGCCGTTACACCATCAACATTCCTAATAGCTGCCCTACTCTTAAACTTAAATGAAAAATACAAATCCCTTGAGGCTTGCTTCTCCAACCTGCTTCTCCAACCTATAACTTAGAGGAAACATCCACGTGCACCAAAATTTTTTCTAAACGGAGTTTGTGGCTTTGAACTAAAATTGCCTATGATGTTGACCACAGCGTATATACGCATTTTGACCACAAAAAAGAGAACAAATTAGGGACGATAATATATACTTGCTAGGAAGTGATGACAATAATATGAAAAAAAAAAAAATGAAAAAAAAGAAGAAGAAGTAGAAGAAAATATGTAAGGTTTAAACACGTTCGTATGATTAAAGATTTATCTTCATTCTTCAGACATTAAATAAAAAAAAGAAGAAAAAAGAAGAAGAGATTAATGGATCGGTAAATATGCTAAAGCTATATATACACACACACACGATAGATTCTAAGCTATATTAAGTTATTAACACAACAATAATACTCTCATAAAAAAAAAAAAAAAAAAAAAAAAAAAAAAAAAAAAAAAACACACACACACAACAATAATACGAGAAGAGAGATGTGTACTTCAACAATTACTTTCTTAATTATTCAGCCAAAAAAAGAACTTTCTTAATTAAAATACTATTTTTTGTGGTGGGTTGGGTGTATGCTTAACTAGCCGTAGACGCAATGCACGGGATTTAAGGAAAAAAAAACTGTGTAATAACCCAACTTTACAATCTTGGTGATACTCAAAAATAAAAATAAATAAAAAAATAAAAAAATAAAAAAAAATTTTCAATCTTGGTATCTTGCCTTAAGTGGGTGCAACATGATTATCACAATTCATGTATAATAAGCAGAGTATTTAAACTATCGGTTATACATTTCTTCTTCTCTAGGTTAAGCTTTTCAAATTCTTTGCCAACATCATCATCTGAAATTGTAGTACATATCGATATCTCAAAAGATTCTTCATTTTTGTTCATATCTCTTTAAGCCAGGAAAAAAACTAAAAGCAGTCAAGTATCTCAATTAGAAACTAACCCAAAATCCAAGCAAAAGAATTTCCAAATACCAATATGGCAACCAAGTTACTATGAGTTGCCAACTTGCCATTAGGAAAACATAATCAAAGAACCATTATCAGTAAATAATGGATGCATTCCTAAGCAATTGAATCAAAATTTGCCCTTCGAAAGTGACAAGCAAGTTCCTCCTACCTCCTATCATAATTGGTTTGTTCCCATCCTTCTCAAACAGCTCATAGGCGCGCCTTGCATGTTGTTCCCTGCTCTTCCTTCCTTCCAGCCGATGCACACTCATGGCAGCCTAAAAGAATTCTTCGAAATCCAATTCCTGCATTGGATAAAACTAATATGCAACATACACAAGTAGACAATCAGTTGAAGTAATTTAATCAAGGTAATCAGTTACAAAAAACAGAGATTTGACTTTTGACAACGTACCATACCATGTTGGCATAATCTAGGTCCAGTGAATCCTTCATTGAATCAGTGGAGTTCTTTATCACACCCTACTAGATCCACCGAAATTTAAAAGCTCAAGAGTATTAAAATAATAGACAATAAGATTAGAGAAACATCTTACCATTTAAGTTTTGCATAGAGTGAATCCACTTATGCTAGGCCTTAATAGTGTGAATTGTTCCAACCAATAAGCTAACTGAGTTATGGTTAATGTCTTTGCAAGAGCCTGTTAACAATGGCAAAAGTCACATATTTATACCTCCCATATATCCAATACGCACATCAAGGATGTTATATAAACAGTAATTCATGCATCCAGAATTTAGTAAATAAATTAGTAAGCTATTTTGGATGATTTCTAAAGTTTACTCTATTCAGCTAGAAGTTCTCAAGAGAATTTTTTTTAATGCAATGGGAGGGGACTGAGTTGCTCAGAAAATTAATAGGTAGGGAAGATTGATGTATATTTTATGTGGTCCTGTCCAATCTGACATTATATTGGTTAGGCCAACCAATCAAATTCCCTTACCTAAAATATATTACAAGAGAGATTTAGAATGGAAAATGCAACTTTAAATGAATGTGATGAGAATCTTATAATCCTCATAAGGTTCCTATCATCATATGTACTTTCCTGCAATCTCATAAATAATCCTTGTAGCTTCAACTCAATGTAGGGTAAGAATGAGATTATATTATCAGAGGTTTGAACCTTTTCCTTCCAGAATTTGTACTCAAATATACATAATGAAACATTTAGGATTGCAGCAAATCATACCGTAGATGATATAAGCTTATGCTACCATACTTTATTGAATGTAAATCTCTAACAAATAATCTGCTTCTAAGAACAAAGTAAATACCTAAGAAAAATGTATTTTATTGTCTTTTGCATGCCAATTGTACAGGACATGAGATTCTAAAATAAATTTAAGTATCTTGATGAAATTATTATTCCTGTAAACGACAAAATAGTTATATCACTAATTTAGAAGAATAGTTTCCATAAAAAGTTTCAATTCAAATACTCATAAGCTCAGCTAAATGAAAATAAAGGAAATAGAAAGGTAGTTAGAGAAGGTAAGTCCAGCCCTTTTTCATTTTTGTTCCCCTTTTTTTTTTTTTTTCTAGTCTCTCTAAATTGATAGTGAAAGCAGACTAAAATCTTGGAATGCAGAGGGTTTATAACAAATCCAATTTACATGCATAAAACAGTCAATACAGACAAATAGTGAGCATTAGTGTTTACTGCTTGTTACACTAGTGGGACAACAATAATGCAGATACAGAACTTTGAGCTGTGAAAATAGTATAGCATACATAAGTGATTCAGATTAATCTCTTTCTCTCTGAAATTGATTAATATAAGTTTATGTACAGTGTAGAAGCATATAGAAATCAAGCAAAATCAATATTTACTTCAAACTGACTCTCATAGACAACTTACTTCCCCAACAAAACAACTGGGGGGGGGGGGGGGGGGTGGTGGGGGGAGTGAAGTAATTACCCTTGAAATTTTAGGATATGAACAAAATATTGATGCTCCAAAAGGTAGCAGTTGAACATCCCAAGTAGCAGTTGCCTAAAAATTGAAGCTATCCTCAAAAAGGTATTGGTAGAAGATGAAATTTGTAACATTTGCAGCATCTTGCATGCTGAAGATTTCTTGTATTTTGATTAGCTAAATCTGTCAATGGAGAGATAACAAGATAACGATTCTTAATCTGACTTTTAGGAAAGCTATGACAAGCTGAGAAACTTAACTGAATTTAAACAAAAAGATAACAAAAGAAAGTTTGGTATTTGTAAAGCACAGAAAAATTAAATCTTAAAGGTGTTGTATGAAACTTGAGATATAGTGGAGTGTATGATCCTTCAAAAATCAATTCAAATCTCAAGGATATTTGAGTAGTCTTAGAGCAGTCTCATCTATTCCACCAGGCATCATGCTGACTAGTAAAGAAAAGAATAATAAACAAAATCCAGTTATCTCCAATGCTATGTTTTACGCTGGTTTACAAAATAGCACTCATTAATTTGTTTCTCCAATTCCAAAGAATATATTATTTTAAACTTTATATTTCAATTCATCCTTTTTTTTTTTTTTTTTTAATTAAACTCGTAAAGTGGAATCCATTGCATCCCTAAACCCTATATTTCAAGCTATGCTTTTAGTCCAATTAAGCTACAGAACAATCACTTAAAAGCATAGAGATTTCTGCACCCTAAACACATGGTATAAGCTTATACATAAAAAATAATTTACGAAACTAAACACACCTGATTAGTTCTCTAAAACGATTTTCCACCACAATGTCACTCCAATATCAGCAAGTGCAACTTTCCAATCTGTTAATGCACCTAAATCAATAAACAAACCAAGCATATCACCTTACCAACCTAATTTTGAGATACAGAGATAGTAATTATTTGGATGAGGAAGCAATGCTGGGTTTATGTATTTATTTTTTTTCTTATTTTCCACTCTTGGCATGTGAAGAAGTCATAACTAGAATGACAGTTTTAAAAGAAAAAGAAAATTGTATAAGGTAATCACCAGCTAGTTGTTTACTTTTTGCACAATTGCAGTCTCCATTTGAAAACAAGTAAAAGAATGTTACTATGCTTTTTCTATGCTTCAATTGCTTTTGCTTTCGCATATGAGGGCAGTGGCCTTATGGCCTAGTGGAATCCACCCCCTTCCTATGGGATTTAATTACTTATATCTTTACTTAGAAAAAATTATATTCTGCATATGGATCAATTTAAATGTTTTTCAGTAGAAGACCCAAGGAAAATGAAGAAAGGGAGGAATAAAATGGCTTTTGAGCCTATGAAGAATTGGAATTACATATACCTGAAAATTTGATGATAGACCAGGTTCATTCCCTTCCAACTCTAGGATGTGAAAGGTCCTCCCTTGTTTCCCATAGCTCCCATTCAGTAGTTTGTAACTTTGTACTGTTCTTAAAAAATTCTGCATATTAAGTTGAGTATAAATTGCCGATATCATCAACATTATAGAAGATACAGAAGTCAGCTCAAAAAGAAAGGAAAATTAACAAAAAAAAAAAAAAAAAAAAAGATTGCTTAGAAAGTACATGTTGTATTACCTACCGTAGAAGCAGAAGCATATTGGTTGCTGAACAAGTATCTAGTCTTTAAAAATGATATTGAAAATTTGGGATGTGAGCAATATTAGGCCAATCCTCACCAATTCCCTCCTGGCATCTTCTCTCCAAGTGGGGACATTTGCTAATCATCAAGCTTTGTAAAGAGGTGAGACAACACATTCCCTCTGGAAGTGATGTTAGATTGAGGCAATTGCGAATTGCAAGGTTTTGAAGTGATGTGAGATTACTGATCCCTTCTGTAAGTGATGTCAAATTGGGGCATTCATCAATTTTAAGCCTCTGAAGGGATGTGAGGTTTTTGATCCCTTCAGGAAGCAATGTCAGATTAGGCAATCCATCAATTTCAAGAGTCTGAAGTGATGTGAGGTTGCCGATCCCTTCGAGAGGAGATGTCAGATTGGGGCATCCATAAATTTCAAGCCATTGAAGTGATATGAGATTACCAATCCCTTTAGGAAGTGATATCAATTTAGGACAACTGTGAATTTGAAGCTTTTGAATTGATATAAGTTTGCTTATCCCTTCTGGAAGTGATATCATATTAGGACATCCATGAATTTGAAGCCTTTGAAGTGCAGTGAGGTTGCTGATTCCTTCAGGAAGTGATGTCAAATTGGTGCATCTCCAAATTTGAAGGTTTTGAAGTGAAGTGAGGCTGTTGATCCCTTCAGGAAGTGATGACAGATTGGGGCATCTCCAAATTTGAAGGTTTTGAAGTGATGTGAGGCTGCTGAACCCTTTTGGAATTGATGTCAGATTGGGGCATTCGTCAATTTTGAGCCTCCGAAGTGATGTGAGGTTTTTGATCCATTCTGGTAAATTAATCAAGCGAGGAACATTTGAAATCTCAAGCACTTGCAGAGTTGTAACACATTGAGTGGCATCATCACTCTTGTCATTAAATAGATCAATCTCCTTGCAATCACCAATTTGCAGCTTCTTAAGAGAGGTCAAAATTTGCATAAATTGAGAAAGAGATTTCAGTCTAGGGCACCCCCAAATCTCTAGACACTCGAGGGAAGTCAAGTTTTGTAACAAATACTCTGGCAAAGATTCTATATCCTGCATCTGAGACAAAGACAAATGCTTTAATTTGGAGAAAGGTGGGCAAGAGGACGAGGAGGAAGGGACCATCATCATTTCCATTGCCTGTTGCAATGGCTTCAAGTTGGCATTGTTTAGTAGTAACCCTTTTTCAAGATATGGAAACAATGGCATGTAAATCAGCTTACTACAATTCAAGATTTCCAGGTAAGAAAGACAAGGAAAGTAAGGCAATGATATATGATGCTGAGATTGATGACTCAATGTTGATGTCATTGTTGGCACATCCTCGTTATAATTATCACTATTGTCTTTTACAATATCCCTTCTCCACCATCCCTTTAGATTAGGGCAATCCAAAAGTTGGAGTGACTTTAAGGATGGGAAAAATGTTGTTGACGATGATGCCAATGGAGGAAATACCTCATCAATGATTTCCTGATCTGATATGTATTCCAAACTAGCCAAACTTTGAAGATATAGATATTGGAGATTGGGGAGTTGATACAATGGCGGTAGATATAGGCAATCAGACTTCCATATTCTCAAATGAACAAGGCTTGTTAGCAAAGGAAGCCAACTCGAAAATCTTATACCCTGGTACCCTTCCACATCCAAATATTTTAAAGTATGGTGTGGTAGGAGACCATCCAACAAGATTTCAGCATCACGGACATGAGCTTCATTATTATCATCCCAATTCCAACTTAATTTCAAATTTCTAAGATGGTGCTTGTCTTTCTAATTTGCAGCCTTAGCTTCTGAGGTAACATCTTTTACCCATGCCAAATTTTTAATTTGTAATTCTCCTCTCAAGTTGCTTAGCTTGTTTAGTTCTACCAGTCCATTGCAATGCTTGGAGGACGACCCTTCAGTGTCCTTACTCACAATGAATAGCCGTAATGTCTGTAGAGAAGTCAACTCCCCTAATCCTCTTGGCATATGAGTCAAACTGTCACAACCATATATATCAAGATGCTTGAGGTTAACCAACTTTTGAATGCTACTCGGTAATTCTTTAAGCTTCCCACATTTAGAAAGCTTTATTGTTTCCAAATTCAGCAATCTAATAATAGAACTAGGAAGAACTTCAATGTCATTCTCAGAAAGATCAAGATACTTTAGATATGCCAACTTATCTATGGAATTTGGGACCGTCACAATTTTTAAACCATGTAGGTCTAATACACGCAAGCATCTAAAACTAGAAATAAGTTTATTGAGAGTTCCTCTACTTCCTCATCATATAACGAGGAATAGGATGTCAAAATAAATGTTCGTATCTTCTTTGCTTTGACAAAAGAGCTTAAATTCTTCTCAAAAACATTGTAAGATGAAAATGATAGGTTACGTACTTTTTCATTGACCCTTATTGCATTAGAATTAACAAGAGTGCGCTCAGTCCTTGAGATTGATTGTGCAAGATCATGGATTAAATCATGCATTTTAAACTAGTTATATTCCTCAAGTGATCATCTTCAGCTTCTTGGAAGAAGGGCCTCCAAATTAGTTCCATGCAGCACTCATTTGCAACATCCTCTAACAATATGTTTTCATCTAATGATTGGATAAACCCTTGTGCTATCTATAGTTGTATCAATGTCAGCTTTGGAATCTCTTGATCTTTAGGAAACAATGAATAATAAGTGAAACAACACTTTAAATGTGATGGAAGATGATCGTAACTTAATTTAAGAATCGGTAAAATACCCTTATCATTTTCTCCGAGTTACATTTGAAAGTTCATTATCCTTGATATAAGACCATTCATCCTCTGTTTTTTTGAAGTATAATACTCTCCCCAATGTCTTTATTACAAGAGGCACTCCTTGACATTTTTGTATGATGTCCTTTCCAATTACTTCGAGGTTAGGATCGATGGTCTCTTGCTCTTTTTTAAATGCCATTTGTTTAAATAACAACCAAGATTGTTTTTCTGATAGGCCTTCTAGATAATATGGTGGGATCGTGCTTGTAATCTCTGCAACTAATCTGGTCCGTGTAGTTATCACCACCTTACTTCCCTTTAAACCACCCGTCAAAAGTCTCTTCAAATTACACCATTTCTCATTATCCTCATTCCACACATCATCCAACACAAGTAAGTACTTCTTTTGGTTGAGTTCTGTGCGAAGTTTATTTTGCAGTTGATCCATATCAAGGTTTTCAAGTTTTGTACTAGTTGCAGATCCAAGTATCTTTTCAGCAATTGTTTTCACTTCAAAGAGATCAGAGACACACACCCACATCTTTAACTCAAAATAAGTCTTCACCTTCTCATCATTACATACATATTGAGAAAGTGTAGTTTTTCCTAACCCACCGATCCCAACTATGGATATGAATGAGACATTTTCTTCCACATCAAAGTTCAATAATAGATCTATGATGTTCTTCTTATCCTCTTCTCTCCCAATAACTTTCTCTTCACCTATAAATGAGTGAGTTTGGTCCCTTTCCCTAGTTTCAACCCTTCTCTGTAAAGGCTGTTCTACCAGTTGGAAATTGTTCCTATCATTTGCTATTGCATTAAGTCTCTCCCTCATTGCTTTTATTTTGTGAGCCATAGTAAGACGAAAAGAAAGTTGGTTTGAACTCGAAAAGAAAGTACGTACCTTCTTTGCCATTTTATCACCACCCATCACCCTTCGCCGCAAATCTTCAGTGGAGAAATCACTCAACAAGTCATCAGCATCATATATTGCGTCTCTGAGATTCATGAGCCAGTCCCTGACTTGATGGTTCTTGTCCTGCTGCTCCTCTGCATCCTGAAGCACAGCTTGAATGGTGGAAACAGTGTTCTTCAACTTTTGGAACTCATCTTTGACACCGCAAATTGATCCAATCTCATCGAAAGTCGTAGAGCCCAATTTTTCAATGATCTTCAGCACAACACCAAACGAGATTGCATCGGCCATTTTTTTTTTTCTTGGTGGGTGAAAGAAAACGCTGAAAGAATTAAGGTATATCACAAGAAGCTGAAAGCAGTGATTGAATAATGACTCAGCGTGGCAGCCTAATACTTAAGAGTTAAGACTCGCGCAGCTAGCGCATGAAGACCGAAGAACACATGACCTTTAGTTAGTTATGGTTTGAACATATGACCGTTAGTTACATATTTTAAAGATATCTGTATTCTGTACAAAATTCTGTACAACTGTTTGTTACACATACGTTTTCAGTTGTAAATGTAAGGACACACTTGTGTAACAAACATTTTAAATTTTGTTAAAATTAGAGCTTTATAGGCTTTAATCTCTATATAAAAAAGGAGGAGAGAGAAACTCACTTTTCATTAATTAATAGGATTACCGAAATTCTTTTCCCAGGCCCACTTCATTGGCCCACAAAACAAATATTATGTTCCGATCAAACCCATAGGGCCATAAATCCTAAGAGATGTTTGGTAGTTGTAATAGGCGCTGTAATATAATAGTTATTCCTATAGTTTAATTATTCTTTATTTTGATTATATTTTTTTTTACAAGGAATAATCATTCCTTATAAATAACTATTTTTCAAAATGAGAAATAACTATTCATCTTTAAAAGGTTGTATTAGATATTCATTAGTAAATGCAATAATTTCAAAACTTAATATAACACATATCTCTCTTAAATTTAAAAATAACAATTTTTAAGGAGATATAATTGTATGAGTAAGAAATTTCCTACAATAAATGTTAAGTTTCATTCTAATGTTATAATCACAACCAAACTAATGAATATGTTTAGTTATTACATTACAACACATTTTATTCTTAATAATAAAAATTACAATTTTTGTCATAATCCTCATTCAGTGTACCAAAAGTATCCTAAAAACCAACCAGTAGTCTACTGCACAGCTTGTTCAATATATATGGAAACAAAATAGATTTATTTTAAACTAGTAGATATTTCAAGTTTTTCAAAAAAAAAAAAAAAAAACTTTTATTTTTTATATACTTTCCAAAATTTGATAGTTATGATGTTGTTGAGGGTTATTTTTGAGAATCCAAGTAAAAAGAAGAAAGCCCAACGACAAGGGCATCAAAGACTTGGCAAACAGATAGCAAAACCATTAGGCTCAAACGACAGGAATAATTGATCACAAGCCCATGAAATAAGCAAATGAGCCTTGAAGAGGCAAGTGGACTTAAAGGAGCCCGGAAAGAGAGAAATAATATACCCATGGGCAGTATATGATATAGAAAAGTGAGAAATGGCCACCACAGACCCAAAGTAATGCAAACAAAGAAAGTAAGGGGTTAATGACAGGCCCATGAACCCCAAGGATGAAAATAAGGTAATTGGGTCAGGGAAACCCAATGAAGTTAGTAAAAGCCTATGAGAATGCAGAGTTAGTAAAAGGGCTAAGGAAGCCCAAAGAAAGCAAATGAGTTAAGGATGCCTAAGAGAAAGACAAAAGGGACACAGGAGCTCATAACTAGGAAAACCAATGGCCATGCCAGGCCACTAGAGGAAAGAGTAAACGGCTGGTCTAAAGAGACACAGCAAGATTGAGTCATTACAGCAGGAATGACAGAGTAATATGGCACGAAATGAGGGCAATCAAGAAATGAGTCGAAAGAAATGTAAGACCCAGTATCAAATAAAGCCCAGCTCCTAAGGGGAGAGGGAAATCGGAAAGCAATTCACATAAAAGGTCAAAGAAAATGGACGGCAGACTATGCGGGCAAGCCTCCAAACCACGGCAAGGCGAATGACCAGCAGGCAGATTTTGGACACACATGGAAGGGAGGTACGTGCAAGGCCTAGACACCACCAGCCTGTACCTAGCCAATACAGGGCATGGTGAGGTTGTGGGTTAGAGGTAAGAGGGCATGGTTTGGTGGTGGGGAGAGGGGAAAAATCTATTTTTGAGGTTCTGGCTTAGGCTTTTTTGGGGGAAGTGTCCTACTGGGATGACATACTACCCAAAAGAAGCAAGCTGAGTTGGAACCACTAGGTGCATGCTATGAGGGATAAGGAGAGAGAAAGAACCCAGAACGTAGCAGGAAAGGGTGTCACGGTAGACAAACAAACAAAATACCCTTCTTTGTCTGGTGATGGGGGGTGGCACACAGATGAACCAATGGTGGTCGGCCAGTACATCCAGACCAGACAAAGGAGATTAAGAGCTAAAATACTAAAATCTGGTCACGGCAGGCACTATAAAAAGAGAACCTTGCCGTGAACAAAAAACAGAGTAACAACAGGAACCATAACTAAGGAATAGGAATTCGAAAAGATATACCAGGAAATAGAAAAGAAACGAGTGGGAAGGAAAGAAAGAAAAGAGAACAACCAAAAAGAAAATAGATGGAGAGTTAGAACGGCAGGTATGCACCAATAGATCGATTCCCTCTCTCCCTCATAAAATCCTGCTCTCTGTCAAAATCAAAAGGAGTCCTTTGTGCATCAACCATTCAGGTCCGTTTCCCTCAAGGTAATTAATTTCCACAGCAGAACTTTCTTGGGAGATTAATTGCGTTGAAAAGAAACGTTCTTTCCTCTCTGGTTTTGCTCCTGCGGACTAGATTCAATTTGGCTTCTTTATCTTTTAATTCACCCATATATATATTACCTGTAGGGACACGATTATTGGACGGCCCAAGAATAACGTTGGGCTCGCACATGAAAGATCCCTCACAATATGATTTGTAGAGAGTGGGCTTGAAAGGCTTGCCTTTGATCACGGGGCGATGGTCCGGTCCTGATTTTAGAGGAATTCATGTAGAAAAAGGGGTTGGGTTTGAACATTTAAGCCCTATAGCGTCGCATCCTGAGGGGTTGGACTCCTCAGACTTGGTCCGAGGAGCATTAGGGTCTTCCCCGATTACCCGGCGGTGGGTTTTTTGTGGTGTGCATACATCGTTAAGGTGTTTTCACCCCTGGAGTCTTTCTCCTGGAGATGGGATGGGAGGCTCTACGTTTTGGCCCCCCCCCCCTTGGCTTTAGTTTCCTTTTATACTCGTTTCCCTCCACTCTTTAGGGTCCACGTGTAGAGTTGTATTTATGGTCCTGATACTTGTCCCATCAGCCCATCCCTAAAGTCGTTGGGGGTGGTGTAAAGGCTGAAAAGCAGGATTCCTTTAGTTGCAGAACACTTAATGCATTGGTAGCAGCTTTTTCTTGGATATTTACATGCTTCCTTTTGTCCTTTTCCTTCTTAGTACTTATCCTCTTTCATGGAGTGGTCTGATGCGTCCTTTTCTCCTCGGCCTGGCCTGTCCGAGGAGGTATCCTTCCTTGGGCTGAGCCCTTGGGCCTTGATGTATAATGGGCTTGGGCCCTGAATTCTCGGGCCCCACAATAGCCCCTCAAAATCCTGCTGCCCGACTTTTTAGTTGGGAAGGAGGGTTTTGGTGATGCTGAGCCCTCCTCGTGACTTGTTCAAATTCCATGTCTTACTGCTGCTTGTGTCCTTCCATTTGCGTGGGAGATGTGCCGAATTAAGAGGCATTACTTTATTCTTCATCCGCGCAGTGCCCCTTGGTCATTACAGTATTCAAGGCGCGCCTTCACGAGGACCTTTAAATCTTGTGGTGGAGAATGGTGTTGGAAATTGTGCCAGAGCTGCCTTGTCTGCAGCGTTTCTTGGGAATCTGCTCAAATTAAATTAAATGACACCTCCTTACCCTTCATATAAGTAGGACAGGTGGTTTCCCATAGGCTTGAGTCCGAGGACCATGCAAGGCCTTGGTTTTGTCCAAAACTTGTAGTTTTTTCTCTTGAGTACTTGGTTTCCCCATAGGCTTGAGTCCGAGGACCATGCAAGGCATTGGTTCTGTCCAAAACTTGTAGTTTTTTCTCTTGAGTACTTGGTTTCCCCATAGGCTTGAGTCCGAGGACCATGCAAGGCCTTGGTTTTGTCCAAAACTTGTAGTTTTTTCTTTTGAGTACTTGGTTTCCCCATAGGCTTGAGTCCGAGGACCATGCAAGGCCTTGGTTCTGTCCAAAACTTGTAGTTTTTTCTTTTGAGTACTTGGTTTTCCCATAGGCTTGAATCCGAGGACCATGCAAGGCATTGGTTCTGTCCAAAACTTTATAGTTTTTCTTGTTTGTACTTGGTTTCCCCATAGGCTTGAGTTCGAGGACCATGCAAGGCCTTGAATCTGTCCAAAACTTTATAGTTTTTCTTGTTTGTACTTGGTTTCCCCATAGGCTTGAGTCCGAGGACCATGCAAGGCCTTGGTTCTGTCCAAAACTTGTAGTTTTTCTTCTTTGTACTTGGTTTCCCCATAGGCTTGAGTCCGAGGACCATGCAAGGCCTTGGTTCTGTCCAAAACTTTGTGATTTTCTTTTGTGTATTTGGTTTCCCCATAGGCTTGAGTCCGAGGACCATGCAAGGCCTTGGTTCTGTCCAAAACTTGTAGTTTTTTCTTTTGAGTACTTGGTTTCCCCATAGGCTTGAGTCCGAGGACCATGCAAGGCCTTGGTTCTGTCCAAAACTTGTAGTTTTTCTTCTTTGTACTTGGTTTCCCCACAGGCTTGAGTCCGAGGACCATGCAAGGCCTTGGTTCTGTCCAAAACTTGTAGTTTTTTCTTTTGAGTACTTGGTTTCCCCATAGGCTTGAGTCCGAGGACCATGCAAGGCCTTGGTTCTGTCCAAAACTTGTAGTTTTTCTTCTTTGTACTTGGTTTCCCCATAGGCTTGAGTCCGAGGACCATGCAAGGCCTTGGTTCTGTCCAAAACTTTATAGTTTTTCTTGTTTGTACTTGGTTTCCCCATAGGCTTGAGTCCGAGGACCATGCAAGGCCTTGGTTCTGTCCAAAACTTGTAGTTTTTCTTCTTTGTACTTGGTTTCCCCATAGGCTTGAGTCCGAGGACCATGCAAGGCCTTGGTTCTGTCCAAAACTTGTAGTTTTTCTTCTTTGTACTTGGTTTCCCCATAGGCTTGAGTCCGAGGACCATGCAAGGCCTTGGTTCTGTCCAAAACTTGTAGTTTTTCTTCTTTGTACTTGGTTTCCCCATAGGCTTGAGTCCGAGGACCATGCAAGGCCTTGAATCTGTCCAAAACTTTATAGTTTTTCTTGTTTGTACTTGGTTTCCCCATAGGCTTGAGTCCGAGGACCATGCAAGGCCTTGGTTCTGTCCAAAACTTTGTGATTTTCTTTTGTGTACTTGGTTTCCCCATAGGCTTGAGTCCGAGAACCATGCAAGGCCTTGGTTCTGTCCAAAACTCTGTAGTTTTTTTTTTTTTTTTGTATTTATTTTTTTTTCGAAGGTCAGCCCCTAGACCACGGCAGGGAGGGTTGGCTTGAGGCCGGAAGCCCCTAGTGCTGCCCGCGACGTTGGCACTGCAGGGCGTAGCCCCTAGCAGAGGTTTATGTCGGAGCGACAACTGCATGTCGCCGGAGATGGAGGAAACCCCGCGAATCTCTGTTTGCTAGAGAGTTGACTCAAACGCCACCTGCGCCAACGCGCAAGCCTTCCCACAGACGGCGCCAATTGTAGGGACACGATTATTGGACGGCCCAAGAATAACGTTGGGCTCGCACATGAAAGATCCCTCAGAATATGATTTGTAGAGAGTGGGCTTGAAAGGCTTGCCTTTGATCACGGGGCGATGGTCCGGTCCTGATTTTAGAGGAATTCATGTAGAAAAAGGGGTTGGGTTTGAACATTTAAGCCCTATAGCGTCGCATCCTGAGGGGTTGGACTCCTCGGACTTGGTCCAAGGAGCATTAGGGTCTTCCCCGATTACCCGGCAGTGGGTTTTTTGTGGTGTGCATACATCGTTAAGGTGTTTTCACCCCTGGAGTCTTTCTCCTGGAGATGGGATGGGAGGCTCTACGTTTTGGCCCCCCCCCCCCCCTTTGGCTTTAGTTTCCTTTTATACTCGTTTCCCTCCACTCTTTAGGGTCCACGTGTAGAGTTGTATTTATGGTCCTGATACTTGTCCCATCAGCCCATCCCTAAAGTCGTTGGGGATGGTGTAAAGGCTGAAAAGCAGGGTTCCTTTAGTTGCAGAACACTTAATGCATTGGTAGCAGCTTTTTCTTGGATATTTACATGCTTCCTTTTGTCCTTTTCCTTCTTAGTACTTATCCTCTTTCATGGAGTGGTCTGATGCGTCCTTTTCTCCTCGGCCTGGCCTGTCCGAGGAGGTATCCTTCCTTGGGCTGAGCCCTTGGGCCTTGATGTATAATGGGCTTGGGCCCTGAATTCTCGGGCCCCACATTACCATTTGTTCCCTTTGTTCTTTTCTAAAAGTAACTATTATTATTGTGATTATGCTTCTTGAATAGGGATCATTTGGTCATTTTTCTATTAAGTAGCCAGGATATTCTATTTTGTTATTATGTCTGTTTGCCACAACTTATCTGAAACAACTCTGCCTGCCGCAAGTACATTCCTGGCAAACAAGGCATAGTCTGCGCGTAAGTCGAACCAAATTGAGTTGCAGTTGGATTGGTCCCAACTCCCGTATCTAGAAAATTTGGGCCTAGTGTAGCAGGAAACAGCCCAACACTATTAGCAAAAACCCACCACATTACAGACGTTGAGGATGGTGGATTTGAACATTGAGAATGTTTAGAGACATCAAAAGTGTCAATTACCATAACTCGATAAAATAAAAAAATGACAGTTTAGCTACAATCTTACTCAATATTTTTTCTATTGGAGGTGAATTTTGACAAATCCAACTTTAGATAACATTTTTTTCTTATATCCTCCATATTTGCAAAATTTATAGAAAATTAAATATCAATAGCTATGTCATCAATAAATTGTTTAAATTGCAAGTTTTTGTAATTTAAAATTATAAATAAAAAATAAGCTTATAGATCATATAGTAAATAATATTCAATTGACACAAAATTCGACATGTGTATAAAGAGTATAAAAAACATGCAATTCAACAGTTAGATTTTCAGAATATGTAGTAATATTTATTTTATTAAGTAAGGTCTTTTCAAAATATGCAGTAATATTTATTTTATTAAGTAAGGTCTTATAACGTAAGGCTACATCTAATTTTGTAACTAAACTTTGTCCCAAAAAAATATGTATTTTTTAAAATTTTTATTATAATTATAATTAATATATTTATAATTTTTTATTGTAATTAGTCTACTCTGAAAATAAAATATTATTTTCCAAAATTTTGAAATTATGTTTTTTATTTATGTAGTCATGCCATGTACTTGAAGGTAGGGATGACAATTTTTCCCTACCCTGCTTAACCCGCCCCTCCTCGCTTCGCCTTACCCGGGTTTTCCTCGCCCCACAAAGGTGGTGGGACGGGAATGGGGCAAGATTTTAGCCCCACACCACGGGGCGGGGCGGGGATGGGTTTAAACTTTTTAGACCATCCTACCCCGCCCCTTCCCGTCCCCGCCCCGCGTTGCTAAATGTTATAATTGTAAATTTTTCATACCTTAAAACTCTACTATTTAAACAAACATATCAATATTAGTTTATTTTATTCTACAAAATGTGGTTCTTTGCCTTTATTTTGTTGTGTTATACTATGAGATTTTTTTTTTTTTTTTTAATTTTTATGATTGTCTTGTTAAACACTTAGATATATTATTCAATTTTTTCTAAAAATTGATTTGATTTGATGGGATAAATTTAGTTGTAATTTTAAGTATATTTTTATTAATGAAATAGGTTTCATTAAAAAAACTGTATTAGTAGTAGGACAAATTAATAAAAAGTAGAATTTTACAGAGTGGGGCAAGGCTTTGCGGAACCCCAAGGGGCGAGAATGGGGTGAGAAAGTTTTCTCCATCATGCGGGACGGGACGGGGCGAGGCGAGGCCGAGGATGGGGTAAGACAAAACCATGCGGGGTGGAGACGAAGACCCCATACTTCGGCCCCGCCCCGCCATGCCCCATTGCCATCCCTACTTGAAGGATTAACTATATTATCTTTAAATATATATATATATATATATATATATATATATATGTATATTAAGGTTACTACTTTTTATTACTAATTGTTGTCATCATAAGTAGCTCTTTGTTTATTGTAGCAAACAAAGAGAGAGAGAGAAAGAAAAAAAAAAAAAAAAAGAAGAAGAAGAAGAAGAAGAAGAAGAAGAATACTAATCGTTTACAATAACAGAATTCAATGCATGACATGGTAATTTTTATTTATTTTTTTATTTCAGCTCAATGGAATTGTTAGATTATTTCAATAGAGAAAAATAACTCAAAAGATTTGACTCAAAAATTTTGTTGTATTTTATTTTTAATTCCCATTTATTTTTGTTAGAAACCTTTGAATTTGATTTAGTTCATTTTCTTTCTTTATTATATATATATTTTTTACATTTTAATTTTTAATTGGAGCCAAGGGGAAAATTTTTGGTTAGTTTCGTATTAATAGTAAAAGATTCTTGATAATTTTATTTGTTGCAAAAGCTAACATGGGAGCAAGATTTAAGAAAATAAATTGTTGAAATATCTGTAAAACAAAAAGGTTTTTAGTTTTGAGGTCAAATTAGAGTTCAACCACGATGGTGTCAAAATTAATTTAACTAAATAAATAATAATAATTTTGTAAAAATTAACAACCTTAATTTAAAAGTATCAGCAAATATTTGAATATTTTACAAACATATTACATGAATTAAAAAAGAAGATAATATAGTTAATATTTTATAAATTTAAGATAAATTTGGTTATTTATTTTATATTATTTTAATAGTATACCAAAAGAATTTTTTTTAGTAATCAAATTTGGGCACTACAAGTCATGCTTGCATGATGTGTCATGAGTTGTGCCGCATAATTTTGCCATGACTTTTTTTTTTTTTTTTTCATATGACTCATTATAAGTAGATTTAAATTGTTAATGTGAGGACTCAATTTGTAACGACCCAAAATGATGTTGGGTTCGCACGTAAAAAGGCCCAAACAATATCATTTATAGAGCGTGGATTTGAAAGGCTAGGCCTTGGTCACCAGGCGGTGGTTTGTCGTGGTGTTCATACAGAATTAAATCGTGTTCGCTCGAGGAGTCTTTCTCCTAGAGGCGGACTGGGAGGCTCTAGTTTTTGGCATTTTTTCCCAGCCCCCTCTTCCGGATTGCTTGTCCCTCTTTTTATATTAGCCTGTATTTCTTATCCTTCGTCCACGTGTAGGATCGACTTTCCAAGACTGATACTTGTCCCATCCGCCCATACCCAAAGTGGTTGGAGGTGGTTGTAAAAGTTGAAGAGCATGGCTTTGTCAGGTGCAGAATGCTTTATTACAGTACTGGCAGCCTTTTACTTGTGCTGTTCCCGCACTGTGATCACTTTTCCTTTTAGGGGCATTTATGGCATGCCGAGCAGGAGCTCGTCCTCAGCCATTTTCTTAGGCCGTTCACGACTCTCATGGTACGTCCTCGGCCCTGTATCTCATCGGCGCAGGGCTTGGGCCTTAACATGAAATGGGCTGGGGTCGCAAACTCTCTAGCCCCACAGTTAATATAGTTTAAAATTTGAAAATAGTGCTTTATTTTACAATAAAAAATTATAAATATATTAATTATAATAAAATTAAAAAAAATAAGTATTTTTTAAAATTTTATTGAGTTATGCTACTTGACATTTTTTTATGTTTCTAATGATGTTCAGTGTTCAAATCCACCATTCTTGTTGTCATAACTATCAATTTTTGAAAAGTATAGAAAAAAAAATGTATGTTTTTTTTTTTTTTTTGGAAAAATTGAAATACCTACTAGTTTTAGAATAAATGGATTTAGTTTACATTTATGATGAATATGTCGTGCAGCAGTTTACCGGTTGGTTCTTATGGTGAATCGCTTTCCATTATACAAATGAAGAAACAGTACAAACGGAACAAAATTTGTGGCAACGGGAAAAGAATTTCGGTAATATAATTAATGAAATTGATGAGAATTTGTTAGTTTCTGTCTCCTCCTTTTTCTTGAATTTCGGCAATATCAATACCAAAATTGAAGACTTGTCAGTTTCTCTCTTTTTTTCTTGTATTTCGGCAACATGAATACCAAATTTTGCATCTCTCCTCTATACATAAAGCTTAAAAACTCTAATTTTAACAATATTTAACCAAAAGACTACAGTATTTCAACAATAATAGTGGGAGGGAAATGTGTATTTCAACAATATTTTTTTTAATTGAAAAATAAAAATATTATTTTTGTGGTTTGTTAGGATATTTAGTGTTGACTAAATTCTGGATCAAAAGTTTCAGTTTATTAATTACATATTTATTTGAATTTAAATTTTCATTTCAATTGTAAATGCATGGTGTCATTGGCTATTAAATTTAGATGAAAGAATTCAAAGTGCTACAACAAGAATTTCGAACAAGCGAAATTCAGCATGTCAAGTGAGATGTTGACCGAAATTGTCAGGATTCAAAAATTCAATTACAAAGAATGTCTCACATGAAATTCGCACAAAACTTGTTCCAGGGAGTTTGTCTAAGAAATTAAGAATTAGTTTTTCCCAATTACTTATGCAGCCGACCAATATGAATGAAAATTAAACCCTAGAATCAAAAGAAAAAGGATTAGTTGTTTTTCCCAATTACCATACTTTTAATGGGAAATTTAATCCAAACACTCTTGATCAACCCTAAGTATAGAGGACTGTTGTTGGAAACCATAGAGGCAGTCACAAATCTTAGCCTTTGAGTGTTCAAGAGATTGGATTTGCAATCAGTAATCGACTTGTCGAATTGCTAAGAATAGAAGCGTCTGGTGGCAATTGTTACTAACGGAAACATAGAGCTTGGATATAAGAACATTACTTATAGTGGAGGTTTTGTAACATTTTTTTTTTTTTGGTATGGCAACTATTTTATAGTGAATTTGGTGAATTAGGTGCGAACATGGAGTGTTTTTATCATCTTAAGTTTTCACTTTGTAAATAATTCACGATGTTAGTGTGCATGAGTTGTTGATTGCTCTATCACTAATGTGTTTTTACTTATTCATGAAACTGATTATTTAATTACTCGGACCATCGTCTGATTGATAAAATTGGAAGGAAATTGTTTCTTAGAAATCTAAATGAACTTCCATGGTGGGTTTAGGATTATGCATAATTAGCGGTAAACCGTTGCAATGCATTGTATTAATTAAAAACTAAATAAAATCAGAGCGATAACCTAACTTCACTTTCTTGCCATTAGTGGGTGTGTAACACAATTATCACAGTTAGTGTATTATAGGTATTGTATTTACTTTTCAAAAAAAAAAGAAGGTCTTTTATTTACAACATCAGCTTGTAATTCCTTTTCTTCTTGGTAAACTTTCAAATTCTTTGTCAACAACAATATCGGCAATTGCTACACATACCGAAATCATAAAAGGCACTTTGATTCTGTTCATATCTCTTAAAGTAATGAAAAACTGAAAGGGCTGAGCCAAACACATTTAATGCCCAAATAGGCAAATACCAAATGACATGTGTTAGGCTTTATGCCTAAGCTTTTTATTTTTATTTAATTAATGAAATAGCGTAGAAAAGGCGATCTGAGTGGCTTCTTTACTTGAGCATTGCCATAGTATCATCCTACGCTTCCCATTATGATAAGAGTATAATAACCACAAACCACTTGGGAGTAAACCTAATAACCACTAGGCCAGCACCCTTGATGTATGCCTAATTTTTTTTTCCTTTATAATAAGAGTATGCCTAAATTCTATTTATTGATTTGAGCTTATAACCCAATAATTTAACAAACCTAAGAGCATCTCCAAAGTTTTTTTTTTTAAAGTTTTTTTTTTCTATTAAAATAATCAGGTGGTGAATAAAAAAATATTGGAAGATGTGTAGTTATTAAAAAAAGAATAAATAATGAATAAAGAAATAATATTTAAATGAGATAGAGAATGTGATAGAGAATTTGTTGAAAAGTGTATTTGAAAAAGTGGGTAAATAAAATGTAAAAGTTATTGTTCATTCTCTAAACAGTACAAAAATTTGATGAATTTACTGGAGATGCTCTAAAAACCTTGCAAAATGACCAACATGTTAAGTCAGGTCAAAAGACCCACTCCCAGGCCGGACTTCAAGATCAAAAAATTTCCTAAGCTAGACTAAACGGCCCGCAACCAAGTCCATCTAAATTCTAAAAGACTTGAAAAATCAAACTATGCTTGATGACCCACAACTCAATTAGACTAACACGATTCATCTTGGGTAAATGACCCAATTCGAACTAGACATATTGTAATATAAGTCATATCACCTCTCTCCCTCTCTGGATTATCACCCAACCTTCAATATATGAGTTGGACAGTGAAGGTTCATTTAGCCTTCAGTACATGTCCTGTAATCTTTCCCTGCTTTATCATCCATGTGAAAAGGTGGTGCTAGTTCTTTCTAGAGTTTATTCAATTTTAAAACTGCCATCAACTTGAAGGTTTATAGCCCCTCCTAGCTGTCTTCATTTCTTCTCTAGTTCTTACTAGAATACTCTTCTTATAATCATTTTAAAATGTAAAGTATTGTGTTGTTAATATATAGTGACATGATTTATTACAAGTTGTGTTCTAAATACTAGATTTAGTTCATAAAGATTAGCCTTTTGCGAGGGCTATAATCCAGCATCTTTTGCTATCTGCTGGACCCCTTCACATTTTATCCTCTATTTTGCTTCAAGGAACAGGAGTGGCTTAAATGGTATCTTTAAAGTTATATTCAAACACATGATTGCCAATGAA
Organism: Quercus robur; assembly: GCF_932294415.1. Lineage (NCBI taxonomy): Eukaryota > Viridiplantae > Streptophyta > Magnoliopsida > Fagales > Fagaceae > Quercus > Quercus robur. The sequence continues at coordinate 17,362,567 of NC_065536.1, read as the reverse complement.
GCATAAATAATGTTAACTTTTCAAAGGACAATTAAATTCAATGTAGCTATGTGTTTGAATTTAATTGGAGAACCTAATATATTGTACCTAAGTTTTAGTATAACAGGGAGGATAGTACCTTCACCTTTGTTTACTCTAGTTGTAGATCTTCTAGACTCTGGGTCTTTCCTATGTGTTTAGGGAGGAGAGGAGATATATCTTCTTTAATAAATTCTCTATTCTTCATGCATTGGATTTCATTTCTATGATCTAATCAGCTTAGTAATTCTTGTTACAAAGTTTTTGATTGCAATAAGTGGGATCATGATATAGTTTGTTACCATGGTAGTGATCTGGTTACTTTGATATGGAAATCCAGCCATGGATCGGATCATGAAACAATTTTTCTTTTTATTTGTCCTTTCGTAAAGAGAAATTATTCCTTTATTTTTTATCAAGTGGGTGAATTCTGTGCTGATTCATTATGTTAAATATTAGCATAGAGATGTGTTATATCATGTTGTGTATGCTAGAGTAGATGCGGAAGAGGAAGCATAGAGGAGGAACACTGAGAACACGAGGGTTACGTGGTTCAGCCTTACGGCCTACATCCACGGAGGAATCCCTTAAGGGCTACATCTTTATTATCTGAGAGTGTAGTACTCTGTGTTACAATGAACCCTAACATGAGTATATATAGGCGACTAAACCCTAGATTACTAGTACAAGCAGGAATGGGCTTGGGCCTATTACATTAGGCTAATATGTCTAATATATATCTCTAACACCCTCCCTCAAACTCAAGGCGGAAGCTCGATGAAGGCTTGAGGTTGGATAAGCATGAGAAGATCACTTGGAGATGCCTTGAAGAATGCCTTTGAAGAAACCACAATGAAGAATGTGCCAATTGTCCAATTTCGGAGCTTCAAATGAAGAAACGAAGGCCAAAATCGGAATCTACGCGAAAAACTGAGCAAGATAGGCCCTTTTGGGAATTTTGACTTTTGGTCAAAGGTCAACACAAAAAGTCAAAGTCAACTGGTCCAGAGTCAAAGTCAACAGTCAAGTGCTCACGGGTCAGATCCGGGTGGTCCAGGTCAACGACGTGGTGCTGACGAGACGACACTGCTGACGTGGCTGATGACGTGTCGCTGATGACGTGGACTAGGACGTGCGTGGCATGCTGACGTGGATAGGTGACGTCATCCGATGACGTCACACGTCATTAGCAGTAGCTCTTCGACGCGTGTTCTATTCCTCCGGCGCGTGTCTAGAACTTCCGAAGGCGCGTGGAGGCGCGTGCAAGGGAGATTGATGCTCGGACTTCGGTGGTTTGGCAGATCGACGAGCTGCGAGGCCGTCATGGCGGCGCGTGTAACCATAGGAGAAACTGACCCTGTGAAATCGGCGGCGCGTGGAGAAGTCGCTAGAAATTGCGCTAGCGCGTGGTGGCGCGTGCAGCGTCGTATGACCACCAGATTCTCAGGCCAAGTAGATCGTTGGACGAGAAGGCCGTCTTAGCGGCGCGTGTGACTGAGATCTAGCCTGGGAGTCGAGAAACTGCGGTGGCGCTTGTGAGAGTTCCAGGAGCCATTGTCCGCGCGTGGTGGCGCGTGCGGCTGCCGTTGGAGGTCGGGTTCCTGGGTTTTGGTCGCGATATGCCGTGGAGCACGTCTGTGGTGTTGGCTTCGTCAGGAGAGGCTTGGATTTGCGCAAATCTGATAGGGAGAGACACGGATTGCTTGGGTTTGAGGATTTGGACACAACAGGGAGCCATGGCGGCTGCGAGATGCTATGGAGTCTAGATCCAGCAAACAAGCATGTGTGACTTCTGTTGGCGGTGTGCACGTGAGAATCTTCTTTGTTTGCTAGAGATATTTGTTTGATGCCAAGAATGGAGTTTGGCTCTGATACCATGTTAAATATTAGCATCGCGATGTGTTAAATCATATTGTGTATGTTAGAGTGGATGCAGAAGAGGAAGCATAGAAGAGGAACACTGAGAACACGAGGGTTACGTGGTTCAGCCTTACGGCCTACATCCACGGAGGAATCTCTTAAGGGCTACATCTTTATTATGTATAAGAGTGTAGTACAATAATCTCCTGTGTTACAATGAACCTTAACATGAGTATATATAGGCGACTAAACCCTAGATTACTAGTACAAGCAGGAATGGGCTTGGGCTATTACATTGGGCTAATGTCTAATATATATCTCTAACACATTATATGGTCATATTTCATTTACTTGATCATGTGTTTTGCCAGTAATCCAATTCTGATGGTTTTTATTTTCTAAATTCAACTTTTAGTGAAATTCTTAATTGGTTTGTGAATGCAGTTTCTACCGATGCAAGTTTGACCCATTACATGGTGGAGAGATGACTCAACTTGAATATTACAATTTTCTGATGCTGGACGAGAGTTCATAAATCAAGGTGGACATATAGTTTTTCTATTTTGGGTGGTCACTACTGTTTTTTTTTTTTTTTTTTTAATATGTAAGAAATAACTTAATAAAAAAGAGTACTTCATGTATAAAGGAACGAAGAAACCTGGAGAATTGGTGATCATTGCTTTTAATAATTTTTCATATATATATATATATATATATGTTTAGGGTAGAGCACTGAATGGTGAAAATGTTGTAAATCACGAGAAAATGAAGAAAGCTTAGGTCTTTTAACTGGGAATTTACGTGCATTGATGGTAACGTGAATAGTGAAAACTTTGTAAATATATGTTCAACTGTATATTTTTATGGAATGATGGAAACGACAATAAACTCTCTGCAATGGAATATAGAATATAACTAACCAGTGATTTTTTGTACTTATTTTGAATAATTGGATTGTTACAACTTGTACAATAAATAGGAAGGGGGATTTGAACCAAAGTCTTGTTTCTCCTTATAAAGGAGACCAGGCAATGGCATCAAGCTACTGTGCTCTTGGCATTGTGTTTCTTTACTTGATACAATTTAACAGATGGAAGGCTGGATATTTATTTAACTTCATTCTGGACTCCTTTAGATTTGAACGTGATAATCAAGTAGAAAAGGAAAAAAAAAAAGTGAAACCTTTGTGTGGTTGTGATGTTTTCAATTGCTGGGAAAAAAAAATTCCTGCCTAGTTTGAACTGGGAATTTAGGATTGTTTCTGTACTCTATGCATATAGAAACTCCGTGAACAAATTTAAACAAGTTGAAAAGAAAAGAAAAAAAATTATAGAAAGAGCTTTAAAGTTTAAAGCCTAACAAAATCCAATAATTTTGATTCAAATTCAAGGATTAGTTGGAGAAACATGGGTTAAATATGTTAATTGTCCTTATTTTTAAAATTATTACAAAAATGTCTTTATTGTTATTTGACGGATGGAAAATCTTGATGTAAATCATGTAACATATGAAATTTAAAAATCCGTGTTACTTTGATGAATAGGCATGAATTTTGTTTGTTAGATTGGCAATTTTCATTTATTAGATGATGAGAAAGACCTTTTGAAACACTATGAAGATAGGGACTAAAATGACCTTTTTGAAACAATAAGAAAGTACAGGGATTAGGGACTAAAGTGCACCCTTTAATATAAAGAACGATTTTAAACAAAGGTCAAAGAGATTGAAGACCAAATATGCAATTTAACCTCAAAAAATAAAGGTAAAAACCAAATAGAAGTTACCAAAAAGCAAAACCATCGCATAATTGGTTCAAGATATTCTAAATATGGTGCAGAAGGAAGGAAGAGCAGGGAACAACATGCAAGGCGCACACTCATGGCAGCCTCAAAAAATTCTTCGAAATCCAATTCCTGCATTGGATAAAACTAATATGCAACATACACACAAGTAGACAATCAGTTGAAGCAACTTTTTTTTTAATTAAGGCAATCAGACAGAGATTTGACTTTTGAATCAGTGGTAACGTACCATGTTGGCATAATCTAGGTCCCGTGAGTCCATCGAATCAGTGGAGTTCTTTAGCACACCCTACTAGATCCACCAATATTTATAAGCTCAAGAGTATTAAAATAATAGACAATAAGATTAGAAAAACATCTTACCATTTAAGTTTTGCATAAAGTGACTCTTTTATGCTAGGCCTTAATAGTGTGAATTGTTCCCACCAATAAGCTAACTGAGCTACAGTTAATGCCTTTGCAAGAGCCTGTTAACAATGCAAAAGTCACATATTTACTCCTCCCATATATCCAATATGCACATCAAGGATGTTATATAAACAGTAATAACTCTATTCATGCCTCCAGAGTTTAGTATATAAAAATTAGTAAGAAATTTCGGATGATTTCTACTCGAGTTTACTCTATTCAGCTAGAAGTTCTCAAGAGAATTTTTTTAATGGAATGGGAGGGGACTCTGTTGCTCAGAAAATTAATAGGTAGGGAAGACAGAAGTATATTTTAGGTGGTCCTGTCCAATCTGACAATATGTTGGTTAGACCAACCAATCAAATTCCCTTACCTAAAATATATTACAAGAGAGATTTAGAATGGAAAATGCAACTTTAAATGAATGCGTTGAGAATTTTATAATCCTCATAAGGTTCCCATCATTGGCACACCTTGCATGTTATTTTTTGCTCTCCATTCCTTCCAGCTGATGCACACTTAAGGCAGCCTCAAAATTCTTCAAAATCCAATTTTCTATATTGGACAGAAATAATATGCAACCTACACAAGTAGCTAATCAGGCCACTCTTACCCTCAATATTTTTAGGAAGTTAAATTTTAAATAAGGCAGACAATTACATTAAATGGAAATATGATTTTTGACAGCATTACCATGTTGGCATAATCTAGGGCCCATGAGGCCATGAATCCTTCATTGAATTGGTGGGGTTCTTTATCACACCCTGCTAGATTAGATCCACCAATATTTATAATTGATCAAGAGTAATAAAATAAGAGAGGATAAGACTTAAAATTCTGAATAGAGATGAATCCAGTAATGCTTGGTCTTAGTACTGTGAATTGTTCTCACTGATCAGCTACCTGAGCTACAGTAATGTCTTTGCAAAAGCCTTTCACAACCGCAAAATTTCACATATTCACAAATCCCAATATCTCCAATGTTCACATCAAGGATATTATATAAAATTATTTCTATGCATGGCTCTAGGTTTAATAATATATTTTAGTTACAAATTCCAAATGGTTTCTACTCATTTTTACTCTATCCTGCTATAAGTTCTCAAGAGATTTTTTTTTTTAAATTTTTTTTTAAATTATAACTTTTGTGTTTTATTTTTTTATTATAAAAAAAAAAAAAAAAAAAAAAAAAAAAAAAAAAAAAGACTGGTAGGGGGTTTGTGTCACTCAGAAAATTAATAGGTTGGGAAGACATAAACATATTTTAGGTGGTCCTGTCCAATCTTACAATAAGTTGGTTAGGTGTGCTAATTAAGTAATATCTACTTTCCTATTTTGAATAACCTTAGAAGCTTCAAGCTTATAAGAAAAATTGGCCGGCCAGATCAACCTTAATAAACCGGCATTAAATATGAAATTCCATGACTCTAAAATATATTGAAAGAGACTTTTAGAACGTAAATTGCAACTATAAGTGAATGTGATGAGAATATTTTTTAAAATATGTCATCTGATAAATAATTTCTTGCAATCTTATAAATACACCTCACAACTTCAAATCAATGCAGTTAGAATATATAGGAAAAGAACGAGGTGATGATATCAGAGGTTTGAACCTTTTCTTTCCAGAATTTGTAGTAATAAAGGATCAAACATAACATAAAGTAACATTTAGGATTGCAGAACATAACACTGCAGATGATGTAACCTTATGTTAATTCTACCATACTTTATAAGATGTAAAGATCTCTAGCAAATAATCAGTTAATTTTGGATGCGTGCCTCTAACAGCCTAAGCAATTGCATCAAAATTTACCATTTGAAAGAAATGAATATATAACTATATAAGGCAAGTTCCTCTATCATAATCGGTTTGATCCAAACCTTCTCAAACAGCTAATGAGCACGCCTTGCATGTTGTTCCCAGCTCTCCATTCCTTCCAGCTGATGCAGAAATGCGAGCAGCCCTAAATTTTTCAAAATCCAATATTCAGTATTGAATAGAGCTAATACACAACATTCACAGGTGAAAGGTAGACAATCAGTTGCCACTCCGATCATCATATTATTTTAGGAAGTCAATTTTTTAAAATAAGGTAATCATTTCTAACAAACAGGAAATATGAATTTTGTTAGCATTACCATGTTAGCATAGGGCCCGCGAATCCTTCATTGAATCGATGGAGTTCTTTTTCACAACCTGCTAGATCCACCACTATTAATATCGGCTCAAGAGTATTAGCATAAGTAAAGATAAAATTTGAGAAATATCTGACCATCTTAAAGTTTGGCAAAGTTTGAATTGTTCTTGCAAAAAAGCTAACTGGCTACCATTGATGTCTCTGCAAGAGCCAATCACAATGAAAAAACTTAACAAATTTACTCCTCCCAATATAGCTATAATTGACTCTAAAGATATTAAAAGGGGAAAAAATTTCTCTCTGAGTGCCTAGAAAGTGGATGTTGAAGTACTTACCAAAGAAGTGGAAGCATGTTGGTTGCTGAACAAGAATTTAATCCTTAACCATAATATCGAAAAAATGGGATGTGAGCAATCTTAGGCCAATCCTCACCAATTCTCTCCTGGCATCTTTCCTTCAAGTGGGGACAATTATTGATTCTTAGGCTTTGTAAAGAAGTGAGGCGGTGCATTCCTTCGGGAAGTGACGTCAAATTAGGACATTCGTTAATTTCAAGCCTTTGAAGTGATGTGAGGTCGCTGATCCCTTTGGGAAGTGATTTCAAATTGGGACATCTAAAAATTTCAATATTTTGAAGAGATGTGAGTTTATTGATCCCTTCAGGAAGTGATGTCAAATTGGGGCATTCGTTAATTTTAAGCCTTTGAAGTGATGTGAAATTGCCAATGCACTCCGGTAATGTAATCAAGTGGGGAACATTTGAAATCTTAATCACTTGCAAAGTGGTAACACATTGTGTGCCATTATCACTCTCATTACCAAACAGATCAACCTCCTCGCATTCCCAAATCTCTAGCCTCTTAAGGGAAGTGAGATGTGTAAATCGGGACAGAGATTTTAGTCTAGGACATGCCCAAATCTTTAGATATTCAAGAGAAGTCAAGTTTTGCAGCCATTCCTCTGGCAGAGACTCCATGTCCTGCATCCGAACCAAAGAAAAATACTTTAATTTGGAGAGAGGAGGGGAGGAAGGAAGCAAAGAGGCTCCTGTCATATTCATTGTCGTTGTCATTGTTTGTTGCAATGGCTTCAAGCTTGCATTACTCAGTACTAGCTTATCTTCAAGAGAAGGAAATATCGGCATGCAAGTCAAGTTACTGCAATTCGAGATATGCAAATAAGAAAGACAAGGAAAGGATGGCAGATTTTGATGACTTGATGTTGATGTTGTTATTGCCACTTTGTTGTGATCATTATCAAAATTGACCTTGACAATATCCGTCCTCCACCATCCTTTTAGATTAGGGCAATCTAAAAGTTGTAGTGACTCTAAGGATGGGAAAAATGTTGTTGATGATGACGCCAATAAATCAGAAACCTCATTAGTGATTTCCCTGTCAGATATGTATTCTAGATCCATCATACTTCGAAGATCAAGATATCGAAGAGAGGGGAGTTGATACAATGGTGGTAGATGTTGAACCTTAGATTTCCATATTTTTAGATTAACAAGACCTGTTAGGGAAGGAAGCCAACTTGAAAATCTCACACCCATATACCCTTCCACATGCAAAAATTTTAAAGCATGGTGTGGCTGGAGACCTTCTAACAAGTTTTCCTCATTGCAAATGTCTACGCCATCATTACCCTCCCAATTCCAACTTAATTTCAAATTTCTAAGATTCTGCTTGTCTTTCAAATTTGCAGCTTTGGCTTCTACTGCATTCACCCCTTCCAAATTTTTAACACATAGTTCTCCCCTCACATTGTTTAGCTTGTTCAATTCGAATAGTCCTCCAGAATGATTGGAGGAGAAAGCTGCAGGGTCCTTGCTCACAACGAAGAGCGGTAACATCTGAAGAGAAGTCAATTGCCCTAATCCACATGGCATGTGAGTCAAACTATCACAACAATATATATTAAGATGCTTGAGGTTGACCAACTTTTGAACGTCTCGTGGCAATTCTTTAAGCTTCCGACATCCAGAGAGCTTTAATGTTTGCAAATTCAACAGCCTAATAATAGAATTAGGGAGAACTTCAATGTCATTCTTGGAAAGATCAAGGTACTTTAGATATGTCAACTTGTCTATACAATTCGGTGTTGTCGTAATTCTTAAGCCGTGTAGGTCTAACACACGCAAGCATTTAAAGCTAGTAATAAGTTTTTTGAGTGTAGATTCTTCTTCTCCTTTCTTATTATAGAGCTGGTGATTGGACGTCAAAATAAGTGTACGTATCTTCTTTGCTTTAACTAATGGGCTTAAATTCTTCTCAAAGAATGAAGCATTGTAAAATGGAAATGACAAATGACGAACTTCTTCGTTAATATTTGTTGCATTGGAATTAACAAGTGTGCAATCGATCCTTGAGACTGATTGTGCAAGATCATGGATTAAATCATGCATTTTAAGAGTTATATTCCCCAAGCGATCTTCTCTGACTTCTTGGAAGAGGGATCGCCAAAGTAGATCCATGCAATACTCATTAGCAACTTCCTCTAATTGTACCTTTTCATCTGATGATTGGATAAATCCTTGTGCTATCCATAGTTGTATTAATGTTAACTTTGAAATCTCATAATCTTTAGGAAATAATGAACAATAAGCAAAGCAACACTTTAAATGTGATGAGAGATGATCATAACTCAATTTTAGAATTGGTAAAATACCATTACCATTTTCTCCTTGAGTTACATTTGTAATTTCATTATCCTTGATATAAGACCATTCATCCTTTGTTTTTTTGAAGTATAATACTCTTCCTATCACCTTTATAGCAAGAGGCACTCCTTGACATTTTTGTACAATGTCCATTCCAATCGCTTCAATGTTAGGATCAATGGTATCTTGCCCTTTTTGAAATGCCATTTGCTTAAATAAAGACCAAGATTGGTTAATTGACAGGCCTTTTAGAAAATAGGGTGAGACTGTGCTGGTAATTTCTGCAACCAATTTGGTCCGTGTAGTTATCACCACTTTACTTCCCTTTGCGCCACCCATCAATAGTCTTTTTAAGTTACACCACAATTCCTCATTGCTGTTCCATACATCATCCAACACAAGCAAGTACTTCTTTTGGTTGAGTTCTTTGCGAAGTTTATTTTGCAAATGATCCATATCAAGGATTTCAGGTTTCATACCGGTTGCAGATCCAATTATCTTTTCAGCAATTGTTTTCACATCAAAGACATCAGAGACACATATCCACATCTTCAACTCAAAATAACTCCTCACTTTCTCATCATTGTATACATATTGAGCAAGTGTGGTTTTCCCCAACCCTCCGATTCCCACTATGGATATGAACGAGACATTCTCTTCCACATCTATGTTCAATAATAAATCTATGATCATTTTCTTATCCTCTTCTCTCCCAACAACTTCTTCTTCTCGTACGAATGAGTGAGTTTGGTCCCTCTCCCTCACCTTTGTTTGTAAAGGATGCTCTATCAATTGGAATTTGTTCCTATCATTTGCTGTTGCATCAAGTCTCTCCCTTATGCCCTTTATTTTGTGAGCCATTTTAAAATGAAAAGCAATTTGGTTTGAGCTCGAAAAGAAAGTGCGTACCTTGTTAACAATTTTCTCACCACCCATCACCTTTCGTCGCAAGTCTTCAGTAGAGAAATCACTCAACAAATCATCAGCGTCATATACTGCATCTCTGAGCTTCTTGAGCCAGTCCCTGGCTTGATGATTCTTGTCTTGCTGCTCCTCTGCGTCTTGAAGTACAGCTTGAATAGTGGAAACAGTGTTCTTCAATTTTTCGAGCTCATCTTTGACACCCCAGATAGATCCGATCACTTCGAAAGTTGTGGAGCTCAATTTTTCAATGATCTTTCGTGCAAGACCAAACGGGATTGCTTCAGCCATTTCTTCTTGGTGGGTGAAAGAAAACGCTGAAAGATAGATCACAAGAAAGCTAGCTGAAATGCGAAATGTGGGAGAAGGAATAAGTTTGAATTTGCACCACGCTGACCAAATTAAGGAAGGTTCAGCTTTACCAATTTTCGTAGTGCTTCCACAGCTCTATCATGATTCGGTGTGACTAAAAGCTTCACCACTCAATCATGAGTCAAGAAAGACTCAAGACCCTGCGTGAAGAGGGGACTCTTTTGTTAGACTTAAGACAACACATGATGTTGTTATTCAACTAAAATGGTCAAGTATTTTGAACTTGACACGTACGTTCCACACCTAGATACTAGAGAAGAAAGCAATAGGTGCAACTCTTACTAACATTATTTTGTCTTTTTCCAAACAAAATAAAGTTTTGTGAGTCCACTTAACACCCATACTGTTTTTCCTTACCACATGTTCTCAAGCACTGGAAATTTTTTTTCCTCGGGTGCTTTTTTTAGGGTAATTTGTTCCTCAAATAAGGTATTCCCACATAATCATAATAAAAAAAATATATTTAGGTCCTTGTATATCAAACTAAAACCTTAGCGTTCCCTAATCTTTTTCTCTTCTACTTTAACTTTTTCATAATTTTAATTTTGAAACACTTTATTTTTACCATAGAACCAATTTTAACTACTTACTACTTAAAAAATAGAGTAAAAAATACTGAATTCTGCATAGATGAAAATACAACTTTATAATTCTTTTATATTGATTTATTTTCTCAATTTATTTTAAGGAATAAAATTACATGATTAAATTCTATATATTTAGAATAATCTCTTAATTAACTATGATTTTTATTTATTTATTTACTTATTTATTTTAATAATATGAAATATATACTTATAATCAATTGAGATTATGGAGAAGCCAAATTATAATAATGATTTAGATTCAAATTCTAAACAAACTCATATCGAGGTGTATTTTACTAATCTTCCAATTGTACAAATTAAATTATGTATGAAAAAATAAATTAGAGTTTATATTATATTAGATTTTGTACGACAATTGCATTAATAGTATATAATTCTATATCTATTTTGTTATTAACATCGATTAATAATATTTAGATTAATTTTACTTTCAATCTTGTCATTTAATTTTGCCCCCCCTAAACTGAAATCCTGACTCCGCCACTGCAGGTATATATTGTAAACCATTCTATTTTATAGCAATGGATAAGAGTTCGATGCTTAAGAAAATGATATATATGGAATATATTAATGGAGTTAAACAATTCGTGAAATTTGTGACTCAAACAACACACCAAGGAAGGATTCCATGTCCGTGTATACAAAATTGTTAATGTTGTATGGATCACGTATTTTCATTTAGGATTGTTAAGGGTTATCAACCTTGAGCTTTTTCATGGTAAATCAACATCTACAATGACTTCTGTAAGCACACGATTTGCGTTAAACCGCAGTTGAGTTGGGTTCGCACGTAAATGGACCCATACAATATCATTTGTAGAGAGTGGGATTGAAAGGCTAAGTCATGTTTACCCGGCTGTGTTTTTGTTAAGTTGATCATGCATGATTTAGGGATATTCACCCTTTTGGCCCTTTTCTCTGGAAGGATCGGACCTCTCTCCCCCCGGAAGGCCTCCCCCTTTAGGTTGCATATTTTCCTTTTATATTAGCATGCATTCAATTTCCTTCGTCCACGTGTAGGGTCGAACTTTCCAAGACTGACACTTGTCCCATCAGTTTCAGACCCGAGTTGTTGGGGAGTGGTTGAGTAGGCTAAAGAAACACGACTCTGTGAGAGGCAAAGCTCTGTCTAGGGCAGGTAGTATGGGCAGCCTTTCCTAGATATTTTAGATTTCTTACAAGATTATCCCTATGCCGCTTTTACCCCTTTCCTTAGTGTAGCTCTGGGCCAGCCGAGGGCTGTACCCTCCTCGGCGGCTTCTCTGGCCCACTGATGCTTTGCGTTATTGGGCTTGGAATACTATCTTCTTCGGCTTGGGCCTTAAGTTTTCCTGTGAACAGGTGGATCTGGCCCATCTGTTGTCGGGCCCCACAATAGCCCCTCAAAACCATGCTGTCCGACCCCTTGGTTGGATAGGAGGGTTTTGATAATACCGAGCATTTATAGCGGCTCATTAAATTCGGCCCTTGATCAACGTCGGCGACTTTTCACCTCCCCAATGAACGCGCCGGTTTACAAGGTGTTTCCCTCGGTTTACGCGTGATGCGCTTATACCGTTTGGTTATCCGTAGCACGCCTTTAATTTCTTCCTTTTACGAGACCTCCCAAATCTTACGGTTACTGATAACGTGGAGGAATGAAATGAATGCGCATTTATTCGCAGATTTCCTTGAGGATCAGAACGTGTTACGTGCCCCTGTTTCACTCCCTTATATAAAGAGAGAAATCCAGAGGTGATTCTTTCATATCTGAATCCCTTAGGCCCTTCTTATAGTTCACTTCTTCCATCTGGTTACTCCTAATCCAATAATACATCCACCATAGTAATCGGCCATGAATGAATCCTTCCTTTTCCAGAGACGCCATGCCCTAACAAAACTTGAGATGGCTCGGTCAGGGCAAGGATGGCGGAGACTCAAGATTTGTCTCCCCATTCTTTCAGCCAAAATCCGAAGCAGGGACTCGTCACACCTTACTTCCGGTGTGACTGGGTCGAAAACTTCCCTTGTCATCTCCATCCGCTCTCTCATGAGCATACCTAATATGGCTCCCCTTCTCCCTCTTTTGCTCCTTTTACTTTCTTTTCATTGCTTCCCTCTTCTTCTCCTCCTTCCTACTCATGTCCTCCATCTTCTTTTTCCCTTGCTTTCTTCAGTGACAAGAGCTTGCTGAAGTGCTTCCATGTGTTCCAATTCTTCTTCCTTGTCCTTCATTATTTTTGTATAAGGTTCTTCTCCTGATATGAGCAGTACTGAGGTATAGATTTCAGAGAGACTTTGAAGGCGAGTTCAGAAGACACCTGATGGTTCACTTATTTGTATTACGGATGTTGTTACTGTCTTAGCAGTTCATTTTTTGTATAGGCTTGTTTAAGCCCTTCCTTGTACGTTGTAACAATTTTTCATATTAATAAAAGTTATTGTTACTCTATTTCGTATGTCTTGTTTATATATTCTAACAAATGTGAAAGCGCTGCTCGGCATAATAGTATAGCATTTGAATCAATAATAACTAAGGCCAAAGTAATCGTTGATAAAAAGATGCCAGGATAACTTTAACAAAATTATTATTCAATATAACAGTCCGACCAGTAAGGAATGAAACTTATCTTAAAATTAGCCGCGATTGGTATTAAATGCTCGATAAGGTGTAAGAAGTAGTTATCCGAGGACATGTTACCCACCGGATAAATGGCCTCCTTAGGTTGACGATCATTAGGTTGTTCTGCCATCTCCATGATATGCGAGCCTTAGCCTTTTTCAGTATTTAAGCCGAGCAATTTCTCCATTCGGGCAGTTGATTTCCCAGGAAGCCTGAGTCCGAGGACTTTGCAAAACCTAGGTTTTGCTCAGGACTTATGCGTTTTATCTTATGTACTTGACCTTTCCCTTAGGCTTGAATCCGAGACTTGTGTCTTTATCGGTACTTGGTTTTCCCTTTTAGCTTGAGTCCGAGGGTCATGCAAGCCTTAGGTTCTGTCCGAGACCAATGTCTGCATCAGTACTTGGTTTCCCTTTTAGCTTGAGTTCGAGGATCATGCAAGCCTTAGGTTCTGTCCGAGACCAATGTCTGCATCAGTACTTGGTTTTCCCTTTTAGCTTGAGTCCGAGGATCATGCAAGCCTTAGGTTCTGTCCGAGACTAATGTCTACATCAGTACTTGGTTTCCCCTTTTAGCTTGAGTCCGAGGATCATGCAAGCCTCAGGTTCTGTCCAAGACTTTGAGTTCAGATTTTCCCTTTCTTTGAGCATTTCCCGAGGTGCTAAACAGGGGTTGTCCTCGGCCATAACCACTGCTCGGCGTCGGCCACAGTACCTGGGCCCTTACACAAAGCGGGCCCGGGGTCACGAATCCACCTAGCCCATGAATTAAGAGATATTTCTGCAACTTCTGGCCACGTGGTACTCTCTGATGTCACGGTGACCGAGGTGCGCCTTTACGAGGCTCTTTAATCTTGTGGTTGCAGTTGATGTTGGAAGTTGAGCCAGGACTGTTTTGTCTGTAGCGTTTCTTGGGACGCCACGTGAGTTGACTGCCATCACGTTGTCTTTTCCAATAAATGGGAAGGAGAGAAAGTTGCTTTATATACGCACAAATCCTTCAGATTTTCTCCCACATCACAGCTTCCATATCCGGAGTTCTCCTTTCTTGGCATAACATGTTGAAAGTGAGGGTTGGGAAGAAAGAACTGTCTCCGCCGCAGAAGCGCCGTGTCTTCATGAGGCTTATAACAGTAAGGTATGGGCGCAGGAAGCACAAGTTCAGGAGAGTACTCCATCTCCACCGAGGGGGAATGGCGTCTCTCCCTCTTTTAGTCAAAATCCGAAGCAGGCTCTGTTCATGCCAGCACTCTGGTATGGCAGAAGAAAGATTTTCCTCCATCAGCGCCTCTGCTTTGCGGCAGGCGTATATTTAGAGAAAGGCCCACCACCTCCAACTCCCTGCACCTTTTCTTCAACGGTGTCAGGTTCAAGTTGGGTCTCTTTGGCTGCCTGAGTTATGGGCATGTAAGGGTGCGGGGGAGGAATAAGGTCTCGGAGCTGTAGCCAACCTTTCCTCCGACATACCTCCTCGGCTTTCTCCAGCTTTCTTGTATTTTTCTTTTTCTTGCTTATGTAGTAAGCTTTGACGTAGGCTGATTCCAGCTTTTCATTTGTACACTGTACTATTTCTTCATCGTAATAAAAATGGAAATTGATTTACATGTTTTAAGCGTTGATCTAATGGGCAACACAACTTTGTGAACGAATGTGCTCTATGTATGTGTTGCTTTGAGAATATTTGTGATAAAGCTACTTTGAAGCATAATCTAATCAACTCTCATCTGTCAGCACTATCAGGCATTATATCGATAATTTGTAATAAATCAAACTTAAGAAACTAACCGGGATATCGGTTGGATATTCTGTGGTAAGTGCGTGAATATCATCCAAGGCTGATGATTTATAAATAATCCATCCGAGCAATCGACTGGGAATTAGGGAACTCTGATGGCGCTTTTGTGTACTTGGTTTCCCCATAGGCTTGAGTCCGAGGACCATGCAATGCCTTGGTTCTGTCCAAAATTTTTTGTATTTGATTTTAAGTAGTTGGTTTCCCCAGAGGTTTGGGTCCGAGGACCATGCAAGGCCTTGGTTCTGTCCAAAACTTGCATGCTTCTTTTTAAGTAGTTGGTTTCCCCAGAGGCTTGGGTCCGAGGACCATGCAAGACCTTGGTTCTGTCCAAAACTTGCATGCTTCTTTTTAAGTAGTTGGTTTCCCCAGAGGCTTGGGTCCGAGGACCATGCAAGGCCTTGGTTCTGTCCAAAACTTGCATGCTTCTTTTTAAGTAGTTGGTTTCCCCAGAGGCTTGGGTCCGAGGACCATGCAAGGCCTTGGTTCTGTCCAAAACTTGCATGCTTCTTTTTAAGTTGTTGGTTTCCCCAGAGGCTTGGGTCCGAGGACCATGCAAGGCCTTGGTTCTGTCCAAAACTTGCATGCTTCTTTTTAAGTAGTTGGTTTCCCCAGAGGCTTGGGTCCGAGGACCATGCAAGGCCTTGGTTCTGTCCAAAACTTGCATGCTTCTTTTTAAGTAGTTGGTTTCCCCAGAGGCTTGGGTCCGAGGACCATGCAAGGCCTTGGTTCTGTCCAAAACTTACATGCTTCTTTTTAAGTAGTTGGTTTCCCCAGAGGCTTGGGTCCGAGGACCATGCAAGGCCTTGGTTCTGTCCAAAACTTGCATGCTTCTTTTTAAGTAGTTGGTTTCCCCAGAGGCTTGGGTCCGAGGACCATGCAAGGCCTTGGTTCTGTCCAAAACTTGCATGCTTCTTTTTAAGTAGTTGGTTTCCCCAGAGGCTTGGGTCCGAGGACCATGCAAGGTCTTGGTTCTGTCCAAAACTTGCATGCTTCTTTTTAAGTAGTTGGTTTCCCCAGAGGCTTGGGTCCGAGGACCATGCAAGGCCTTGGTTCTGTCCAAAACTTGTATGCTTTCTTATTTGACTATTATTCCGAAGGTTTAGCTCCTCGAATAAGGTAGAGGAAGTTGGCCTGATGTTTGGAGCCCCTAGGCTTGCCCATGTCGTTGACACCGTGGAACGTAGCCCCTAGCGGGAGCCTATGTTGGAATAGCAACAATATGTCGCCGGTGATACAGGCATCCTCATAGTCCCTTGTTCGATAGAAGCTCAACTTCGCCACCGCTCGAGCTAACACGCAAGCCTTCCCACAGACGGCGCCAATTGTAAGCACACGATTTGCGTTAAACCGCAGTTGAGTTGGGTTCGCACATAAATGGGCCCATACAATATCATTTGTAGAGAGTGGGATCGAAAGGCTAAGTCATGTTTACCCGGCTGTGTTTTTGTTAAGTTGATCATGCATGATTTAGGGATATTCACCCTTTTGGCCCTTTTCTCTGGAAGGATCGGACCTCTCTCCCCCCGGAAGGCCTCCCCCTTTAGGTTGCATATTTTCCTTTTATATTAGCATGCATTCAATTTCCTTCGTCCACGTGTAGGGTCGAACTTTCCAAGACTGACACTTGTCCCATCAGTTTCAGACCCGAGTTGTTGGGGAGTGGTTGAGTAGGCTAAAGAAACACGACTCTGTGAGAGGCAAAGCTCTGTCTAAGGCAGGTAGTATGGGCAGCCTTTCCTAGATATTTTAGATTTCTTACAAGATTATCCCTATGCCGCTTTTACCCCTTTCCTTAGTGTAGCTCTGGGCCAGCCGAGGGCTGTACCCTCCTCGGCGGCTTCTCTGGCCCACTGATGCTTTGCGTTATTGGGCTTGGAATACTATCTTCTTCGGCTTGGGCCTTAAGTTTTCCTGTGAACAGGTGGATCTGGCCCATCTGTTGTCGGGCCCCACAACTTCCATTGAAACTCTAAATAGTCATGTCCAAAAAACCTCAAATGAATATGATATACTATTTCAGAATCATGAGATGTTGCATGACTTATTCCGCATGCATTATATGGCGTTAGAACTAGTGGAAGAAGACCTTAGTGTGCAACAAGCTGCACAAGGTTCTAATGAAGATGCAAAACAATTTTACAACTCCATATATTGAAGAATAAATTTTTAAAAAAAAATCATATTATGTCAAATTTTTTTTTGTGCATTGCATGAATTGCCGACTATATATATATATATATAAACACATTCAAATGCCCAAATAGAAAATATTGAATGACATGTTAAGCTTAATGCCTAAACTCTTTTTTCTTTTTTAATTAATAAATAAAATGATAGGAAGGGGCGACCTGTGTAGTTTTTCTATTTAGACGTTACCATAGTAGCATTTTACTCGTTGGGTTTAAGTTTACAAGCAGAAGAATTAATGAGCCTTAGTTATTATCCTAGCCAATTAGCATTAAGCCGAGGGAATTAATTTTTTCCAAACTCATCTTATTGCAGGATTCAAACTTGGGTCCTCTGCTCCCAAGTGGATTGAGAGTTAGCGTACTGACCACTAGACCACTACCCTCAATGTATGCCTAAATTCTATTTACTTATTTGGGCTTAGAACCCAATAATTCTACAAAAAAGACCCATTCTCAGGCCAGATTTCAAGATCAACAAAAACCCTAAGCTAGACTAAACGGCCCGCAGTCAAGTCCATCTAAAAGACTTGCAAATCAAACCAGGCTTTGATGACACACACATTTATCTTGGGTAAATGACCCGTACGAATTAGACATCCCTCTTGGGCTAGATCTCTTGGTTTCATTTTCAAGCCCAATTCAAAGTCTTTCATTATTATGACCCCTAACGATACGAATTCAACACACCGACATTGTCCATTTATGTCACGGTCCAAACGACAAGCCGTTTTTCTTAAGGTATAAAAACGACATCGCAATAGAGAGAGTTCACAGGGGTTTTAGTAAACCTTAAATCTTTGTTCGAAAAGCAAAGAAGACACAGCCTCTCTCTCTCTTTCTTGTTCTGATCTCTGATTTCAAACCCTACCAAATACTCTCTCAATTCACCTTTTTTTTTTTTTTTTTTTTTTTTTTTTTTTGTTCTCTATCTGAAACTGAAAAACAATGCAACTATTTATATCATAGTATTTACCTTTTCACTTACCTACGCTACGATGTCTTCAACAACAAAAACGAATGTTGTTTTGCCTCCACGCAAAATCAATCTCCAGAAGTTTCGAGAATCTCGAGGCCCAGAGCTCGAATCACTTCACTCCTTAGTATCAACTCGGCTGAACAACGATTTCCGGTCTCGCAGGAACAAGAGAAGAAGAACAACCTCGTTCGACAATCAAGCTGCCAAGAAGAACAAGAAGAGGAGACGCAGGAATGAGACCGGTGCTTGTTTGGAGAAAGATAAAGAGGAGAAGGAGGTTAAGGTTGTTCCTCGGCGCATTCGGAGGAGAATTGAGCTTCGGATGAATCAGGAAAAAGGGTTTTCGAGTTCTGGAGATGGGACTAAGAGGCTTAGAACACATGTTTGGTATGCGAAGCGGTTCGCTATGACTAAGCTTTGGGGGTTTTATCTTCCTCTTGGTTTGCAAGGAAGGTACAATACAAAAATAAAGTGATTGAAGACCAAATATGCAATTTAACCTCAAAACATAAAGGTAACAACCAAATAGAAGTTACCAAAAAGCAAAACCATAGCATAATTGGTTCAAGATATTCTAAATATGGTGCCGTAGGATGGTATGTGGCAGTGCCGTTACACCATCAACATTCCTAATTGCTGCCCTACTCTTAAACTTAAATGAAAAATACAAATCCCTTGAGGCTTGCTTCTCCAACCTGCTTCTCCAACCTATAACTTAGAGGAAACATCCACGTGCACCAAAATTTTTTCTAAACGGAGTTTGTGGCTTTGAACTAAAATTGCCTATGATGTTGACCACAGCGTATATACGCATTTTGACCACAAAAAAGAGAACAAATTAGGGACGATAATATATACTTGCTAGGAAGTGATAACAATAATATGAAAAAGAAGAAGAAGAAGAAGAAAATATGTAAGGTTTAAACACGTTCCTATTATTAAAGATTTATCTTCATTCTTCAGACATTAAATTAAAAAAAGAAGAAAAAAGAAGAAGAGATTAATGGATCGGTAAATATGCTAAAGCTATATATACACACATACGATAGATTCTAAGCTATATTAAGTTATTAACAATAATACTATAATAAAAAAAAAAAAAAAAAAAAAAACACACACACACACACAACAATAATACGAGAAGAGAGATGTGTACTTCAACAATTACTTTCTTAATTATTCAGCCAAAAAAAAGAACTTTCTTAATTAAAATACTATTTTTGTGGTGGGTTTGGGTGTATGCTTAACTAGCCGTAGACGCAATGCACGGGATTTAACGAAAAAAAACAACTGTGTAATAACCCAACTTTACAATCTTGGTGATACTCAAAAAAAAAAAAAAAAAAAAAAAAAAAAAAAAGATTTTCAATCTTGGTATCTTGCCTTGAGTGGGTGCAACATGATTATCACAATTCATGTATAATAAGCAGTGTATTTAAACTATCGGTTATACATTTCTTCTTCTTTAGGTTAAGCTTTTCAAATTCTTTGCCAACATCATCATCTGAAATTGTAGTACATATCGATATCTCAAAAGATTCTTCATTTTTGTTCATATCTCTTTAAGCCAGGAAAAAAACTATAAGCAGTCAAGTATCTCAATTAGACACTAACCCAAAATCCAAGCAAAAGAATTTCCGAATACCAATATAGCAACCAAGTTACTATGAGTTGCCAACTTGCCATTAGGAAAACATAATCAAAGAACCATTATCAGTTAATAATGGATGCATTCCTAAGCAATTGAATCGAAATTTGCCCTTCGAAAGTGACGAGCAAGTTCCTCCTGTCATAATTGGTTTGTTCCCATCCTTCTCAAACAGCTCATAGGCGTGCCTTGCATGTTGTTCCCCGCTCTTCCTTCCTTCCAGCTGATGCACACTCATGGCAGCCTCAAAAAATTCTTCAAAATCCAATTCCTGCATTGGATAAAACTAATATGCAACATACACAAGTAGACAATCAGTTGAAGTGAACTTTTTTTAATTAAGGCCATCAGTTACAAAAAAAAGAGATTTGACTTTTGACCATGTACCGTACCATGTTGGCAAAATCTAGGTCCTGTGAATCCTTCATTGAATCAGTGGAGTTCTTTATCACACCCTACTAGATCCACCAAAATTTATAAGCTCAAGAGTATTAAAATAATAGACAATAAGGTTAGAGAAACATCTTACCATTTAAGTTTTGCGAGTGAATCCACTTATGCTAGGCCTTAATAGCGTGAATTGTTCCAATCAATGAGCTGAGTTATAGTTAATGTCTTTGCAAGAGCCTGTTAACAATGGCAAAAGTCACACATTTACTCCTCCCATATATCCAATATGCACATCAAGGATGTTATATAAACAGTAATTCATGCATCCAGAGTTTAGTAAATAAATTAGTAAGCAATTTTGGATGATTTCTAAAGTTTACTCTATTCAGCTAGAAGTTCTCAAGAGAATTTTTTTTTAATGGAATGGGAGGGGACTGAGTTGCTCAGAAAATTAATAGGTAGGGAAGATAGATGTATATTTTATGTGATCCTGTTCAATCTGACATTATATTGGTTAGGCCAACCAATCAAATTCCCTTACCTAAAATATATTACAAGAGAGATTTAGAATGGAAAATGCAACTTTAAATGAATGTGATGAGAATCTTATAATCCTCATAAGGTTCCTATCATCATATATACTTTCCTACAATCTCATAAATAATCCTTGTAGCTTCAAATCAATGTAGGGTAAGAATGAGATTATATTATCAGAGGTTTGAACCTTTTCCTTCCAGAATTTGTACTTTAGAATAGAGGATCAAATATACATAATGAAACATTTAGGATTGCAGCAAATCATACCGTAGATGGTATAAGCTTATGCTACCATACTTTATTGAATGTAAATCTCTAACAAATAATCTGCTTCTAAGAACAAAGTAAATACCTAAGAAAAATGTATTTTATTGTCTTTTGCATGCCAATTGTACAGGACATGAGATTCTAAAATAAATTTAAGTATCTTGATGAAATTATTATTACTGTAAACGACAAAATTGTTATATCACTAATTTAGAAGAATAGTTTCCATAAAAAGTTTCAATTCAAATACTCTTAAGCTCAGCTAAATGAAAATAAAGGAAATAGAAAGGTAGTTAGAGAAGGTAAGTCCAGCCCTTTTTCATTTTTGTTCCCTTTTTTTTTTCTAGTCTCTCTAAATTGATAGTGAAAGCAGACTAAAATCTTGGAATGCAGAGGGGTTATAACAAATCCAATTTACATGCATAAAACAGTCAATACAGACAAATAGTGAGCATTAGTGTTTACTGCTTGTTACACTAGTGGGACAACAATAATGCAGATACAGAACTTTGAGCTGTGAAAATAGTATAGCATACATAAGTGATTCTGATTAATCTCTCTCTCTCTCTGAAATTGATTAATATAAGTTTATGTACAGTGTAGAAGCATATAGAAATCAAGCAAAATCAATATTTACTTCAAACTGACTCTCATAGACAACTTATTTCACCAACAAAACAACTTGGGGGGGGGAGGGGGGGTGGGGG
Organism: Quercus robur; assembly: GCF_932294415.1. NCBI lineage: Eukaryota > Viridiplantae > Streptophyta > Magnoliopsida > Fagales > Fagaceae > Quercus > Quercus robur. The sequence goes on along the minus strand of NC_065536.1, from coordinate 17,340,665 downwards.
AGCGGGGGAGTGAAGTAATTACCCTTGAAATTTTAGGATATGAGCAAAATATTGATGCTCCAAAAGATAGCAGTTGAACATCCCAAGTAGCAGTTGCCTAAAAATTGAAGCTATCCTCAAAAAGGTACTGGTAGAAGATGAAATTTGTAACATTCGCAGCATCTTGCAGATTTCTTGTATTTTGATTAACTAAATCTGTCAATGGAGAGATAACAAGATAACGATTCTTAATCTGACTTTTAGGAAAGCTATGACAAGCTGAGAAACTTAACTGAATTTAAACAAAAAGATAACAAAAGAAAGTTTGGTATTTGTAAAGCACAGAAAAATTAAATCTTAAAGGTGTTGTATGAAACTTGAGATATGGTGGAGTGTATGATCCTTCAAAAATCAATTCAAATCTCAAGGATATTTGAGTAGTCTTAGAGCAGTCTCATCTATTCCACCAGGCATCATGCTGACTAGTAAAGAAAAGAATAATAAACAAAATCCAGTTATCTCCAATGCTATGTTTTACGCTGGTTTACAAAATAGTGCTCATTAATTTGTTTCTCCAATTCCAAAGAATATATTATTTTAAACTTTATATTTCAATTCATCCTTTTTTTTTTTTTTTAATTAAACTCATAAAGTGGAATCCATTGCATCCCTAAACCCTATATTTCAAGCTATGCTTTTAGTCCAATTAAGCTACAGAACAATCACTTAAAAGCATAGAGATTTCTGCACCCTAAACACATGGTAGAAGCTTATACATAAAAAAGAATTTACAAAACTAAACACACCTGATTAGTTCTCTAAAACGATTTTCCACCACAATGTCACTCCAATATCAGCAAGTGCAACTTTCCAATCTGTTAATGCACCTAAATCAATAAACAAACCAAGCATATCACCTTGCCAACCTAATTTTGAGATACAGAGATAGTAATTATTTGGATGAGGAAGCAATGCTGGGTTTATGTATTTATTTTTTAATTTTTTTTTCTTATTTTCCACTCTTGGCATGTGAAGAAGTCATAACTAGAATGACAGTTTTAAAAGAAAAAAGAAAATTATATAAGGTAATCACCAGCTAGTTGTTTACTTTTTGCACAATTGCAGTCTCCATAAGTTTGAAAACAAGTAAAAGAATGTTACTATGCTTTTTCTATGCTTCAATTGCTTTTGCTTTTGCATATGAGGGCAGTGGCCTTATGGCCAAGTGGAATCCACCCCCTTCCTATGGGATTTAATTACTTATATCTTTACTTAGAAAAAATTATATTCTGCATATGGATCAATTTAAATGTTTTTCAGTAGAAGACCCAAGGAAAATGAAGAAAGGGAGGAATAAAATGGCTTTTGAGTCTATGAAGAATTGGCATTACATATACCTGAAAATTTGATGATAGACCAGGTTCATTCCCTTCCAACTCTAGGATGTGAAAGGTCCTCCCTTGTTTCCCATAGCTCCCATTCAGTAGTTTGTAACTTTGTACTGTTCTTAAAAAATTCTGCATATTAAGTTGAGTATAAATTGCCGATATCATCAACATTATAGAAGATACAGAAGTCAGCTCAAAAAGAAAGGAAAATAAAAAAAAAAAAAAAAAAAAAAAAAATTGATTGCTTAGAAAGTACATGTTGTAGTACCTACCATAGAAGCAGAAACATATTGGTTGCTGAACAAGTATCTAGTCTTTAAAAATGATATTGAAAATTTGGGATGTGAGCAATATTAGGCCAATCCTCTCCAATTCCCTCCTGGCATCTTCTCTCCAAGTGGGGACATTTGCTAATCATCAAGCTTTGTAAAGAGGTGAGACGACACATTCCCTCTGGAAGTGATGTCAGATTGAGGCAATTGCGAATTGCAAGGTTTTGAAGTGATGTGAGATTACTGATCCCTTCCGTAAGTGATGTCAAATTGGGGCATTCATCAATTTTAAGCCTCTGAAGGGATGTGAGGTTTTTGATCCCTTCAGGAAGCAATGTCAGATTAGGCAATCCATCAATTTCAAGAGTCTGAAGTGATGTGAGGTTCCCGATCCCTTCGAGAAGAGATGTCAGATTGGGGCATCCACAAATTTCAAGCCATTGAAGTGATGTGAGATTACCAATCCCTTTAGGAAGTGATATCAATTTAGGACAACTGTGAATTTGAAGCTTTTGAATTGATATAATGTTGCTTATCCCTTCTGGAAGTGATATCAAATTAGGACATCCATGAATTTGAAGCCTTTGAAGTGCAGTGAGGTTGCTGATTCCTTCAGGAAGTGATGTCAAATTGGTGCATCTCCAAATTTGAAGGTTTTGAAGTGAAGTGAGGCTGTTGATCCCTTCAGGAAGTGATGACAGATTGGGGCATCTCCAAATTTGAAGGTTTTGAAGTGATGTGAGGCTGCTGAACCCTTTTGGAATTGATGTCAGATTGGGGCATTCGTCAATTTTGAGCCTCCGAAGTGATGTGAGGTTTTTGATCCATTCTGGTAAATTAATCAAGCGAGGAACATTTGAAATCTCAAGCACTTGCAGAGTTGTAACACATTGAGTGGCATCATCACTCTCGTCATTAAACAGATCAATCTCCTCGCAATCCCCAATTTGCAGCTTCTTAAGAGAGGTCAAAATTTGCATAAATTGAGAAAGAGATTTCAGTCTAGGGCACCCCCAAATCTCTAGATACTCAAGGGAAGTCAAGTTTTGTAACAAATACTCTGGCAAAGATTCTATATCCTGCATCTGAGACAAAGACAAATGCTTTAATTTGGAGAAAGGTGGGCAAGCGGACGAGGAGGAAGGGACCATCATCATTTCCACTGTCTGTTGAAATGGCTTCAAGTTGGCATTGTTTAGTAGTAACCCTTTTTCAAGATATGGAAACAATGGCATGTAAATCAGCTTACTACAATTCAAGATTTCCAGATAAGAAAGACAAGGAAAGTAAGGCAATGGTATATGATGCTGAGATTGATGACTCAATGTTGATGTCATTGTTGGCACATCCTCGTTATAATTATCATTATTGTCTTTTACAATATCCCTCCTCCACCATCCCTTTAGATTAGGGCAATCCAAAAGTTGGAGTGACTTTAGGGATGGGAAAAATGTTGTTGACGATGATGCCAATGGAGGAAATACCTCATCAATGATTTCCTGATCTGATATGTATTCCAAACTAGCCAAACTTTGAAGATATAGATATTGGAGATTGGGGAGTTGATACAATGGAGGTAGATATAGGCAATCAGACTTCCATATTCTCAAATGAACAAGGCTTGTTAGCAAAGGAAGCCAACTCGAAAATCTTATACCCTGGTACCCTTCCACATCCAAATATTTTAAAGTATGGTGTGGTTGGAGACCTTCCAACAAGATTTCAGCATCACGGACATGAGCTTCATTATTATCATCCCAATTCCAACTTAATTTCAAATTTCTAAGATGGTGCTTGTCTTTCAAATTTGCTGCCTTAGCTTCTGAGGTAACATCTTTTATCCATGCCAAATTTTTAATTTGTAATTCTCCTCTCAAGCTGCTTAGCTTGTTTAGTTCTACTAGTCCATTGCAATGCTTGGAGGACGACCCTACAGTGTCCTTACTCACAATGAATAGCTGTAATGTCTGTAGAGAAGTCAACTCCCCTAATCCACTTGGCATATGAGTCAAACTGTCACAACCATATATATCAAGATGCTTGAGGTTAACCAACTTCTGAATGCCTCTTGGTAACTCTTTAAGCTTCCCACATTTAGAAAGCTTTATTGTTTGCAAATTCAGCAATCTAATAATAGAACTAGGAAGAACTTCAATGTCATTCTCCGAAAGATCAAGATACTTTAGATATGCCAACTTATCTATGGAATTTGGGACTGTCACAATATTTAAACCGTGTAGGTCTAACACACGCAAGCATCTAAAACTAGAAATAAGTTTATTGAGAGTTGATTCTTCCTCTACTTCCTCATCATATAACGAGGAATAGGATGTCAAAATAAATGTACGTATCTTCTTTGCTTTGACAAAAGAGCTTAAATTCTTCTCAAAAACATTGTAAGATGGAAATGATAGGTGACGTACTTTTTCATTGACCCTTATTGCATTAGAATTAACAAGTGTGCACTCAGTCCTTGAGATTGATTGTGCAAGATCATGGATTAAATCATGCATTTTAAAACTAGTTATATTCCTCAAGTGATCATCTTCTGCTTCTTGGAAGAAGGACCTCCAAATTAGTTCCATGCAGTACTCATTTGCAACATCCTCTAACGATATCTTTTCATCTAATGATTGGATAAACCCTTGTGCTATCCATAGTTGTATCAATGTCAGCTTTGGAATCTCTTGATCTTTAGGAAACAATGAACAATAAGCGAAACAACACTTTAAATGTGATGGAAGATGGTCATAACTTAATTTAAGAATCGGTAAAATACCCTTATCATTTTCTCCCTGAGTTACATTTGAAAGTTCATTATCTTTGATATAAGACCATTCATCCTCTGTTTTTTTGAAGTATAATACTCTCCCCAATGTCTTTATTACAAGAGGCACTCCTTGACATTTTTGTATGATGTCCTTTCCAATTACTTCGAGGTTAGGATCGATGGTCTCTTGCTCTTTTTTAAATGCCATTTGTTTAAATAACAACCAAGATTGTTTTTCTGATAGGCCTTCTAGATTATATGGTAGGATCGTGCTTGTAATCTCTGCAACCAATTTGGTCCGTGTAGTTATCACCACCTTACTTCCCTTTAAACCACCCATCAAAAGTCTCTTCAAATTACACCATTTCTCATTATCCTCATTCCACACATCATCCAACACAAGTAAGTACTTCTTTTGGTTGAGTTCTGTGCGAAGTTTATTTTGCAGTTGATCCATATCAAGGTTTTCAAGTTTTGTACTAGTTGCAGATCCAAGTATCTTTTCAGCAATTGTTTTCACTTCAAAGAGATCAGAGACACATACCCACATCTTTAACTCAAAATAAGTCTTCACCTTCTCATCATTATATACATATTGAGCAAGTGTAGTTTTTCCTAACCCACCGATCCCAACTATGGATATGAATGAGACATTTTCTTCCACATCAAAGTTCAATAATAGATCTATGATGTTCTTCTTATCCTCTTCTCTCCCAATAACTTCCTCTTCACCTATAAATGAGTGAGTTTGGTCCCTTTCCCTAGTTTCAACCCTTCTCTGTAAAGGCTGTTCTACCAGTTGGAAATTGTTCCTATCATTTGCTATTGCATTAAGTCTCTCCCTCATTGCTTTTATTTTGTGAGCCATAGTAAGACGAAAAGCAAGTTGGTTTGAACTCGAAAAGAAAGTACGTACCTTCTTTGCCATTTTATCACCACCCATCACCCTTCGCCGCAAATCTTCAGTGGAGAAATCACTCAACAAGTCATCAGCATCATATATTGCGTCTCTGAGCTTCATGAGCCAGTCCCTGACTTGATGGTTCTTGTCCTGCTGCTCCTCTGCATCCTGAAGCACAGCTTGTATGGTGGAAACAGTGTTCTTCAACTTTTGGAACTCATCTTTGACACCCCAAATTGATCCAATCTCATCGAAAGTCGTAGAGCCCAATTTTTCAATGATCTTCAGCACAACACCAAACGAGATTGCATCGGCCATTCTTTTTCTTTCTTGGTGGGTGAAAGAAAACGCTGAAAGAATAAAGGTATATCACAAGAAAGCTGAAAGCAGTGATTGAAATGTCAACTGTAGGAGAACGAAATACATTTTGGTATGCTGGAGAATGATTCCACGTTGGTTTAAAAAATATATATGTATTGAATAATGACTCCGCGTGGCGGCCTAATACTTAAGAGTTAAGACTCGCGCTGCGCATGAAGACCGAAGAACACATGACCTTTAGGCTTTAGCTAAAGTTTGAACATGTCCCTTGCCATGGTCACTGTATAAGCCCTTTTAGGAGTGAGTTTCACATATATTTATATATATATATATATATATATATATGGAGATGGGTTCAAGTTACACCTGGTGTAACTCTAAAAAGTTACACATTTTCTAAATCATTAGATTTAAGTAGATCTAACGGTCAAAAAAGACATTCATTAATGGTAATATTTAGATTAGGATCTCATTAATTATCATCATTTATTTATTACATTTCATACTTATCTCTAAACCTAAAAAAAAGGTATACGTGTCTCTCTCTTTCTCCTCCACTATATGTTTCTCTCTCTTTCTTTCTCCTCCACTGCTCTTCCACCTCCATGGCTAGGTTGCCGGCAGAAAGAAAAAAAAAAGCCACAGCCGTTGGACGCACAATTGGAATTTCTGATCACCACACTTTGCTTGGGCCTTAGGTTTATTCAAAAGGAATTGATAATTTCACATATTTTGTAGCCTATAAGGCCCATACGCGACTGAACTAGTGCTCCATATATGATTATTGGAATGTAAACTCGTCCACTACAAAATTTTGAAGATGATCAGTACTAATGCGAATACCACAATACCAAGTTACTAACTAAATTGACTAACATATTGGTCCATAAAATTTTTCTCCTGCATGTGCTTTTGCTTTGTTTCCTTTTGTAATTAAGCAAAATTGAAAAGAATATCCAGAGCCCAGACCAGTAGTTTTTACTTGTTAGGTGACAGATCCACCAAGTCCTTTTCAGTGTAACACTAAATTAAGTCGTTATACTAGATATGTCACACTTTCCCAGCCTTTTTATTTTTATTTTTTGGGTTGCTGAAGTCTGAATTCTGAACAAACAAATATAAGAACAAAACCTTTTGGGGAATAATACATTTAATAATGAGGTTTAATTTTTTATTAGATGGACCATAAAATACATTTAATAATAAGGTTTTATTTTTTATTTGTTCATGTTGATGAGGCAAGGAGCATGCTGGTGAGATTGGAATTAAGAGAAAGGCAGTGGAATTGATTTGGGGAAAATCGATGGAGGAGAAAGAGAGAGGAGAGAAAAACGTGAATTATGGAGGAGAGAGAGAGAGATAAACGTAGACCATTTTTTTGGGTTTAGAGATAGGTATGAATGTAATAAATAAGAGATAATTAATAAGATACTAATTAAAATATTAGTATTAATGAGTGTCTTTTTTTACCGTTGAATCTACTTAAATCCAATGGTTTAGAAAAGGTGTAACTCTTTAGAGTTACACCAGGTGTAACTTGAACCCATCTCATATATATATATAAGACTTATAATAGAATATAATTTTTATCTTCTATAAAAAAAAAAAAATATATATATATATATATATATGTATTCTGTACAAAATTCTATACAACTGTTTGTTACACATACATTTTCAGTTGTAAATGTAAGGGCACACGTGTGTAACAAACTTTTTAAATATTGGGTCCATTTGGATACAACTTATTTTTCCTCAAATTGAAAATTGAAAATACTGTAGTAAAATAATTTTTAAATGTGTGAATAGTACTGTGAGACCCTTTTTTAATATTTTTTAGTACGTGAACAATGTTGTGAACAGTGATTCTTGTCTCCTAAAAAAGCTGAAACGCGTGAGGAAAAAAAAAACGAAAAAAGAGAAAAACGCAGAACACAAAACACAGACGCAATAATTCTTATCCAAACCGCACCATTGTTAAAACTAGTTGCTAATTTGTGCTATGTACAAGAACCTATCTATTTATAAAGTAGACTAAAATAATTTTATAAAAATTTTAAGAAACTACACTATTTCATGATTTGCTCTTATATGACTTCAATTTGTGTTACAATTTGATGAAGAAGTCATTGCTTGAACGTGCAAGTTTCAAATACTGCAAAAAAATAACTCAAAAATTCAGATATTAAAACTTTTGAAAGACAAAAAATATTAAAGAATCAGATGATTCACTCTTTAGAAATTATTGAAACAAAACAATATATATATATATATATATATGACTAAACAATAGATAAATATAAGAGAAAGATGGGTTACATTCGATAGAATAATTTCAATTATTGCAAGCTTTTTTATCCTATAAAAAACGACTAAAGAGAGTTTGGTGATTCATGTATCAAAATTACTTTTTAAAAAATACATGAAAAACCATAAAATATATATATATATATATATATATATATATATATATATTTTAACAAAGTAGAGGAAAAGAAAATAACATAAAAAGAGCTCGTACTTCTACTCGGCTTTAAAAAAAAAAATTTGGAGTTTGCTTTGCTTTTATAGTGTTCATGATTAACCTCGCAAATTTGGAGATAAATTATCAATGTTTGAGTTTAAGTTAGACTTGTTAGAGAGATAAAATTTCACTCCTTGTTAAGTTTGAATTAAACAAAGAAAAATTGTTTAAAAAAAATGATAATGATGAATTTGAGTTTAAGTTTAAGTTGGACTTGTTATAGAGATATAATTTTACTCCTTATTAAGTCTAGACTAAACAAAAATAATTTTATTTATATAAAATGATAATTTTATTTAAATATTGTGCTGACGTAGAAAATTGTGAGAGTTTCAGAGGTTACGGTTATATATATATACTAGTCGCTAAACCCGTGCGATGCACGGGAAAAACTATAAAATAAGTTTAGAAGAGAGTATCATTATATTAAGTTGAAATAGTTAGCATAATAATAACTAAAAAAAGAGAGGAATATTTAGCATAAATGTATGAAATGCTTTTAAATAGGAAATGACATTAATAATACAATGTAAGATGCCATTTGAAAATTATTGATATAAACTATCCAATAGACATTGCATTCATTCTAAAATAAGTTATAGTCATAAATAGCATTTTTTTTTTTAAGAAACAAATCTTAATAACATTGTATAACTAAAAAAAAAAAAAATGTATATTGGATAGTTTAAAACATATATTCATAGATAATTGCATTTTTTATAGTATATTTTCTTAAAAAGAAAACATAATACATAAACCTTTGAATTATTATTTTTTATTTTTTTGACAGTAACAAAATCTAGCAAAAATAATAATATTAATACTAAATGTAACACATTTAAATAAAAAGTTTATATAACATGTACATATTAAAAAGTTTCATTCTAATGTTATGAATGTAGTTTCGATACCCATTTCAGTTTGTCTATTAGAATAGAATATGGACAATGCTAAGAATACTAAAAATCCCACAACGCCACAAAACAAAAATTGTGTCCTTAACATTTTTTTGTAGAATATTTCAACGTTGACATGTTATGGGTTATTGCTAATATATATTGTGGGTTATTGCTAATATATATAAATTAGTTCTATAATAATATATTATTATTATTATTATTATTAATCTAATGCAGAGTAAAAAGATATCTTTCTTTTTTTTTGACCGAAGGAGGTAGAGTTGATATATTAAAAACTGTCAAGAGTACAAAAGTATAAGAATAGGGTCCTGAGCCACAACAGGCCTATCCGCCTAGGCTACAGGACAAGAAGCAGGCTAAACACTGCCACAAACATAAGGCATGACTAAAGGAAATAAATAAAAAATTACAAAAGTGCAGCAGGCCAAGACAATGACTAAAGCAAAGAATAAAAAATTGAAAAAGCTGCTTAGGCCAAATCAAGTTCTCTGGTTGGCCACCAACGTTTGATACTCAAATTAGTATTTTTGTAATTTAGTAAATATAGAATGGTGTTTATATATCACGCAACTTCAAGAAGCTCCCTTTTTCACTTTTGCTAAAATCTACCCTCCCTACGTTATTATCTCCTCTCTCTCACTGTAACTCTTTTTCGTCTCTTTCTTCTTCTTCTTCTCTTATAGTAATAGAAACTGAGCCCATTCCTATCCCTCCATGCATTCCATGTTAAGCACCAGGTGTAATGTTCCAAACTCTTTTCTTGAAAGTCTTCGAATTTCAACGCCGATGCTGAAGCAATATTTCTGCCATCGTTGGTATCACCCAAAGCTACAAATATAAAATTCCATAACTCCAAAGAAAATTTTTTTTTTCTCTCACAGTGCCCTCCGTATCTCTCTGTCATCTCTTTCATCTTCTCTTTATTTTTATTTTCTTTTGCCCACAATAAGATCCACTATTTTCTTTATTCTCTTCTTCTTCTATCAAATGCTTTGAAATTTGAAAAATGGGAAACGGGTTTGGTGGAGCTGGGACCGGAAAAGTTGAAAACAGAAAGAGAGATTTAAGGCCTGAGGCTGAGGGAGAAACAATTAAGAAGATGAAAAGAAGCGTACCTCAAAGCAATGATTGGGTTTTTTGGATCATTGGAGATAGATACCGGAATAGGAGAGGAGGAGGTTTCTTACGCTGGTTTCAGTTCGCTAATAATCGGGATTTTGTTTTTTTGTTTTGGAGGAAGGAGATGGTCTGCATTTTGTTTGTCAAGGGTGGAGATCTGGGATTTGGGGAGCCGGTTTGGCCTTTAGCATAGTTTCGTGAAAGGGAAAGGCAGAGTCGGGATTTCAAAAAGTTTTATTACGTTTTTTTTTTTTTTTTTAATATTATGCTGACATGGAAATTTGTGGGAGCTTCAAAAGCTTCGGTTTTATATGTATATATAGATTAGGAGAGATGCTACGCCCACAACATTTTTACAATATTTTCACAATAAATCATAAATTGTTAGTTATTATTGGTTTAAATTTAAACCTAATACTAAGATTACTTTTTTGCCCCAACAATAACAACCAGTAATAATTTACCACTTATGATTTGGTGTAAAAATATTGTAGACATATCATTTCTCAGTAATTAGAGATTATAAGCTTTATATAAAAAGGAGGAGAGAGAAACTCACTTTTCATTAATTAATAGGATTACCGAAATTATTTTCCCAAGCCCACAAAACAAATATTTTGTTTCGATCGAACCCATTACGAAGGGCTATACACCCTAAGAGCATCCCCATCAGTATGTGCAAAAAATTTTCCATTTTGCACATCTAAAACCTACTTTTTCTATTTTACACACCAATTTTTACAAAACACCCACATCAGTTTGTCTATTATACACATTTATTCAAATAAAATATTCATTTCTTTAACATTGTCATCTCTCTCACAAACCCAACACAACCCACACAGCCACCATCTCTCTCAAGATCTAAGCCTTTGGCCTCCCACTGTGCAACAAGATCGACACCGGAATCCACACAAGCCGATCACACCAGAATCCCAAAGAAAACCAATAAAAAAGAAGAAGAAGAGAAACAAACCCAATAAAAAAAAAAAAACCAAAAAACCCCAAAGAACAACCAAAAAACCAGCTCCATAATCACCGATACCACCGACCCACACCCACAATCACTATCATGTCAACCTCAAGCTCAACCAAAAATGGATCAAAACCCACGAGATTCTAGGATTTCTTATTCTTCTTCTTCTACTACTACTCCTTATAATACGACGTCGTCTTCGTCTTCTAAGTCTTCATCTTCGTCTACGTGGTGGTCTAATTTCTGCTCTTCGGCGCTCAAAACAAAACCTCAAGTTTCTCCATTGGAGAACTCCGTTTGTGTTGTAGGCGATGGACTCGTCTGGCGACTTGGCTTGCTCGACCTCGTTCTCATCGGCGGCGGTGGCAATTGGCGGAAACTAGAGGAAGAAAGATTGATGAGATGAGAGAAAGAGAGAGCAGTGCGCTTGAGAGAGTCTTTGATGAAATGAGAAAAAGAGAGGGAGGTGAAAGTCAGGTACAGAGAGGAGAGAGAAAAAATTATTGAGGTATTATATGCACATGTTACAGTAGTCGTGCATATTTGCACGGTTACTGTAGCAATTGTGCATTTATACACAAGTTGACACCCACTAATATGGGTGTTTTTTTGCTCAAAATGTGTAAAATTAGTTACTTTTTCCATTTTGCACATTTATGCACATACTGATGGGGATGCTCTAAGAACCAACCAGTAGAGTCTATTGCATAGCTTGTTCAATATACATAGAAACTAAATAGATTTATTTTAAATTAGCAGATATTTCAAGTTTTCAAAGTAGTTCTTTGTTGAACAAAGTTTCTTTTCAAACTAGTTTAGAGAGAAACTCTACAAACTCCTCATATATCTCTATATTGAGTGTGAATTTTGAAAATCTAACCGTTAAATTGCATGTTCTTATTATATTCTTTATGCATGTAAAATTTTAAGAACATCAAAGATCAATTGCTATCTCATCAAACAAATGTTAAAATTTCAAATTTTTATAATCTAAAATTGTGTATAAAAGTAAGCTTATTGATCGAATGGTAAATAATATCCAATTTGAACGAAATTTGATATGCATATTAAGAATATAAGAAACATGAAATTCAATGGTTAGATTTTTAAAATTCACACCAAAAAAAGAGATATATGAGAAGTTTGAAAAGTTTCTCTCCAAACTAGTTTGGAGAGAAACTTTGTTCTTTGTTTATTGTAGCAAACAAAGAGAGAGAAAAAAAAGAATACTAATCATTTACAATAACTATCAACCCAAGTTGGCCAAAGAATTCGATGCGTGACATGGTAAATTATTTATTTATTTTTTATTTCAACTCAATGGAATTGTTAGATTATTTCAATAAAGCAAAATAATTCAAAAGATTTAACTCAATTTTTTTTTTGTATTTTATTTTTAATTCCCATTTATTTTTGTTAGAAACCTTTGAATTTGATGTAGTTCATTTTCTTGCTTTACTATATATTTTTTTACAATTTTTTTTTTTAACTGGAGCTAAGGGGAAATTTTTTGGTTAGTTTCGTATTAATAGTATATGATTCTTGATAATTTTATTTGTTGCAAAAGCTAATATGGGAGCAAGATTTAAGAAAATAAATGGTTGAAATATCTGTAAAACAAAAAAGTTCATAGTTTTGAGGTCAAATTAGAGTTCAACTATGATGATGTCAAAATTAATTAATATTAACTAAATAAATAATAATAATAATAATTTTGTAAAAAGTAGCAACCTTAATTTAAAAAGTATCAACAAATATTTGAATATTTTACAAGCATATTACATGAATTAAAAAAAGAAGATAATATAGTTAATATAATATATATATATATATACACACACGATAGATTCTAAGCTATATTAAGTTATTAACACAACAACAATATGAGAAAATATGAGAAGAGAGATGTGTACTTCAATAATTACTTTCTTAATTATTCAGCTGAAAAAAGAACTTTCTTAATGAAAATACTATTTTTGTGGTGGGTTTGGGTGAATGCTTAACTAGCCGTAGACGCAATGCACGGGATTTAAGGAAAAAAAAAAAACTAGTGTTAAATAACCCAACTTTACAATCTTGGTATCTTGCCTTAAGTGCGTGCAACATGATTATCATAATCTATATCTATATCTATATTCTATATATTACTAAAAGCTGAAGCGTAGCATTTATTGTTGCTGAGCCCTTGTTACGCTACCTCATCGCCACGTCATTCGCCAAATATTTATTATTTATTCCTTTTTCTTATAAAAAAAAAATATATATATATATATATATATAAATAGATTATTGACTTTACATATTCATCTTTGTCGATTTTAACATCTATATATATTTCTTTTTTATTTCCAATTTTCCTATAATTTTTTTTACATTCACTGTTGTGGGTACATGAGCACCTCACACCGCCGGGATTTGTCCGCTTTGGGGAGCCAGTCCCGCACGGTTTTGTCCTCGTCCCCGAGTGTGGTTGGGGGATTTTTGCCATGAAGTGATTGACACCTAGGCTCACCTTTGTCCCACATCGGTTAGAGAACCCTCCCACTCAAGGCTTATAAGCTTCTGGAGCAACCAAGAGTGTACCACTACTACACATGTGTAGTAGTGGTACACTCTTGGTTGCTCCAGAAGCTTATAAGCCTTGAGTGGGAGGGTTCTCTAACCGATGTGGGACAAAGGTGAGCCTAGGTGTCAATCACTTCATGGCAAAAATCCCCCAACCACACTCGGGGACGAGGACAAAACCGTGCGGGACTGGCTCCCCAAAGCGGACAAATCCCGGCGGTGTGAGGTGCTCATGTACCCACAACATTCATAAGACAAATAAGTAATATTAAATCATAATCAAACATAAATGAATATTGAGTTTCTCAGTTAATGGATATATATATATATATATATATATGAAATTAATATACTTAAACTTTTTGTTAGAGTTCAATATTCTAGCAAGTCTTTATCTAAATTATGTTTAGCCCATTTGATTACCCAATACTTTTTTATTATGCCCAACCCATTTAGTATTTATGAAATAAAAAAAAAAAAAAAAAAAATATATATATATATATATATATATATATATACAAAAATTGGAAGAGGGGCCGACATTGGTTTGATTGCCCATTAAAAAATTGATCAGGTACAAACACAAGCCCAAGCCAATTTAAGAAAGAAATAAGTGGTTAAGAGCATCCACACCAGCTTGTGTAAATTTATTATCTATTTTACACGGAAAAAGCTACTTTTTCTATTTTACACTATCACATTTTTAAAACACCCACATCAGTTCATCTATTTTACAAATCTATTCTAATTAAATAATATTATTTGTTATTTTTTTATTATTAGTTATTAAAACAGTTTTTCTCTCATTTCTCACCCGTTTCTCTCATTTCAGCAAAGTCACCCTTTTCTCTCTTTCAGCTCAGTCACCCTTTTCTCTCTTTCCCTCACTCACTCCCAGCTGGCTGTCCCCGCCGATCCAGCTCACTCCTAGCTCGCCGCCGCCTCTGCCTCAGCCACCAGTCGAATCGGCCTCCTTTCGCTTTCGCTCTCCCTCTCTCCTCCACAACCGACCCTTCGCCTCCCACCTCCAACCGACGATAGCAGTGGAAGATCCGGCAGCAATGGAAGACCCGACGGTAGCAGTGGCAGCAGATCGGGCGGCAGATCCGGCTCCGTTGGTATGGGTTTTCCGGTAGGTGTGTACTGTTTTTGGGTTTGGTTTCCCGGTGATTTTTAATTGATTTTGAGTTGGGTTGATTTTTGGGTTTTTGTTGATTTTGGGTTGGGTTGATTTTTGGGTTTCTGTTGATTTTGGGATATTTTTCTATGTTAGGTTGCGGTGTTTGGTGGTGACGCTGGGTTTGGTGGTTGGGTTTGTTGTAGTTTGGTGGTGGCGGTGGCGGTGGCACTTGGATATTCTTCTTCCTTGCCACATTAGTTTGTTGCAGTTTGATTGAGGAGAGAGAAACAAATAATAAAAAATTATTTACACATTGAACAGTAACCGTGTATATATGCACGGTTACTGTTCCTTTCCACATCCGGGTGTATATTTTACACATCTTTACACCCACTGATGTGGGTGTTTTTTTGCCTAAAATGTGTAAAACTTGCATCTTTTCTATTTTAGAGGACTTTACATGAGTTGATGGGAATGCTCTAAAGGCTTGCAAGCATTTGGTACACTATAAAGCGGATGACAGCTAAGCTTGCTTAAGCATTGGTTTGTCCGTCCATCATCTACAACAACTTGACCTTCACTGTAATAGATAAGCAAAGAAGACCTGCAGAAATGGCGAAAACGCAGCGAGAGCGAGAGAGACAGAGACAGAGAAGAAGAGTAAGAAGAAATAGCGATGCCATCTCATGGTTTGACAGCATCTCATGGTGGTTGAAGCTTCAACAATGGCTGTAAGTACCAAAAAAAAAAATCTCTGATTTGAACCTGTGATAGGGCAGTTTCACTGATTTTCTTGCATAGGGTGGTTTTATGGGTTAAAAGAATAATTTTGGTGAACAATTCACGATTAACCCGGTAGGACTGTGCGGTCCGGTCCAGGTTTCAAAATCATGTTTACAGATTGTTCAAGCACTTCTTTAATGTTGACAATATTTTGGTTTGGAGGTTGAAGGGCTTTGATTCTAAAAGCTTTTGTTTTTTGTTTTTTGTTTTTGTTTTTTGGTCTGTTTGTTTGCTAAGAAGCCCACAACAGATATCCATGGCTTCAAATCTGATAATTTCGTGGGGGCTCCTTTGTGGGAAGGATTGGATTCTGCATTGGCATAGGTAAGGCTAATAGGCTCTTTATCTATGGAGGAAGAGAGATTGCAGATATATATAGAAAACATAAAGTAGTGGGTGTTCTATTTCCAATAGGCAACAATTGAACGTTTTGAAAAACCTCTTGATCGAGAATAGGAAGAATCACCACTAATCAAGATAGATTTGAAGGTCTGAATTAATGCTTAATTAATTGAAAGAATAGCAAAATATTAATTACAAAAGGAAGGGATAAATGGATAATGTGTACCTAATAAGGACTCTGATTTTATATATATAAGTATAGTGGCAATTGAACAGGTATGAAGGAGTGATTCTATTAGATGAGGAGAGGAAGAGACCTAGGAGGGAAGAGAGAGAGTTTTGAGTTAGAAAGCTAAAGTTGTGAAGCTTTGAAAGCGTGAAAGATAGGAAGACAGTTAGAAAGCTGAAGTTGTGAAGCTTTGTAAGCCTGAAAGACAGTAAGACAGAGAGGGCTTAGCATTAAAGACAATTTAGCTTGAAAGACAATTTAGCTTGGTTGGGGCTTTACGGTTGACAACATTAACTGTAATATATAAAGATTGAGCTTTAAAGTAGAGATAGGGCTGGAAACTTTCTTTTTAATAGTATTTTAAAATTATGAAAAAAAATTTAGAAAAAAGAAGGGTAATGACGTGGATACTAACGTGGCTCGATGTGAGCGTAGCAACATTAAAATCCACCAAAACATTGAGAGAAATAAAGATCCACCAAAACATAGAGAGAGAGAGAGAGAGAGAGAGAGAGAGAGAGAGAGAGAGAGAGAGAGAGCCTTTTTGTGAGAGAAAACTATGCAAAGAATGGAAAAGAGTGACAAATTTATAGTAAGAGGGAAGGGATAAGAAGAGACAAATAAAGGAAGATGAAGAGAAGGATGAATAGAAATATTAAAGTAGAGGGTAGTGGGGAGATGAAAAGGTGAGGGAAGAAGAAAGGTTGAAGAAAATGTAAATATTTAAAAAAAATAAGTGAATGTAAAAAAAAATTATAGGAAAATTGGAAATAAAAAAGAAATATATATAGATGTTAAAATCGACAAAGATGAATATGTAAAGTCAATAATCTATATATATATATATATATATATATATATATGTAAAAAAAAATAGGAGTAAATATTAATTATATATAGATATTAAAACCGATAAAGATGAATATGTAAAGTCAATAATCTATATATATATTTGTAAAAAAAATAGGAATAAATATTAATTATGTGGCGAATGACGTGGTGATGAGGTGGCGCAACAGGAGCTCAGCAGCTATAAATGCCACGCTTCAGCTTTTAGTAATATATTGATCTACTATCTTTAATTTTTTATAATGTAATCGGATAAAATTTAACAATCAAAGAGCAAAATAATAATAATAATAATAATAACTTAAAACACAAAACTAAATTGTATCAACATAAATTAGAGTTCTTAAAAATACAAAATTTTATCAACCTAAAGCGGAGATGCAATAAAAAATAAAAATCCACCAAAACATTGAGAGAGATAAAGATCCACCAAAACATTGAGAGAGAGAGAGAGAGAGCGAGAGAGAGAGAGAGAGAGAGAGAGAGAGAGAACCTTTTTGTGAGAGAAAACTATGCAAAGAATGGAAAAGAGTGACAAATTTATAGTAAGAGGGAAGGGATAAGAAGAGACAAATAAAGGAAGATGAAGAGAATGATGAATAGCAATATTAAAGTAGAGGGTAGTGGGGAGATGAAAAGGTGAGGGAAGAAAAAAGGTTAAAGAAAATGTAAATATTTAAAAAAATAAGTGAATGTAAAAAAAAAAAATTATAGGAAAATTGGAAATAAAAAAGAAATATATATAGATGTTAAAATCGACAAAGATGAATATGTAGAGTCAATAATCTATTTATATATATATATATATATATATATTTGTAAAAAAAATAGGAATAAATATTAATTATATATAGATATTAAAACCGACAAAGATGAATATGTAAAGTCAATAATCTATATATATATATATATATATATATATATATATATTTGTAAAAAAAATAGGAATAAATATTAATTATGTGGCGAATGACGTGGTGATAAGGTGGCGCAACAGCTTGCGCATGATAATTATTTTTATGGTAGTTTTATTAAATTTTTTTATACAATTTAAGCTAATTTAATAAAGAGTAATGTATTTTGTAATTATATTTTTATTCATTATAAGAATAATCATAAATGTAATATAGAAACAATCATAAATCATAAATTTAATAATTTTTGTCGTACTAAAATGAAAAAAAAAATACAATTTTTCTCAAAAATTCAAAAGGCAATTTCACGAAAATATTTATTTTTTAATAAAAGTTATTTATAACATTTTGTGAATCATTAAAAAGAAAATAAAATTTAGAAATTATTCTTTTAGTTTTAAACAAACTTTCTCAAACTTATTTTTTCTGCCTACAATCCAAAACACTGAAAAAAGTAACTAAAAAAATTAATAAAAATTAACTATGATTAATTGGATCAATTAGGAAAAAAAATGTTATTTATAATCTACTAAGGTTATTTTCTTTGCTAAAATTGTAATTTCATCCACCTAAAACATATTATCAAATAATCAATTATTAGCAAAATCTAAGAATTAAATTTCTATATATGCATTGTTATAAAATAATAATAATAATAATTAAAGTAAAATTGCGAAAGATAAAATTTGTCTCTCATCCAATAACTTTTGTTTAGCCAACCTTTGCTTTTCTCTAAATAAATTGCATTATAGAGTACTTTTAATACTATTAAGAGTACTTTGTCCACCACAAAGGATTAAAAAATAAACAAAAATGATTAAAGTCTCATAGTTTAACATCTAAATTGAGCACTATAAAAATCATGCTATCAAATTACAGTAACTACCAAATTAAATTATCCAAATCATGCTATGTATTAGAATAATATTATATTTTTATATTTAATCCTTTATAACACAATAGGATAACATTTAACAATCAAAGAGAGAGAGAGAGAGAGAGAGAGAGAAAACTGAATTGCATTAACCTAAAGTAGATTAAAGAATATAAAAAATTATCAACCTAAAGCGAAGATGCAAGAAAAATAAAAAATAAAAATCCACTCAAAAATTGTGTGTGTGTGTGTGAGAGAGAGAGAGAGAGAACCTTTTTTTTGTAAGAGAAAACTATGCATGGAATGAATGAGATAGTGACAAATTTATAGTAAGAGAGTGTGAATAAGAAGAGACAAAAATAGAGGAAGATGAAGGGAAAGATGAAGAATGATATTAATGTAGAGAGTAGTGGGGAGATGAGAAGGTGAGAGAATGAGAGAATGAGAAAGGTTAGAGAAGTAGTGGGGAGATGAAAAGGTAAGGGAGGGAGAAAGGTTGGAGAAGTGTAAATATGAAATAAAAAAAAATTATAAATAATTATAAGAAAATGAAAAGAAAAAAAAAAAAAAAAGATGATGATGTGGACGTTGACGTGGCTCAACGTGAGCGTAGCAGCATTAAACGCTACGCTTCAGCTTTTAGTAATATATTGATTGATAAGCAATGTATTTACACTATCCGTTAGACATTTCTTCTTCTTTAGGTTAAGCTTTTCAAGTTCTTTGCCAACATCATCATTTGAAATTGTAGTACATATCAATATCTCAAAAGATTCTTCATTTTTGTTCATATCTCTTTAAGCCAGGAAAAAACTAAAAGCAGTCAAGTATCTCAATTAGAAACTAACCCAAAATCCAAGCAAAAGAATTTCCAAATACCAATATAGCAACCAAGTTACTATGAGTTGCCAACTTACCATTAGGAAAACATAATCAAAGAACCATTATCAGTTAATAATGGATGCATTCCTAAGCAATTGAATCGAAATTTGCCCTTCGAAAGTGACGAGCAAGTTCCTCCTGTCATAATTGGTTTGTTCCCATCCTTCTCAAACAGCTCATACGCGCGCCTTGCATGTTGTTCCCCGCTCTTCCTTCCTTCCAGCTGATGCACACTCATGGCAGCCTCAAAAAATTCTTCAAAATCCAATTCCTGCATTGGATAAAACTAATATGCAACATACACAAGTAGACAATCAGTTGAAGTAACTTTTTTTTTTTTTTTTTTTTAAATTAAGGCAATCAGTTACAAAAAACAGAGATTTGACTTTTGACAACGTACCGTACCATGTTGGCATAATCTAGGTCCCGTGAATCCTTCATTGAATCAGTGGAGTTCTTTATCACACCCTACTAGATCCACCAAAATTTATAAGCTCAAGAGTATTAAAATAATAGACAATAAGATTAGAAAAACATCTTACCATTTAAGTTTTGCATAGAGTGAACCTCTTATGCCAGGCCTTAATAGTGTGAATTGTTCCCACCAATAAGCTAACTGAGCTACAGTTAATGCCTTTGCAAGAGCCTGTTAACAATGGCAAAAGTCACATATTTACTCCTCCCATATATCCAATATGCACATCAAGGATGTTATATAAACAGTAATAACTCAATTCATGCCTCCAGAGTTCAGTATATAAATTAGTAAGAAATTTTGGATGATTTCTACTCGAATTTACTCTATTCAGCTAGAAGTTCTCAAGAGAATTTTTTTAATGGAATGGGAGGGGACTGTGTTGCTCAGAAAATTAATAGGTAGGGAAGACAGAAGTATATTTTAGGTGGTCCTGTCCAATCTGACAATATGTTGGTTAGACCAACCAATCAAATTCCCTTACCTAAAATATATTGCAAGAGAGATTTAGAATGGAAAATGCAACTTTAAATGAATGCGATGAGAATCTTATAATCCTCATAAGGTTCCCATCATCTGATATGTAATTTCCTGCAATCTCATAAATAATTCCCATCATCTTCTTCTTCAGGTTAAGTTTTTCAAATTCTTTGCCAACAACATTATCTAAAATTGTAGAACACATCAACATCTTGAAAGATTCTTCATTTTTGTTTGTATCCTTTGAAGCCAGGAAAAACTTAAAAGGTACCTCAATTAGAAATTAACCCAAAATCTGAGCACAAGAATTTCTAAATACCAATACAGCAACCAAGTAATCGTGAGATGCCATGAGGAATGCTTAATCATAGAACCATTATCAGTTAATAGTGGATGCATTTCTAAGCAATTGAATTGAAATTTGCCATTTGAAAGTGACGAGCAAGCTCCTATCATATCAGTTGGTTTCCATCCTTCTCATGTATGTAGGTCATTGGCACACCTTGCATGTTATTTTTTGCTCTCCATTCCTTCCAGCTGATGCACACTTATGGCAGCCTCAAAATTCTTCAAAATCCAATTTTCTATATTGGATAGAAATAATATGCAACCTACACAAATAGATAATCAGCTGCCACTCTTATCCTTAATATTTTTAGAAAGTTAAATTTTAAATAAGGCAGACAATTACATTAAATGGAAGTACGATTTTTGACAGCATTACCATGTTGGCATAATCTAGGAGGGCCCATAAGGCCATAAATCCTTCATTGAATTGGTGGGGTTCTTTATCACACCCTGCTAGATTAGATCCACCAATATTTATAATTGATCAAGAGTAATAAAATAAGAGGGGATAAGACTTAAAATTCTGAATAGAGATGAATCCAGTAATGCTTGGTCTTAATACTGTGAATTGTTCTCACCGATCAGCTA
Source organism: Quercus robur (assembly GCF_932294415.1). Lineage (NCBI taxonomy): Eukaryota > Viridiplantae > Streptophyta > Magnoliopsida > Fagales > Fagaceae > Quercus > Quercus robur. The sequence continues at coordinate 17,319,046 of NC_065536.1, read as the reverse complement.
ACTGAGCTACAGTAATGTCTTTGCAAAAGCCTTTCACAACTGCAAAATTTCACATATTCACAAATCCCAATATCTCCAATGTTCACATCAAGGATATTATATAAAATTATTTCTATGCATGGCTCTAGGTTTAATAATATCCTTTAGTTACAAATTCCAAATGGTTTCTACCCATTTTTACTCTATCCTGCTATAAGTTCTCGAGATTTTTTATTTTTTATTTTTTAATTATAACTTTTGTGTTTTATTTTTTATTAAAAAAAAAAAAGGAATGGTAGGGGGTTTGTGTTGCTCAGAAAATTAATAGGTTGGGAAGACATACATATTTTAGGTGGTCCTGTCCAATCTTACAATACGTTGGTTAGGTGTGCTAATTAAGTAATATCTACTTTCCTATTTTGAATAACCTTAGAAGCTTCAAGCTTATAAGAAAAATTGGCTGGCCAGATTAACCTTGATAAACTGGCATTAAATATGAAATTCCATGACTCTAAAATATATTGAGAGAGACTTTTAGAACATAAATTGCAATTATAAGTGAATGTGATGAGAATGTTTTTTAAAATATGCTCGAATCCTGTAATTGTCATACTAATCTTATAATCTGATAAATAATTTCCTGCAATCTTATAAATACACCTCACAGCTTCAAATCAATGCAATCAGAATATATAGGAAAAGAATGAGGTGATGATATCAGAGGTTTGAACCTTTTCTTTCGAGAATTTGTAGTAATAAAGGATCAAACATAACATAAAGTAACATTTAGGATTGCAGAACATAACACTGCAGATGATGTAACCTTGTGCTAATTCTACCATACTTTATAAGATGTAAAGTAAATCTCTAGCAAATAATCAGTTAATTTTGGATGTGTGCCTCTAACAGCCTAAGCAACTGCATCAAAATTTACCATTTGAAAGTAATGAACATATAATTATATAAGGCAAGTTCCTCTATCATAATCGGTTTGGACCAAACCTTCTCAAACAGCTAATGAGCATGCCTTGCATGTTGTTCCCAGCTCTCCATTCCTTCCAGCTGATGCAGAAATGTGAGCCGCACTAAATTTTTCAAAATCCAATATTCAATATTGAATAGAACTAATACACAACATTCACAGGTGACAGGTAGACAATTAGTTGCCACTCCTATTATCATATTATTTTAGGAAGTCAATTTAAAAAAATAAGGTAATCATTTCTAACAAACAGGAAATATGAATTTTGTTAGCATTACCATGTTAGCATAGGGCCTGTGAATCCTTCATTGAATCGATGGAGTTCTTTTTCACAACCTGCTAGATCCACCACTATTAATATCGTCTCAAGAGTATTAGCATAAGTAAAGATAAAATTTGAGAAATATCTGACCATCTTAAAGTTTAGCAAAGTTTGAATTGTTCTTGCAAAAAAGATAACTAGCTACCATTGATGTCTCTGCAAGAGCCTATCACAATGAAAAACCTTAACAAATTTACTCCTCCCAATATAGCTATAATTGACTCTAAAGATATTAAAAGGGGAAACAATTTCTCTCTGAGTGCCTAGAAAGTGGATGTTGAAGTACTTACCCAAAGACGTGGAAGCATGTTGGTTGCTGAACAAGAATTTAATCCTTAACCATAATATCGAAAAAATGGGATGTGAGCAGTCTTAGGCCAATCCTCACCAATTCTCTCCTGGCATCTTTCCTTCAAGTGGGGACAATTATTGATTCTCAGGCTTTGTAAAGAGGTGAGGTGGTGCATTCCTTCAGAAAGTGACGACAAATTAGGACATTCGTTAATTTCAAGCCTTTGAAGTGATGTGAGGTCGCTGATCCCTTCGGGAAGTGATTTCAAATTGGGACATCTAAAAATTTCAATGTTTTGAAGAGATGTGAGTTTATTGATCCCTTCGGGAAGTGATGTCAAATTGGGGCATTCATTAATTTTAAGCCTTTGAAGTGATGTGAAATTGCCATCCACTCCGGTAATGTAATCAAGTGGGGAACATTTGAAATCTTAATCACTTGCAAAGTGGTAACACATTGTGTGCCATTATCACTCTCATTACCAAACAGATCAACCTCCTCGCATTCCCAAATCTCTAGCCTCTTAAGGGAAGTGAGATGTGTAAATCGGGACAGAGATTTTAGTCTAGGACATGCCCAAATCTTTAGATATTCAAGAGAAGTCAAGTTTTGCAGCCATTCCTCTGGCAGAGACTCTATGTCCTGCATCTGAATCAAAGAAATATACTTTAATTTGGAGAGAGGAGGGGAGGAAGGAAGCAAAGAGGCTCCTGTCATATTCATTGTCGTTGTCATTGTTTGTTGTAATGGCTTCAAGCTTGCATTACTCAGTACTAGCTTATCTTCAAGAGAAGGAAATATCGGCATGCAAGTCAAGTTACTGCAATTCGAGATATGCAAATAAGAAAGACAAGGAAAGGATGGCAGATTTTGATGACTTGATGTTGATGTTGTTATTGCCACTTTGTTGTGATCATTATCAAAATTGACCTTGACAATATCCGTCCTCCACCATCCTTTTAGATTAGGGCAATCTAAAAGTTGTAGTGACTCTAAGGATGGGAAAAATGTTGTTGATGATGACGCCAATAAATCAGAAACCTCATTAGTGATTTCCCTGTCAGATATGTATTCTAGATCCATCATACTTCGAAGATCAAGATATCGAAGAGAGGGGAGTTGATACAATGGTGGTAGATGTTGAACCTTAGATTTCCATATTTTTAGATTAACAAGACCTGTTAGGGAAGGAAGCCAACTCGAAAATCTCACACCCATATACCCTTCCACATGCAAAAATTTTAAAGCATGGTGTGGCTGGAGACCTTCTAACAAGTTTTCCTCATCACAAACGTCTACGCCATCATTACCCTCCCAATTCCAACTTAATTTCAAATTTCTAAGATTCTGCTTGTCTTTCAAATTTGCAGCTTTGGCTTCTACTGCATTCACCCCTTCCAAATTTTTAACACATAGTTCTCTCTCACATTGTTTAGCTTGTTCAATTCGAATAGTCCTCCAGAATGATTGGAGGAGAAAGCTGCAGGGTCCTTGCTCACAACGAAGAGCGGTAACATCTGAAGAGAAGTCAATTGCCCTAATCCACATGGCATGTGAGTCAAACTGTCACAACAATATATATTAAGATGCTTGAGGTTGACCAACTTTTGAACGTCTCGTGGCAATTCTTTAAGCTTCCGACATCCAGAGAGCTTTAATGTTTGCAAATTCAACAGCCTAATAATAAAATTAGGGAGAACTTCAATGTCATTTTTGGAAAGATCAAGGTACTTTAGATATGTCAACTTGTCTATACAATTCGGTGTTGTCGTAATTCTTAAGCCGTGTAGGTCTAACACACGCAAGCATTTAAAGCTAGTAATAAGTTTTTTGAGTGTAGATTCTTCTTCTCCTTTCTTATTATAGAACTGGTGATTGGACGTCAAAATAAGTGTACGTATCTTCTTTGCTTTAACTAATGGGCTTAAATTCTTCTCAAAGAATGAAGCATTGTAAAATGGAAATGACAAATGACGAACTTCTTCGTTAATATTTGTTGCATTGGAATTAACAAGTGTGCAATCGATCCTTGAGACTGATTGTGCAAGATCATGGATTAAATCATGCATTTTAAGAGTTATATTCCCTAAGCGATCTTCTCTGACTTCTTGGAAGAGGGATCGCCAAAGTAGATCCATGCAATACTCATTAGCAACTTCCTCTAATTGTACCTTTTCATCTGATGATTGGATAAATCCTTGTGCTATCCATAGTTGTATTAATGCTAACTTTGAAATCTCATAATCTTTAGGAAATAATGAACAATAAGCAAAGCAACACTTTAAATGTGATGAGAGATGATCATAACTCAATTTTAGAATTGGTAAAATACCATTACCATTTTCTCCTTGAGTTACATTTGTAATTTCATTATCCTTGATATAAGACCATTCATCCTTTGTTTTTTTGAAGTATAATACTCTTCCTATCACCTTTATAGCAAGAGGCACTCCTTGACATTTTTGTACAATGTCCATTCCAATCGCTTCAATGTTAGGATCAATGGTATCTTGCCCTTTTTGAAATGCCATTTGCTTAAATAAAGACCAAGATTGGTTAATTGACAGGCCTTCTAGAAAATAGGGTGAGACTGTGCTGGTAATTTCTGCAACCAATTTGGTCCGTGTAGTTATCACCACTTTGCTTCCCTTTGCGCCACCCATCAATAGTCTTTTTAAGTTACACCACAATTCCTCATTGCTGTTCCATACATCATCCAACACAAGTAAGTACTTCTTTTGGTTGAGTTCTTTGCGAAGTTTATTTTGCAAATGATCCATATCAAGGATTTCAGGTTTCATACTGGTTGCAGATCCAATTATCTTTTCAGCAATTGTTTTCACATCAAAGACATCAGAGACACATATCCACATCTTCAACTCAAAATAACTCCTCACTTTCTCATCATTGTATACATATTGAGCAAGTGTGGTCTTCCCCAACCCTCCGATTCCCACTACGGATATGAACGAGACATTCTCTTCCACATCTATGTTCAATAATAATTCTATGATCATTTTCTTATCCTCTTCTCTCCCAACAACTTCTTCTTCTCGTACGAATGAGTGAGTTTGGTCCCTCTCCCTCACCTTTGTTTGTAAAGGATGCTCTATCAATTGGAATTTGTTCCTATCATTTGCGGTTGCATCAAGTCTCTCCCTTATGCCCTTTATTTTGTGAGCCATTTTAAAATGAAAAGCAATTTGGTTTGAGCTCGAAAAGAAAGTGCGTACCTTGTTAACAATTTTCTCACCACCCATCACCTTTCGTCGCAAGTCTTCAGTAGAGAAATCACTCAACAAATCATCAGCGTCATATACTGCATCTCTGAGCTTCTTGAGCCAGTCCCTGGCTTGATGATTCTTGTCTTGCTGCTCCTCTGCGTCTTGAAGTACAGCTTGAATAGTGGAAACAGTGTTCTTCAATTTTTCGAGCTCATCTTTGACACCCCAGATAGATCCGATCACTTCGAAAGTTGTGGAGCTCAATTTTTCAATGATCTTTCGTGCAAGACCAAACGGGATTGCTTCAGCCATTTCTTCTTGGTGGGTGAAAGAAAACGCTGAAAGATAGATCACAAGAAAGCTAGCTGAAATGCGAAATGTGGGAGAAGGAATAAGTTTGAATTTGCACCACGCTGACCAAATTAAGGAAGGTTCAGCTTTACCAATTTTCGTAGTGCTTCCACAGCTCTATCATGATTCGGTGTGACTAAAAGCTTCACCACTCAATCATGAGTCAAGAAAGACTCAAGACTCCGCGTGAAGAGGGGACTCTTTTGTTAGACTTAGACAACACATGATGTTGTTATTCAACTAAAATGGTCGAGTATTTTGACCTCGACACAAACGTTTCACACCTAGAGACTAGAGAAGAAAGCAATATTAAGTGTAACTCTTCTTAACATTATTTTATCTTTTTTCAAACAAAACAAAGTTTTGTGGGTCTTACTTAACACCCATACTATTTTTTTCTTGCCACATATTCTCAAGCACTGAAACTTTTTTTTCCTGGGTGCTTTTCTTAGGGCAATTTGTTCCTCAAATAAGGTATTCCCACATAATCATAATAAAAAAAAAAATATTTAGGTCATTGTATATCAAACTAAAACCTTAGCGTTTCCTAACCTTTTTCTCTTCTACTTTAACTTTTTCATAATTTTAATTTTGAAACACTTTATTTTTACCATAGAACCAATTTTTAACTACTTACTACTTAAAAAATAGAGTAAAAAATACTGAATTCTGCATAGATGAAAATACAACTTTATAATTCTTTTATATTGATTTATTTTCTCAATTTATTTTAAGGAATAAAATTACATGATTAAATTCTATATATTTAGAATAATCTCTTAAATTGATTGTTATTAACTATGATTTTTATTTATTTATTTATTTTAATAATATGAAATATATACTTATAATCAATTGAGATTATGGAGAAGCCAAATTATAATAATGATTTAGATTCAAATTCTAAACAAACTCATATCGAGGTGTATTTTACTAATCTTCCAATTGTACAAATTAAATTATTTATGAAAAAATAAATTAGAGTTTATATTATATTAGATTTTGTACGACAATTGCATTAATAGTATATAATTCTATATCTATTTTGTTATTAACATCGATTAATAATATTTATATTAATTTTATTTTCAATCTTGTCATTTAATTTTGCCCCCCCTAAACTGAAATCCTGGCTCCGCCATTGCAGGTATATATTGTAAACCATTCTATTTTATAGCAATGGATAAGAGTTCGATGCTTAAGAAAATGATATATATGGAATATATTAATGGAGTTAAACAATTCGTGAAATTTGTGACTCAAACAACACACCAAGGAAGGATTCCATGTCCGTGTATACAAAATTGTTAATGTTGTATGGATCACCTATTTTCATTTAGGATTGTTAAGGGTTATCAACCTTGAGCTTTTTCATGGTAAATCAACATCTACAATGACTTCCATTGAAACTCTAAATAGTCATGTCCAAAAAACCTCAAATGAATATGATATACTATTTCAGAATCATGAGATGTTGCATGACTTATTCCGCATGCATTATATGACGTTAGAACTAGTGGAAGAAGACCTTAGTGTGCAACAAGCTGCACAAGATTCTAATGAAGATGCAAAACAATTTTACAACTCCATATATTGAAGAATAAATTTTTTTTAAAAAATCATATTATGTCAAATTTTTTTTGTGCATTGCATGAATTGCCGACTATATATATATATATAAACACATTCAAATGCCCAAATAGAAAATATTGAATGACATGTTAAGCTTAATGCCTAAACTCTTTTTTCTTTTTTAATTAATAAATAAAATGATAGGAGGGGGCGACCTGTGTAGTTTTTTTATTTAGACGTTACCATAGTAGCATTCTACTCGTTGGGTTTAAGTTTACAAGCAGAAGAATTACGAATTAATGAGCCTTAGTTATTATCCTAGCCAATTAGCATTAAGCTGAGGGAATTAATTTTTTCCAAACTCATCTTATTGCAGGATTCAAACTTGGGTCCTCTGCTCCCAAGTGGATTGAGAGTTAGAGTACTGACCACTAGCCCACTACCCTCAATGTATGCCTAAATTCTATTTACTTATTTGGGCTTAGAACCCAATAATTCTACAAAAAAGACCCATTCTCAGGCCAGATTTCAAGATCAACAAAAACCCTAAGCTAGACTAAACGGCCCGCAGTCAAGTCCATCTAAAAGACTTGCAAATCAAACCAGGCTTTGATGACACACACATTTATCTTGGGTAAATGACCCGTACGAATTAGACATCCCTCCTGGGCTAGATCTCTTGGTTTCATTTTCAAGCCCAATTCAAAGTCTTTCATTATTATGACCCCTACGATACGAATTCAACACACCGACGTTGTCCATTTATGTCATGTCTAAACGACAAGCCGTTTTTCTTAAGGTATAAAAACGACATCGCAATAGAGAGAGTTCACAGGGGTTTTAGTAAACCTTAAATCTTTGTTCGAAAAGCAAAGAAGACACAGCCTCTCTCTCTCTTTCTTGTTCTGATCTCTGATTTCAAACCCTACCAAATACTCTCTCAATTCACCTTTTTTTTTTTTTTTTTTGTTCTCTATCTGAAACTGAAAAACAATGCAACTATTTACATCATAGTATTTACCTTTTCACTTACCTACGCTACGATGTCTTCAACAACAAAAACGAATGTTGTTTTGCCTCCACGCAAAATCAATCTCCAGAAGTTTCGAGAATCTCGAGGCCCAGAGCTCGAATCACTTCACTCCTTAGTATCAACTCGGCTGAACAACGATTTCCGGTCTCGCAGGAACAAGAGACGAAGAACAACCTCGTACGACAATCAAGCTGCCAAGAAGAACAAGAAGAGGAGACGCAGGAATGAGACCGGTGCTTGTTTGGAGAAAGATAAAGAGGAGAAGGAGGTTAAGGTTGTTCCTCGGCGCATTCGGAGGAGAATTGAGCTTCGGATGAATCAGGAAAAAGGGTTTTCGAGTTCTGGAGATGGGACTAAGAGGCTTAGAACACATGTTTGGTATGCGAAGCGCTTCGCTATGACTAAGCTTTGGGGGTTTTATCTTCCTCTTGGTTTGCAAGGAAGGTACAATACAAAAATAAAGTGTTACTATTATGATCTCTGTTTTATTGCTTAAAAAAATTATGACTTGTTAAGATTGTGTTTGAATGAGCTTTGTTTTCTTTATGTTGTGTAAAGAGTGTTGCGGTATATGAAAAAAAATGTGAGGTTTTGAAAATTTGTGTGTAAGCAAATAGATAGAATGAGCTAGAAACTGAAACAAATGGACCCTGAGAGATTTTTCAAAGTCCAATGATCAATAAATTTGAACTTACTAAAATAAATGGTTGAAGGAATTTTGAAAATTGAAATCAATACTAAATTTCACATGTCTATTTCTGTCAATAAAGAATGGAAAAATTAATGAGTCAATTTAGTGCAAGGTAAGTGTGACATTCGAAAAATCGGGGGTAAACTGATGTTGACTGGCCCTATATTTTATGGTTGGTCGGATTGTCTGGAAAGGTGTGAATTGGATAATGGACTGAGTACAAATGTGTGTTTTGAAGATTTTTAGTCTTAAGCTATATATGGAGAATGGTGTATGTGCCTTATACTATTTAATTGTTGACAATGGTTTTTAAATGTTTTGTGTAGAGGAAGGGGTTCAAGGGCACTCCTCAAGTGGTTCAAACAGGAAGTTCTCGTACATGATGCAAGTTATCATATTTCTGTCCAATTAGAGGGTACGGAGGTAGGCATTCTCTCTTCTTGTTACAAACTTTTTGATTCTAAACCCATTTCATTCACATTTGTTAAATAATAGGATTGAGGAAGCAGATCTTTAACGAATAGTTGAAATAATTATTTCCAGTGCCACTGGCCGAATAAAAAAGTCAAGCAATTTTTTTAAAATTCTATTATGATCAATGTAATCTGATCTTGTGTTGTATGCTTCCAGGATTCTTTAATATCGGTTCTAAAAACTCTGATGGTGCCTTCCCCTTCAGATCTTTCTGAAACTTCTTCTCGCTCTATTATTTCGGGTGCCATGTATGGAAGCGCTATGGTAGGTTATCTCATTAAGTGATCACTTATGAACAGAGATTATATAAGGATTTAGATATATGAATTCCTTGTTCTTTGCAGCTTCATCATGTTGGAGCACCGCTTTCTCAGCCAATTGCTCCAGTGACCTATATGTGGCGACCTGTTTGCCAGCAGAATAGAGATAGTGATGTTATGGACCATGATGGTGATGGCTGTGACAAGCCAGAGAACATCGTGTCCAGTTCTTCCTCTCGCCAGATGTGGGTGTGGATACATGTTTCTGCTTTTAGTGAGGGATTTGATGCTCTAAAATTTGCCTGCCAGAAGGAGGTATGCATTCTAAATTTGGTTCTCTAACAGAATCATATTTCTTTTTATCTTTTGAAGCTTAGTAGGCTTAAACTTCCAACCTCAAATGAGGTGTCATATGTGGGAAGTCTTGTTACTCTAAAGCTGCATTAAAATTTTCTGGAACCTACCCTATAAGTGAATGATAATCTCAAGGGATCCTTCCATTATAATTTAAGAAAAAGACATTGTTGTTGATGTTATAGTTTTCTTTGTAGTTGCATTAGATATATGTCATGTGTCCAATGTGATACTAAGTTGTTTTTATGTCTTTTGGTAATAGGTTTCAATTGCCTAGAGTATTAGATAGTAGAATAGAGAAACAGCTGGTGCTTAGATCACTCCTCACATACTCTTGTAACGTTTATTTTCCCCCTTCATGTGTTCTATCTTCAGATGGATGAGAGGGGCATTTTGATCAATTGTGTTTCGCTTGAAGGTCAACTTGCAAAATTAGAAGTATTAGGATTAAAGGCATTTCAACATCTTCAGAAGATATTACATCCTGTTACTTGGTGAGTTATTTAATAGTAGAAATGTCTTACTAAGTGAAGAAGTGCAAGATGGCTAATTGGTGTTGACTGGCTTTACAGTTCTTCAGAGAACCCTTGGCAATTGAGGAAGCATTCAGCTGTAGACTCTGACCATGACTTCCAATTGAAGAAGTCTTCTGTACTTGAAAATGAGGAGAATTTTTCTTCTCATGCAATCGTGTCTCTTAGAGTCAAGGATCCTCGCATAATGCCTGAGAAAAGGTTCGCAGATGTTCCAGAGTCACTTTCTACTGGTATGCTCAGCGTATCAGAAGCTGAAGCTAAAGAGGATGTTGCATTAGCAGAAATACTAGACAAGAACGAGGAGTTGTTATCTGGGACAAAACCTGGAGGAAATAGCATTATTTATGATAACAAGGATTTATGGGATAGTAGCAGTGGAGTAAGTCCCCCTATGGAAGAGCATGTATTGTGTATGGAAAAAAATGTTCTGCGTATGGATAAGTTCTGCCTTGATGCTTCAAATTCAGGAATGCTGAACACTTCAACCAAGGTGCAGTGCTCAAGATCTTGCCCTATTCTGCTTTTAAAAAATAATGATCCAAAGGGATTGCATATAGGGTAACTCCTTTTATCCTAGTAAAATCTCCAATTTTGTCTTACTCGAATAAAGCTAATTCTTACAATTGGGAACCTGATTCTTAATTTACATATAACACATGCATAATTATCCATGGTGACTTACTGTTATTGTCGATTGATTAGGCACCATTGTGTTTATGCCTCAGAAGAGTAAAATTGTCAGTTATGAAAATTCTGATTTAATAAATGGCTTTGGCTGTGGACGAGAGTTAGTACGACAAATAGTGCAAATTTTAGATCCTAAGAATCTGTGATTAGCCTTTTCTTCAGTACGTGCATGGCCTTCCATCAGTGGAAATTTATTTTTGAGAATTCAATTAGATTTATGTTAAGAATACAATTAGATTTATGACACTAATGTTTCAGATAAAGAAAAGCAATTTGTCTTTCATGGTTGTTTCCATTTGATATATTTTTTTTTAGGTAACTTCCATTTTGATATCTAATTAACATTTAAAATGAAGAGAAGCATCTTGATTTCTTGAATTTTTATTGCAAAATTTAAAATTATGATGGTCCATAAGATAGCTGATAAATCTGTTAAATAGTTTTCAGGAGAAAGCAGATTGTAAATTTATTAGTAACATTTGTTTTGTGGATGCTGACTAGATGGCAAAATATATTGTTTTGAGATGCATGGAGAATCTAACTGTCAGATTTTTTTTGTAATGTTTAGTATCTTATAAGTATTTGTTTTATTTCCTTTCAGATGGTCCATTATACTTCCCTTAAGTTGGGTCAGGGTCTTTTGGGCTCCTCTTATCTCTAAGGGAGCTCATGCAATAGGTTTGAGAGAGAAGCATTGGGTTGCAAGTGAAGTAAGCCTTTCAGCACCTTACAAAGTTACAACTATTGTATTCATTAATGGTTTTTCAAGCATTGAATGAAATTTTATCTCTTGCAGATGGGGATGCCCTTTTTTCCTTCAGAATTTCCTGATTGCAATGCTTACTCATTCTTTATGGCAAATGAAGCTGCTGTCTCTAATAAAAAAGTAGAACGTTCCCCTCCTGATGTCAGACCATGGAGAGTTCCCATTCCACCCCCATGGGACACCATCTGCCATGCTTTCAACGAAGGACCCACTAGAGTAGGAAATAGTCAAATTAACAACGAGGAGAAAATGTTTAATGGGAATTCGTTGTCCAGCTCTGATTCTGGAAATTGTAGTACATCATCATTTGTTCATCATGGTAATACATTTGACGGAGTTGTAGCAAGGACACACTTTGTGCTGACTGATTTCTTGAGAGAAATCCAAGGTGATCATTTGCTTCTATTTTCTCAACTGCCTGACAAGAAGACGAGTATATTCAAGTTATTGAAAGATGAAAGCAAGTTTGGCCCCAGTATGAATGGTATTGCCCACTTTAGTTATGGTCGGAAACTATGTTTTCTTAGAATTCTTCTAAATGCTTACAAGGAAGGCGTTTTCGAAGAGGGGGCAGTTGTATGTGCTCCTCAACTTACTGATATATCATTGTTGATTTCAAGGTAGTTAAATCTTGAAACTTTTATTTTAGGTTAATGAGTTCTTCCCTTACTTACCAAGGGTTCCATTCATTTAGAATTTTTAAGCTTCTCTTTTTACTTTTTTGTTCCTTTTTTTTTTTTCTTGAATTGGCAATTACAAAACTTCTAATTTAGGAAAATGATAGATGAATTGCAAGGGTTCTCAAACAACTTTTTGTGTGAATATTTAATGAAATGTGTATGCTTTGGTGCATTAGAAAGGTGAAATCTGACATGAAAAATCATAAGATATGTTGGATTATCTTGTTCTTATGAAAATTCTATTCTCTCAAATGCAAACTTTGTTAATGTCAAGTTCTTCTTTACTTTGTGCCTAATATGGTTTGAATACCCTTGATTAATATTTTGATTTTGATTTTTGTTATTGTTGCAGGTCAGGAACTGACGAGGGTGGACTTCAAATGCCTCAATCTGCTGTGAGATTGTATTTCAAAGAACAATCTCCTGCTAAGTGGGAACTCCACAAACCAGAAGATGCTATTGCAAGGGAATGTCATCGGTGGCCAATTGGCTTTGTTACAACTGGATTTGTTCGAGGGAGGTTAGTATACACGTCTTTGATTACATAGCAACTATGTACATCTATGGTCTTCCATTGTTTCGTTTTACTTTTGTTCATAATCTCAATATTGGATATGATGTGTGTAGCAAGAAGCCAGTAGCAGGGGCTTTATGTGAGGCAGTCTTACTTGCTCGTCTTAGAGAGGAGCAGTGGAATAATATGCCTAAAAAGCGGAGGAAGGAGATCTATGTCCTGGTTAGGAATCTAAGATCTTCATCATATAGACTTGCCCTTGCAACCATTGTGCTGGAACAACAGGAAGAAGATGTGGAATTTATGTGAGATGCCGCAACTCCTGTATTTTTTGTACATGTTAATGAGAAAATGAGATCTGCTCAATTTATTTTTTGCTATTTTTTTTATCCCTTAAATTTAATTTATTTGTTGGACATTGTACACAATTGGCTACTCTTTCTTCCACCCAGTTAAGGAGAGAGAGAGAGAGAGAGTCCATAGTAGAAGAAAACATGCTTCTCTTGAACTTTTTCTTTAATTATTTTTTATGTATAGGGGAAAAAAAGTGCAGAATGATGATTATCTCATTGACTCCATGTTTATGGTGTAGAAGAAATCAGGAAAATAAACGTTGTCATCTGGTTAGAAATTAGAACTACACCTCATTTGAGTTAAACCCCCCGTTAATTAATGTTTTTATCAAACCTTTCTTTTGTCTCTGCCGGCCCATGGCCCCCACCATCTGCTCCTGCCATTGCCTTCACCACCAATGTTAAATCTCTACCAATGCTGCCACAACTGTTGTCAGCACCACAATCTGTTGATATGACCTCTATTGCCACCAGCCCACTGCCACCATCATGGTTATTGTTGCCTTCCGTTGGCTTGCAGCTACTGACACAACCACTATTACCAATTGTCATTGTCATTAAATTGATAAGATTGAAAATCAATTTAAAATCCCTTCATTTAGCAAACACTAATTATTGTTGTATATACTGAGTTACACGTTATCATATATATTACAGTTGAAATATTGTTTTAAGATATGATTTCAGTATTTTACAATTATAATTGAAATTATGTTTTGAAAACATGATTATTGTTGCACGCATTTAGAGTTTTTTTTTTTTTTTTCAAAACGTTGCACATGCTAAGTTACACGTTACCATATAAACTCCAATTGAAATCTTGTTTTAAAACATGATTTCACAATTATAATTGAAATTGTATTTTCAAAACATAATTTTAGTTGTGTCTGGTACACCGTCTATCATTAGTACCACCACTCTTTAACATATTCACTTAGTTTTTTCCTAGTTTTTCATCTACTTGTACCTACCCTACCAACTCTAAATTGTTGGTCTTTCAGCTTAGAGGATTTAGAGTGGTCCAGGGCATGTTGAGAGGGTGTTCAAGACTTGGACAAGTTTGAAAGGTTATTCATGACCAAGGCCTAGTCTAAGGATCTGACTACTCTTGCCTCTGTTACCAAAGTTTTATCAAAACCAAATCAGAATAATGATCGTATACTCGTCCTTTTTATTATTATTGAGGATCTGTCTATTCTTGTCTCTCTTACCAAAGTTATATTATAGATCTCAATTGTAACCTTACAATATTGAGGGATGTTCAATGGTTAGAACTCCCCATGCAAGTATAAGCTCAGGCCTGTTCCATATTATATTAATCAATTTAAATAAAAGAAACTATATAAAATGATTGTTATATATTTCTACTCAATAATTTGTGAAAAATACTATAACCACAAAAAATAACACAACTTTTGCCACAACTTGCAACATGACAAGTTGTGAGTGGTGAAAATAAATGGTGATCCATATGGGTCTATACCTCCACCACTCAAAAAAAAAAAAAAAAAAAAAATCCCATTTCTTTTTGCTGAATTAAATAAAAAAAAAAAAAAAAAAAAAAAAAAAAAAAAATCTTACAACAAGATTGGCACAAGATTTCTTGCAATCTTGGAAGAGATTTTATGACGAAACATAAATTTGATTCTTCATACTTGCAAGTTGCAATCTTAGGAAAAGACATTCTAATGTAACATATGATCATATATTGACAGACGATTTAAATCATGCGCACTTTAGTCCAAGATTTCATGCAATCTTGTAAGAGATCTTCTGATGAAACATAAATTTGACTATTCATACATGCAATCTTTGGAAAAGATATTATAATGAACCAGTTATTGAAGGTTGATTTAAATTTCATGCATTTACACAACATGACAGTTGACAAATTAACAGCGATGGGTAATATTAAACTTGTGGTTGTCATTAAACTTGTAGATTGTGCAATCTCCCAAATTTTTGAATCAATAAAATTCAACACGATTGAAATCTTAAATAGTTTTACCAAAAAAATTATAATAATTGTCAATATGCCAAATTATTATTGATGATCAATTTTTCATAACGGTTTGAGATTTCAATTTTTGTTTGTTAGTTTTTCACACCGTATATTGTCAATATTAGCTACCCAATCCAGCTAAAAAAATATATATAACTATAGGATTAAAAAATGGAGAATAAAAAGACTGAAACCATATTTGCACTTCATACAATTTTTTTGCAGATTGTTTTTTTATTTTTTATTATTATTTTTTTTAAAGTAGAACTATAGTGACTTGATCCTGATTTGAATGGTCAAATCTTTGGTATCTCCACATAGCGCATCATAAGATGCACCTAAAGACAAAATTCGAATCAAAATGAATTTTGTGATTAAGACTTAAGACATGGTCTTGTTCTTGTCCCATGTACAAAAGTTTCAAGAATACAACTACTGTAGTGATTTGAAAAGCTTTTTTGACAGTACAAGGAGACAAGGATCCAAAAGTCTACGTCAATGCTGTAGTAGGTGAGCTGTCTGAATGAGTCTGAGAGCTCCATTGCAGTTCCCTAGAAAGCCTTGACTCCCCTAACAGGCTTGGCCAACGTCAATAACAATATAAAGAGAATCACACAAAAGGCTAAGCCACGTAGCAAAACATGCATACCCAATAGGCCAAATATATAGTTCAACAGTGTGTTTGTGTCTACAACTCTCTAGAGATCAGGTTTTCTTCTTCATGATAAAAGTTCGAGCTCATTTGCTCTGCTCTTTTTTTGTTTTAATTATAGCTCTTGTGGTTTTTGAGTTTCTGTTTGATTGTCAATTATTTGGGTAGTTGGTGATTCCTTCTCAATAAAACCTGCCTTAATAGAGCGTTTTCATCTTTGAGTACTAAGAAATTTTCTGGCTGTTTCTCTGTTTAATTTTTGGGGAGTTCATAATGACTTATATGTTTAATTCTGTGGTGGTTTTTATTCTTCTTTTTATTTTTATTTTTGGTCTTTTCCTCCAAGTAATGAATTATTGGACTGTTTCCACTATTGTGTAATGTGGAATCTTGCTGTTCATTTTTTTAATGATTTGTTTTTTATATTGAGGCTTCTTAAATTTTGGGTTTTTGAAATATATTTTTCAAAATTCTGCATAATTAGACACATTCCAAAATTGGGTACTTGGACATTTCTCAGCTATTACTGACCAAAAAAAAAAAAAAAGGAAAAAAGAAAATTGCTCAGCCATTACTGCATGTGCTCTATTTATGTTGAATATTTAAGTACACTGGCTTGTGATACGAAGGCACATTGATTTTGAGGTTCTGGTGATTCTTTTTCAAGAGTCTGCACTGGTACTTGAGAGTTCCAAGAAAAAACTACTGAGTCCTTGAAATTTCTTAGTGATTCCTCTGTTTTGGGCCCCTGCTTATTTAGATAGGCTCTTAACTTTGGTGTTCATTGGGGTTTTTTATTATATTTACCACTGACATATTTTTGCCTGACACTTTTTTCATGCTTTCTTAGCATTAATTGCTTTTTAATTTTATGCTCTTTGGTTGTGGAGCTTTATATAATTTGTAGGTTTGGCATTGATATCTTGTGCAGGGATTTCATCTTGGGGGGCCAAAAGATGTCCTAAATTCTCTTTATATGAGATAAATTATGTTGTTGAATCTTATCAATCATCTTATTCCAAACCCTATATATATCACATTTGAAAACAAAAAACTATATAGTATTTCAAATAAAAACGAGTTGATAAATTGATGACTATGATGATGAGAAAAAAAAACTATAACATTGGAAAAAAAATGCAGACACCAACAATCTGACACGAAAATGACACTTTAATTCAGCACTTTTGAAATTACTCAACATTATGTTTAATTAACCATACATATTGATAAATTATCCTCTATTTTCTTTCTTTTTATAACTGAAATTAGTAAATTAATTAGGAAAAATTAAAGAAAAATAAAATAAAGCATATTGTTTCCAATTCACATTATCTCAATCCAAAAATTTCCTTCTCTTTTCAATATTAATTCAAATAGTTTTATATTTTTCAAGACTTGGTGTGAGTATATTATTTTTGTTGGTTGTTAGCATGTGCACTGAAACATTTCTTGTAATTATATAAGACTGCAACTTTACATCTTCGAAACTCTCTCATTCTTTCACGATTTCCTTGCAGTTTATTTTTTGGGTGAAAAGATAACATGGAGGACAAGTGTGCAATCAAGAAAGATGTTACTGAAGTATTTCTTTATACTTAGAATCAAATTCTTTTCATGTTACTCTTTTTTCTTAAATTGAATTTTGCTAGTGGTAATTTTTGGCTTGTGCAGTTGATAGGCAATACCCCAATGGTATATCTCAACCACATTGTAGATGGCTGTGTAGCCCGTATTGCTGCCAAGCTTGAAATGATGGAACCCTGCTCTAGTGTCAAAGACAGGCATCTAATTTGTTATTTTTGTATTGATTATATTTTTCTTAATATTAAAGTGTTCTAGCAACAATAGGATTTGTTCAAGAATCTCTAGTTGAGACATGCATTTTGGATGTACGTTTTGACATGCAGGATTGCATATAGTATGATTAAAGATGCTGAAGAAAAGGGTTTGATTACTCCAGGGAAGGTTGGTATTAAAAAATCCTCACTTCACTGTTTTAGAAAAATTGAACCCCAACCCACCCTACCTGCCTCTCCCTAAATTTGTCTTTGTAATAGCAGCAATGTATTTGTCTCTTATACATGTTCATGTCCTATATATGTTTTCACCAAAGTCTATGCAGATGTTAGCATCATTATGACATAAAACAGTTAAATCGGGGTATTTCTTTGGATTTGTTTCCTAGTTCAGTGGTGCTCATATTGGAGTTAGTTTTTCCCTATTTCAATTTTTCTTCAAGTAATGTTTGATTACACAGAGACTTTGCTACATGAATTGTCTATATTATGAAAATTTTGAGCGAATGAGCTCTAGCACAGCTGACATCTCCTCCTCCCCTAACAAGTGCTATGTGGAGGGTGAGATCATGCGGTAAAGACTACTAAGTGTTTGTGTAACTTACCAATCTAAAAAGAAATATTATTGGAAGTGTTGAACTAACATCTTTCCCTTGATTCTTGATATGTTTGAATGGCGGAAAGACTGTCCTCATTGAGCCTACTAGTGGCAACACTGGCATTGGATTGGCATTCGTTGCAGCAGTTAAGGGTTACAAACTTATCCTTACCATTGCATCTTCAATGAGTCTTGAGAGAAGAATGGTGCCTCAAGCTTTTGGAGCTGAGTTGTACCTTACAGATCCTGCCAAGGGCGTTTATGGTGTATTTGATAAGGCCAATGAACTGCGAAGTAAAATACCCAATAGCTATATCCTTCAGCAATTTGAAAATCCTGCCAACCCAAAGGTATTCTTTGTGTTAGATATTTTGTGATAACAAATGTATGGTTGACACCCTTAACTAATTATGCTGCCAATCTTTGTTAGGTCCATTATGAAACCACTGGCCCAGAGATATGGAGAGATTCAGGAGGGAAAGTTGATGCCCTGGTTTCAGGCATAGGGACTGGGGGTACAGTAACTGGTGCAGGGAATTTCCTCAAGGAGAAAAACCCTGAGATAAAGGTTGACTTATGATTGTGTTTGTGTGTCTGTTTTGAGGGAGAGAGGGATAGAGAACTCACGTGACATGCTCCTAATGGTATGTTTCTTTTGGTAATGTCTAGGTGTATGGAGTAGAACCAGTTGAAAGTGCAGTCTTGAATGGAGGACAGCCTGGTCAGTTAACTTTTTGTTCATGGCCTGACTTCTTACTCTTCGTTCATGCAATTTCCCTTGTGTATATGTGAAATTCTGTACTTACAAGACTTTGAATTATATTGGTACAAGGAAAAAGTTCCAGATTTCCTGGTTCCATTAGTATGAAAAAGTCACCCCCTTAGAAAATAACAATTTGTGATACTTAATCAAACTAAACCAGACATATTGTAACTTTATGAGTTTGAATAATTGGTTTGAAGAGTATCAGTAGGTAACACATTTTGCAGATATCAGTTTGGAGTGCTATCAGTAAATTTCAAGGAGGGCGGGCCAAAATTGTTTGTTTTGTAGAAGGCTAAGTTTATTATGGCTTAAGTTTCACTGTTGAGTCACATCAGTGATTCATTAGCATTGCTATTAAATATAAATGTAACAGTTCTGTTTGATAACTGTACTTTCTGTTGTTATTGAACAATAAGGTTGATAAACGAAATAGCTATATATCTTCTGGAACTGTTCTATTTAGTAAATTCGCACAAGCTTTTCTACCTGCTAAGCATGCAGGCTTTAGTGTGAATGGAAGCTGCTCTACATGTGGAGCTTGAGTGACACTAAGCTGGTTTGATCAGGCTTTTTGAGGACTGGAGGTGGATGTTTAACCAGCTTCCATAATACACCTCTTAAGAAATTGCCAAAGGAAATTTTATTTAGTTTAAACTTAATGTAAAAAATTAATAGGAAGTGATGTATAATGTGTGATTTAGGGATGTAGTTTATTTGCGGTTGCTTTTGATGAGTTCAGCTAACATTTACTGCACCCAACTATTTGTTTGAAACTGATAATGGGAAAGCATCATATGTATTTTGGTGTTTATTTTTATGGTATTCTAAAGTCATTAGTCTAAAGTTAAGGGAGTTTAATTTCTTGAGCTAAAAATTTGGCTTGGGTCCTAGCTTGAGATAGGATGGAAAAAATCCTTTTCTATAATTGGGATAGAAGTTGCACAAGTTTGAATAACCGCATGTATAGTTGACTAACCAAGCATATGTGATATCATAGGCAAGCATCTTATCCAAGGAATTGGAGCTGGTATAATACCTACTGTTCTGGATATGAAGCTGCTTGATGAAGTTATTCAGGTGAGTCCAGAAACTATTTTATTTTCCTTCACCTTGATTTCACATGTGAAATTATGTACTTGTGCTATAGTTAGAAGTGTTGCATATTGAGTGAAAAGCATGAGCATAGTCAGAATACATTGTAATTATGGGTATGCAAGTAGAGTTATCTTTGCAATGGAGGTATAACTCATTTATCACCTTTGGAACATTATTTGTCATTATGGATGATTGAATTTTGGAAGGCAGATAAGTAGGCTCAACAAAAGGACATTAAGGACTAGGTATGTGAAAGTTTTGCCTAGAAAAGTCTTTTAAGTAATTTTATCAGTCTTAGAGGGTAGTTTATTTTAGGATTTTATTTTTTATTTTAGTCCTTTATAAGTGTAAAGTTCATTCCTGTTATACTTGGTTTAAGGGCACTTCATCTTGATGAGAGTCAGCTTTATGGGGCTTGTTTCTTTATATAATCCAGAGAATCGATTCTTTTGGGCTATTTCATGAATTATATTTTTAGAAATGAATAAATTACCCGTCACGCTTGCTTCAGGTTCAGTATGAAAATGAAAATGGTTCTGGAAGAACTTGTTTATCTTTGTTATTGTTTCTGTGAGTGAGACAGGAAAATAAAATTTTTACAATCATGAGATGGGTCATTCTCTTAAATGAATATGTCACACTACTCAGCTGAACTCAATATCTGCATTTTAGTATAAAAAAAATAATAATAATAAAAAAAAAATTAAAAAAAAAAAAAAAAAAAAAAAAAAAAAAAAAACAGAAATGATTCTGGAGACCAATAAGGAATACATATACATGGACAAGTTTGAGCATATTGTTGTCTTAGTTCTTATGGAAATTGGTCTTTCTATTTTCTTGGAGTTTGTGAGGGCTTTAATAATCGTTTAGTGACTGATTAAATACATTTTACAATGAAAAAAAAAAAAAAACAACAACAACAACAACCTAAGTTGGGCTTGGACATTCCCATTTAAAGTTAAAACAAAAGTTGCAAATCCTTGTGACAGTTATACGAACCCGTTACAGTGGTAGCAGAATAACTTCCTGTTTTCTGTTTCAATCTTGTTGAAGCGTAATGGCAATTACCGGCTATTGCTTACATGGCAACTCTCTGATCACTGGCATCTGCATATTTAACCATAGATTTTATTTCACGGACTCAAAATGCTTTTGGTAACTTTTTCAGGTATCAAATGAGGAAGCTATTGAAACTGCTAAACTGCTTGCCTTGAAAGAAGGTTTGCTGGTAGGATACTTACTTAAGGTAATGGCTCTATAAGAACTTTTTACAATTCATTTCTATGCTGAACGTGGAAGCATGTATTTTGCAGGTTGGGATTTCATCTGGTGCTGCAGCTGCTGCTGCAATAAAGTTGGCAAAGAGGCCAGAAAATGCTGGAAAACTTATTGCTGTAAGTCCAAGTGCCTTCTTTAAATTGATATAGAATCTTTGTTGCACTTCATTATATGTATTATGGTATTGTGCTTAGCTTGATTTAACTAATTTCAAAATTTGCTCCAGAATCCCTCTAATTATGTCTCATACAACTCCTTTTAGGATTTATATTTCTTCAATTTTCTCATCCTAACCCAGGAAGTAAATATTGTTCAAGGCTTCAAGCTCTACAGTATTTCAGCAAAGCTGCTGCTTGTGGGCTATAATATCATATTGATCAGCCCCCTTGTCTTCATTTGTTTATATAAATGGATCTTTAAAAATGAAATTTAAAATTGAAAAAAAAAATTGTGACACCCTAATGTTTTTTAAGTCCAATAATTTCAAAAAAAAATCATTTGAAAAAATTTCAGAATAATTTGGCCCAAGTTTTAATACTGGTGTTCCTAGGAGTTGCATAAGTATTGCATACCTGCTTAACTAACCTAGAATTGGATTTGATTCGTATTAAATGACCTACCTACAAAAAAGTAAAAAGTATAAATTCCTAAGTTGGCTTAAAACAAAGACCAGGTTGAGTCTGTATGGAAGTAAGGTTCAACATGGGTTTGGGCACTCCAAAAAACGATATATGCAATCCAGTTGTAAAACCTAAACTTGACCTTTTGCCACCCTCAACTCATTTTTCCATTGCACTTATGTGTAGGATTGTATCAAATGCACAGACGGCTTAGAGTTAGAGCTGTACTAGTCTGTGTATTCCAAACTCAATCCATTAACTATTCTGTTTGATTTTGTTTTGAATACAGGTTATCTTTCCCAGCTTTGGAGAGCGTTATCTGTCTACTGCGCTCTTTGATTCCATTAGGCATGAGGCAGAAAATATGACTTATGACTGATTGTTTCTGAATATCAGAAACTGCTTTATGTATGTTATGCAATCTACATATTTGAAATAATGAGAACTTCCTATGGTCTGTTTGCTGTATGATCAACAGCTTGACTAATAAAAGTTTGATAGATTGACTTGATAGCCTCAATCTTCAAATTTTTCTAAGCCTAAAGAATTCATATTTCAGGGTTACATTGCATTTAAATAGTCTGAGCTTTTGTATTCAATGAACATCATTTATTGCATTTTTATGATCCTTCAAGTCTATATATCTATGTATTACTGAAAAAAAAAAAAAAAAACCCTCTTTAGTGTTCATTTTCATGTCCTTCTAAAAATAGCATTTTTAGCGTGATGGTCACTTCACACTTAGATTAAGTTATAGTAAAATTTTTATTTTAAATAAAAAAATAATAATAATAAGGCATAATAAAAATCTACAAAAATAGGGCATAACACTTTGATTAACCCTTAACCCTATTACTTTAGTAATTTACTAATAACAATTAAGGGCACAAAGAGAAATATAGAAATTTAAATCTACTCAAATTTTATGACTCAAAAAAAATGAGAGGCACTATTCCACTACAAATCATAGATAATTAGTTATTATAGATATGATAAGAAAGTAGTTTCAATGTTCAAGTTTCTCCATAAAAATTCCACATTTTAGTGTGAATAGTTAAATCTACTCTTATTCTTTTCTTGAGAAAGATCTACTCTTCTTCTTGATTGCATAAGAAGAAGAAACCAATTTAGCATATAGTATTGGCAAGGGCTGCGCGAACGCAGGCCCCCTCTACCACAAATTATGACATAGGCTCCACCACTTGGGTAGACCTTAGGCAAGTTCCCCTCCTAAGTGCAATAGAGGTTACTAGCCTAGGCCATGGGCCTTTTTGATCACCCATTGACCCCGTCCAGGTAAGTATGTTGGTCTGTCATGCTCACATCTTATTTATACACCAAGTTGACCCCTACTGTGACATAAATTAGTGATGTGGGATGAAAGATGGATTGGTCATTGGTGTAATGTAACACATTGAGGCAGTGAGGCATAACATTGTTATCAACCAATTTAGGATTTTGGTTTGATCAAAACAATATTTTGGATGATCAAATATCAATCACTTTCCACCTTGGTGATAACTAACAATTCTGGAGGAATATTTGTGTCTGACAGAATGAGTCCTTCATATATTATGCATCTTATTATATATCTTTAAGTGTATCCATGCATATGCATGAGGTTACAAGCTAGTTTTCATGAAAGCAAGACACCCAAGTGTCCAAGACTCAAGTACTGCCTACAAGCACTCCCAAGTGTTCATGTGATAATCATTTTTGTGATAGCAAGACTCCAAGAATCCAATTGTCCCCATAAGCACTCCCAAGTGTCCAAGTATTCTAGAAAGTTCAAAATAAGTGTCCAATTGCCTCCACAAGCAATCTTCCACAAAGTTCAAAGTCCAAGTGTGCAATTGCCTCCAACAATTCACTATAGAAGAGCTTTAAAGAAGCAGTTTTTTGGCACAAGCCTAGAGAATCTAGAAAAGACTCCAAGCCTTCTACCATTAATACCCCCTTCTACTCTTGAGAAAACTTTACTCTTAAGAAAACTTTACTCTTATTTGTTGATAAGGAATATTTCAACAAAGTACTCATTACCTACATGCGCACCCATCACCTACATGCTCATTCATTACATATATACCCATTCGTCACCTACATGCTAATTAATGGGGAATATTTTCATCAGTCAGCTTTACTAGTCAGCTTCACTAGTCAGCTTCAGAGAACAGAAACCACAAGCTCGACTTGTCTAATGAGCTTAACTCATCTGAATTGGTTAACTCGTTCGTTTGTTCCACTTCACCACTATTCTGTCCCTAAAGACAGAAGAGTAAGGACATCTACTTGAAGCTAATCATCCTACTATGCTCAAGCGTAAAAACCGTTGCGCAAGACCCTCGTAAATTTTCGCAACCGCCAAGTATGGGAATACTAAACCCAATAATTTTAGTGCCGTTAGCCCATGTGCTAATGCCTACAATTAAGAAAAAGTGGTTACTTCAGACCCCTATATAAGCACCAAGATACATGAAAACACAATTATCAAAACTTTTTTGAGTTCATTGAGATCACTGTGAGTTTCTAACTTAACCTTAGGAGTGTCTTTGGCTAGCACCACACCAGTGCACTCTAATAGTATTTTCACTCTTAAGATTTTCTAACTTTTCAGGTTTTCTAATGACTGCAAGTTTGGATGATTGACTTACTAACGATTTCGTGCATCATCATTTGTAAATTGCATTTCTAGCAAATATCACCAAGTGTAGTACTTTTCAAAATATTAATGCAAGTGCATACATTTCAAGTGGAAAAACTTTCAAGTAACATTATTTTTATGGGAAATGTTAACAATGTCCTAAGGGTATTGGTTTAGGAACTATTTTTATAAATATTTTATGGGAAAACGATAAAGCAATTAATTTTGCTGACAACTTTTTATATTTCCCATAAAAGTGATGTCAAAAACTTTCTTGATATGGTTTATTAGCAATTGCCCTAAGGGCACTCGTTAACATGACCTTATTTTTATAACAATAATTACTCTGATTTATTATCTAATCCTTTCCATTATTGATATTTTGAATGCATATTTATTCAAAGTCGATTATCTAGTTGTCCTTTACATTCTTTGCTCTTTTTGAGGCTTATATATATAAATATATATATATATATATATATTTGTGTGTTTATATATTTTTAATTATGGGATCATATGTACTTAATCCGTGTGATTTGGGTTAGGTTGGGTTCTACAAGGCATGAAACATTTAAGTCCAATCCATTGACCCAATCCAACACATGGGGTGGATTAGGTTGGTTTTTACTTGAGAATTTATCAACCAACAAGATCTAGTTAGATTGAAAATATCTTCCAACTCAACCCAACCCAACTCATGTGTGCCCCTATTTTGCTAGCTCTAGTTCCATGAGCTAGAATGTAATCTCTTAAATGGAATTTAACTATTTTGTTATTGGCCACTAATTTTCTATTTAAGGATCCCACCCTATCCTATTCAAATTTGAGTTGTTAAAATTGTCAATCCATTCCCAACTCATACTATTAATAGTTTAAAAATATACACATTTTTAAATTTTATTCATAATTTAATTGTTACAAAATATTAATATATTCTGTATTTTGAGATTTTATTAAGATTTTAATTCAATGTATTTTGGTAGTCTAAAAATTTATTGTGATAAAATTAAAATATTATTCTTGAACTGTGTTAGAAAAATTCAAAAAAAAAAAAAAAAGGAGAAAAATGGAGCATTTACATTGGTATCCCTAAAATAGGATAAAAGCCTAATATAGGTTCTAAACCAAATAAAATAATGACATTGGCATCCTTACCTTTATTTAAAATAACTTTTTGCTATTTCTCCTAACACTCAATTAAAATTATTATTTTTTGCATTTTTTTTACATAAATTTATTATTATTGCAATTTTTAGGAACATATTATTTTTTATTTAGTATGTAAGTATTTCTATAGAAAATGTTTCTTTTCAAAACTAGTTTAGAGAGAAACTGTGGGGCCAAAGAATTTGACAATCTCGGCCCGCTTTATGCTAAGCCCAAGGCCCACGCCAAGGAGGAAGAAATGGCCGAGGACGAACAAAGAAAGCCCAAATAGCCTAGAGACGTTGCCGAGGACGATCCTGTTCTCGGCATTCCAGATCCCAAAAGGAAAGAACGGCACGACGTCAAAGGCAGCCTCCCAGAGCACCCCCGGAAATAGGACAAGTACAGTAGGACACCCATGGGGGTATGGTGTGGGAGCAATTCAAGGAAAAACTGTCACCTCCGCATTAAATGCACCCAACTAACGTTCTGGCCGCATTGATGAGGAAATGACCCTTGAACAGTGCGGTCTTGGTTGCCGCAATTCACAAAGGGTTTGGGAAGGTGGCTGATGGGACGAGCACTCCAGTAATGACCTGCATGATCAACAGATGGAGGGCCAAGATCGATTGGAAGGGGATATATAATGTGAGAGATCCTCCAAGAATGGAGGATCGAAAATCAGTAGGAAGAGAAAAAAGGAGAATACGGGAGCAATTTGCATGATCATAAAAGCTTTTGTAACCTAGCATTGAAGAAATAATAAGAACACTAAGTTCCTCGGACGAAACACCTGAGGACAAATTTTCATACTTTAGTCCATATCCTTGTTGTTCAATCTATTCATAACCGTGTCTAGTTGTTGTAATCCTCGCTAAAACCTAGTTCTTAAACCCATTCTCTATAAATTTATTGTATTGGGCTAGTTGGGTTTGAGTCTACTCATCCAATAGAAGAAGTGCTCGAACCCAGGCCCTACAGAAACTTTTCAAACTCATCTTATATCTTTTTATTGTGTGTGAATTTTGAAAATCTAACTATTGGATTGCATATTTTTTATGTTCTTAATACATATGTCAAATTTAATTCAAATCGGATGTTATTTTACTATTCAACTAATAAACTTATGTTTTATACATAATTTTATACTACAGAAACTTAAAATTTAAACATTTAATTGATGACATATCTATTTATCTTTGGTCTTTCTTGAATATTTGCAAGCATAGTGGATATGATAAAAACATGCAATCTAATAGTTAAATTTTCAAAATTCAAATTCAATAAAAAGATATGTGAGAGTTTGGAGGAATTCTCTAGAGAGAGAAACCTTTAACATTTCTAACCATCTAAAACAGTTTTTTTTTTTTTTTTAATTAATAGTTGGTGTTTGTGCTTTGAAAAGTAAAGAAAAAGTATGTGATTTGAAAATGAAAATAAATACAACTAGCCTCGTCTACAAATTCATCTGTTGTACACGATTTTATCAACATATTGTACATGGTATACCTATTACCTATATATTAAATACAAAGAAATGAAGAAGAGAGAGCAGACAGCAGAGCTATCCATTCTCCCAAAAAAAAAAAAAAAAAAAAAAAAGAGTTGTCAATTACAATGACGTCAAAATCAAATACAATGATGCCTAGAAAATTTTCTTTAGAAAAAAATATAGAGAAGGGAAAATAAAAAAGAAAAGTGAGGAAACTGAAGTAAGTAGTTGTTTATCAATTATTATAAAAAAAATTAAAAAACAATTTTAAAAAAAATTGGCCATGAAGCTTCTATCAAAAGTTACTGCTCACGTACATTTTTTCATTTCTTTTAATTATGGATTATTTAGAGAAATTAGGCCTGTGATGCCTCAATTTGATTGATTGTGTGTGAATGTGTGATGAGTCCCACGTTGGATATATACTAGGTTGAACTGGATTTTATTAACTCCTACAAGAAATTTCAATTGTAACTAGCTCTTTTGAAGTATAATGCAGATGTGGCTAGCACTTTTTCTTGACGTATAGCGTGTTGAGATTTGGATCTTCAATCTTCACTCCCTATTGGTGGAATGTTTAATGCCAGTTGTTATCCTTGCTTAAATCATAGTTGTACCCACTATGGGTCCGTTTGGATTGAGTTTATTGTTACTGAAATTGAAAACTGAAAGTACTGTAACAAAATAATTTTTAAATGTGTGAATAGTATCGTGGGACCCATTTTTAATATTTTTAATGCGTGAACAGTACATGAACAGTACGTAAACAGTATATGAACAGTGAACCCATGTGATGTTACTGTTCACGTAAAAAAAAAAAAAAACAAAAAAAAAAAAGAAACAAAACGTAAACGCAGAAAACGCAACTTTCCTTGCAATCCAAAGGCTCACTATAAATTCATAAGTTGTTAAAGATCATTCTGAGATTTAGCTTCTTATTTTGACAAAATTTCTTTTCATGCACTTAATGTAATAATGCTACAATTGTGTTAATTTAGTATTGAATTATATACATATTCTCATTCTTAAACCGTGATTTTTTTTTCATACTTTGGCACCCCAAACATAAGATCCTGACTTCGTCCTTATTAACAAATAGGGTATTAATTAATTTCACTGCAACTTCAATTATTCATTACTTAATTTCACTACTTATTCATTGCAACACTAGCAACCAAGAGAAATATTTACAAAGTTGGAGAAATCATTCATTAAAGAGAGACTCTTTTCTTTTCTTTTTTTGATAATCCATTAAAGAGAGACTTGAAATGCTTGAAACCTACACGCAAAACTTGAAAATTAAAACTCAAACAATAATAAACCCAATGAGTAAAACATAAACAGAAAGCTAAAAACCAAATGTAGAAGTTGAAGATATCAGGAACCCAGAAGACCCAAGTAAAAATGCCAAGAATGGATTTAACTTACTGATCATGGGACTTCAAAAATATTTAAATTTCTATAAATTTCCAATATTTTGAGATAACTAGCATGACTAAGAACAGAATTAGAGATTTGAAGAGAAACAGTATATATAACGATATTGAAGAATAAATTTCATAGTGCCAAATCACTTTAAATAAACAAATATAAAGTTAAAAAATAAAAAAATAAAATTAATGATTAGTTTGGTAGGGGCAGCGCTTGCGCAGTCCCCAGTGCAACAAATAATGACGTAGGCTCTTCCACTAGGGAAGACCTTAGGCTGGCACCCCTCCTTCATGTGCAATGGAGGCTACCCTCCTAGAACATGGGCCTTATGGATCACCCATTGGCCCCGTCCAGGTAAGTATTTTGATATGTGTCGCACGCTTTACTTTAGTACTATGCGCTAACCTCTCCTCTTCCTTACTTATTTCAATGTGGGACTTGTGGTCATTGAAAAACGCAAACCCAACATAGACACTATAATGCCATTGCAAGCCATTCAAGACTATCAAAAAAAAAAAAAAAAAAAGACTATGAAAGTCCTTTTTGTCTCTTTTTTTTAATTTCTCTCTTTTCTTTTCTTTTTTTGTGCTAAGAAAGTGAATTTATTAAGATGGTCCTCTCTCTACAGTAACTTTTACGTGAAAATTTCCCAATTTCCACCACTATTACCTTTATAGAATATATTGTTTTGCTAAAAGGTATGAGGCCCAATAATATATATCCGCAGTGAAAGTGAAACTTGTGCACTCGATGAACATCAATTTTTTTTTTTAATTGAACACCACCAATGCTATTATAAGTCTAACCTCAATTTAGTGGATAATGATTGCTTGATCTGATGTTATGTTATGTTGAATTTACCATGGAGTAATCTATCTATATATGATTTCAAATGCTCGTATTTGATAGTTTATGAAGACTGAAAGATCTCATTGAATCAGAAGTTTACACCTTAAAAATGAAGACTGATGAGAAGCTAACAATCACATTGTTTTATAGGTGTTTTTGTCAAATCTTTAATATGTCTCTGCCGGCTCGCGGCCCCCACCATCTGCTCCTGCCATTGCCTTCACCACCAATGTTTTAATCTTCACCAATGTTGACACAACTATTGTCAGCACCACAGTCTGTTTATATCACCTCTATTGCCACCAGCCCACCCCTACCATCATTATTATTGTTGCCTTCCCTTGGCTTGCAGCTATTGACACAACCACTATTGCCAATTGTCATCATCATTAAATTGATAGGATTGAATTTCCATCCATTTAAAACCTCATCATTTAGTAGATACTAATTATTGTTGCACATGCTAAGTTACACATTACTGAATATACACTTGAATTATTGTTTTCAAACACGATTTCACAATCATAACTAAAATCATATTTTGAAAACATAATTATTGTTGCACATGCTAAGGGTTTTTTTTTTTTTTTGAACGTTGCACACACTAAGTACATGTTATCATTTACACTATAGTTGAAATCTTGTTTTAAAACATGATTTCACAATTATAAGTGAAATCATGTTTTGAACACAATTTTAGTTGTATCCCCATACACATTGTATAATTAGTTAATTACCACTACTCTTTAGCATATTCACTTAGTTTTTTGCTAGTTTTGCATCTACTTTTACCAACTCTAAATTGTTGGTCTTTTAGCTTAGAGAATTTAGGGCAGTCCAGGACATGTTTGAGAGGTTGTTCAAGACTTAAACAAGTTTGAAAGGTTATTCGTGACCAAGGTCTAGTTTACTGCAAGCAGTCTAAGGATCTAACTACTCTTGCCTCCGTTACCAAAGTTTTAAGAGAACCAAATATAATAATGACCATGTATTTGTCCTTTTTATTATTATTGGGGATCTATCTACTTTGTCTCTGTCACCAAAGTTCTATTTTAAATCTCAACTATAACCTTAACAATATTGAGGGAAGTTCAATGATAAGAAATTGCGAACTCCCACGCAAGTATAAGCTTAGGCCTTTTTGGTAGTTCATGTAGGCCTATATCTTCACCACTCATAGCTCGCCACATGGTGAGTTGTGACAAAAATTGTGTTATTTTTTGTAGTCTAAATATTTGTTATAATTGGTGGTCTAGCAAAATGAAACCAGACGTTTTTTTTAAGGACTTTTTTTTAATTGCATAAATCATTTATGATAAAACTTTTTTTCCTTTTCTTTTTGCTGAATTTTAAAAAAAAAATTACAACAAGATTGACCCAAGATTTCTTGCAATCTTGGGAGAGATTTTCTAACGAAACATAAATTTGATTCTTCATATTTGCAAGTTGCAATCTTAGGAAAAAACATTGTAATGTAACATATGATCATATATTGACAGACGATTTAAATCATGCACTTTAGTCCAAGATTTCATGCAATCTTCTTTTCTGTCTTTTTTTTTTTTTTTTTTTTTTTTTTTTATTTGAGAAGGAGATTTCATGCAATCTTAGAAGAAATCTTCTGATGAAAGATAATTTTTTTTTTTTTTTGGTTAAAGATGAAAGATAAATTTGACTCTTCATACATGCAATCTTAGGAAAAGATATTATAATTAATGAACCATTTATTGAAGGATGATTTAAACTTCATGAACATGACAATTGACATATTAACAGCGATGGGTATATTAAAACTTGGGGTTGTTATTAAGATTATGTGGCATACCATTCACAGGAGCAAGTGGCCAAGGCTGGCATTAGCCTTAGGTCACTTAGTTCATTGGCTAGGACTTCTATTAGAAAAATGTCTTAAAATTGTGGGTCAATATTTACTTTCACTAAAAAGAAAAAAAAAAATAAATAAAAAAAAATAAAAAAAATATGTAGATTGTGCACTCTTTCCCTTACCTCCAAATAGACTCCCAAATTTTTAAATCAATAAAATTTAACCCGATTGAAATTTTAAAGATTTTTCCAAAATAATAGCAATAATAATAATTGTCAATGTGCTGAATTATTATTGATTATCTTTCTCATAACAACTTGTGATTTCAGTTTTTGTAATTTATTTTTTCACACAAAATATTGTCAATATTAGGTACCCAATCTTCCACCCAACTACACATCAAACAATCTCTCTCTCTCTCTCTCCCCCCCCCCCCCCCCCCGCCAAAATCAAATCTAAAAATTAGATTTCAACTATCCATAAATTAAAACTCATTCTAAAAAATAATAATAAATCTCTGTCTCCTTTATTAAATTTTACTCTTGAACCATGATATTTGATTTCCTATATAAAATGAATCTTGGTTTGGTAAGTATTTATTTATTAAATTGTGTTAAGGCTATCTAGTGATTCTATTGTTAAGTAAAGTTGCAATAATGCCTTTGATATATAATTCATATTATAATTTTACATTTAGATAGTGTTTATCTTATTTTAAATACTTTTTTAATTATAATTTCCTAATATGAAAATATCACTTCAAATGTGAAAAACTAGAGAGAGAGAGAGAAGTTGAATTTCAAGCAGGATATCGTGATAAATTTGTTACTAGCAATTAAAAATATAATAAAGTATATAGCTGAAACCTTACAAAAGATTTTTAAAAATATTCATTAAAAAGAGTTAAATAAAAAATAATGGCATAATACAATAGAAAGATAATAAAGAAAACAATCATAATGACATTCAAACAGGTAATATTGCAATTCTTGATTATATTTAAAAACTATATTTTTTTTTCCAATTTCACGTCTACAAAATTTTATTTACAGTACTTGAAATAACTATTTTTGCAGAAAAAGATTTTTGAAAATTGAAATTGATAATTCTACTTGATATTTGATTATAGTGCAAGAAGATTAAGTGAATTGGTATTTTATAAATTGAAAATAAGATGTTAGCAAATTCCTAATAACAAAATGTTAGATGTAACTTTGTATTTCAAAAAATAATAAAAATGATTTTTTTAAAATGTTATATATATAATTTATTGATTTTTTAGAAAAAAAATATTATTTAATTGGTATACTTAAAAACCCCACTTTTTTGTTTATTAAAAAAAAACAATTATAACTATTGTATTTGGTTTCAATTATATTGAACCGGCCTAACAAGCAGTTAAAATTTCACTATCGAGAAGAAAACAATTTATAACTTATATTACAAGAATCAACTTAGGTAGAATGCACTGAACCCAATCCTTACCTTATATTATTCATAGTGTTCCCAATTGAAGCTCAGATTTTTTTTTTAAAGTTATTCTAACTAATTATAGTAAACTATAGACTATAATATAACTATAGTATAGAAAAAAATGGAGAATAAAAATACTTAAACAATACTTGCACAGTTGCACTTCATATCGTAGAAAAAATGGGTCAATACTTGCACAGTGCACTTCGTAGCCGCTTCAAGTTGGCAAATGGATCAGATGGGATGAGAACTTGGAAATAAGTAGTTGTTTATCCATTATTATAAATTGCAACAACAAAAAAATTGGCCACGAAGCTTTTATCAAAAGTTACTGCTAAGTGCTAATGTGCATTTTTTCATTTCTTTTAATTATGGATTATTTAGAGAAATTAGGCCTGTGATGCCTTAATTTGATTAATTGTATGTGGATGTGTGATGTGTCCCACATTGAACAAATACTAGGTTGAACTAAATTTTATTAACTCCTACAAGAAGCTTCAATTGTGAGTTTGTGACTGTATAATGTAGATGTAACTAGTGTTTTTCCTTGATATGTTACATATGGTATTAGAGTCGGCCCAGTAACCCTATGTGGTCTCAAAGACACTATATCCCACAAAATAAGCCCTATCGAGAATACTTCAATTGTGACTAGTTTTTTTGAAGTATAACGCATCGAGATTTGGGTCTTCAATTTTCACTCCTTATTAATGGAATGTTTTAATTTACCGTTGTTATCCTTGCTTAATTCAGAGTTGTACTTCTCTCAAAAAAAAAAAAAAAAAAATTCAGAGTTGTACCCACTATAAATCCATGAGTTGTTAAAGATCATTCGGGATTTGGCTTCTTGTATTGACAAAATTTCTTTTCATGCACTTCTTCAATAATGTAATAATGCTACAAGTATGTTAATTTAGTATTGAATTATATAGATATTCTCATTCTTAAACCGTGGTTTTTTTTTTTTTTTTTTCATACTTTGGCACCCTAACATAAGATCCTGACTTCGTCCTTATTAATTAATAGGGTATTATTTAATTTCACTGCAACACCACTTATTCACTACTTAATTTCACTACATATTCATTGCAACACTAGCAACCAAGAGAAATATTTACAAAGTTGAAGAAATCATTCATTAAAGAGATACTCCTTTCTTTTCTTTTTTTGATAATCCATTAAAGAGAGACTTGAAACCTACACACAAAACTTGAAAATTAAAACTCAAAAAATAATAAACCCAACGAGTCAAACATAAACAGAAAGCTAAAAACCAAATGTAGAAGTTGAAGGTATCGGGAACCCAAAAGACCCAAGTAAACATGCCAAGAATGGATTTAACTTACTGATCATGGGACTTCAAAAAAATTTAAAATTTCTATAAATTTCCAATATTTTGAGATAACTAGCATGTCTAAGAACAGAATTAGTGATTTGAAGAGAAACAGTATATATAACGATATTGAAGAGTAAATTTAATAGTGCAAAATCACTTTAAATAAACATATAAAAAGTTAAGAAAAAAATAAAATTTAATGATTAGTTTGGCAGGGGCAGCGCTTGCGCAGCCCCCGGTGCAACAAATAATGACGTAGGCTCTTCCACTAGGGAAGACCTTAGGCTGGCACCCCTCCTTCATGTGCAATGGAGGCTACCCTTCTAAGACATGGGCCTTATGGATCACCAGTTGACCCTGTCCAGGTAAGTATGTTGAGACGTGTTACATGCTTTACTTTAATACTATGCGCTTACCTCTCCTCTTCCTTATTTATTTCAATGTGGGACTTGTGGTCATTGAAAAACGCAAACACAATCAAAAGGCGACTAGGGTGGACCGGTCAAGTACCCTCCAATGATTAAATCAGTTTTGTTTTGGAAAATAAGGTTCCAACTTTTGAGGAATTCTCTTAGGAAAAAACTTACCTTGACTTGATGTAGGCAAGTCCTTATATAGAGGGTCTAGGAGCGGTTACTTAATAACTTCCCCAAGATTTGTGGGAATTAGTAAGTTCAGACATCACTTCCACAACGGCTATGGAAGTTATAACCTCCAATCTTTCGCTACAACTACTACTGGAAGTTAAGCATCTATGAGGAAGTTACGGCGACAAATAAGGGTTTTATTCTCACTGTGGTCTGGATCTTCAACATATGTGAGTAAATCCCATCATTGAGAATTTCCTAAGTGTCATGTGATCGTCCAGGCATTTTTCCCATGGACGACCTCTTTAAACACCTGGCCCTTGGCTTTTGGACGAGTCAGAGATAGTAATTCTTTTGCTTCCCCATCAATTACCTTTATAGAATATATTGTTTTGCTAAAAGGTATGAGGCCCAATAATATATATCCGTAGTGAAAGTGAAACTTGTGCACTTGATGAACATCAAATTTTTTTTTTAAATTGAACACTACCAATGCTATTATAAGTCTAACCTCAATTTAGTGGATAATGATTGCTTGATCTGATGTGATGTTATGTTGAATTTACCATGGATTAATCTATCTATATATGATTTCAAATGCTCGTATTTGATAGTTTATGAAGACTGAAAGATCTCATTGAATCAGAAGTTTACACCTTGAAAATGAAGACTGATAAGAAGCTAACAATCACATTGTTTTATAGGTTTTTTTGTCAAATCTTTAATATGTCTCTACCAGCTCGCGGCCGCCACCATCTGCTCCTGCCATTGCTTTCACCACCAATGTTTTAATCTTTACCAATGTTGACACAACTATTATCAGCACCACAATCTGTTTATATCACCTCTATTGCCACCAGCCCACCACTACCATCATTATTATTGTTGCCTTCCCTTGGCTTGCAGCTATTAACACAACCACTATTGCCAATTGTCATCATCATTAAATTGATAGGATTGAAATTTCCATCCATTTAAAATCTCATCATTTAGCAAACACTAATTATTATTACATATGCTGAGTTACACATTACTGAATATACACTTGAATTATTGTTTTCAACACGATTTCACAATTATAACTAAAATCATATTTTGAAAACACAATTATTGTTGCACATGCTAAGGGTTTTTTTATTTTATTTTATTTTGTTTTATTTTTATGAACGTTGCACACACTGAGTTACATGTTATCATTTACACTACAGTTGAAATCTTGTTTTAAAACATGATTTCACAATTATAAGTGAAATCATGTTTTGAACACAAGATTTTAATTGTATCCCCATACACATTGTATATTAGTTAATTACCACCACTCTTTAGCATATTCACTTAGTTTTTTCCTAGTTTTGCATCTACTTTTACCAACTCTAAATTGTTGGTCTTTTAGCTTAGAGAATTTAGGGCAGTCCAAGACATGTTTGAGAGGTTGTTCAAGACTTAAACAAGTTTGAAAGGTTATTCGTGACCAAGGTCTAGTTTATTGCAAGCAGTCTAAGGATCTAACTATTCTTGCCTCCGTTACCAAAGTTTTAAGAGAACCAAATATAATAATGACCATGTATTTGTCCTTTTTATTATTATTGGGGATCTATCTATTCTTGTCTCTGTCACCAAAGTTCTATTTTAAATCTCAACTATAACCTTAACAATATTGAGGGAAGTTCAATGGTGAGAAATTGCGAACTCCCATGCAAGTATAAGCTTAGGCCTGTTTGGTAGTTCATGTAAGTCTACATCTCCACCACTCATAACTTGCCACATTGCGAGTTGTGACAAAAATTGCGTTATTTTTTGTAGTCCAAATATTTGTTATAATTGGTGGTCTAGCAAAATGAAACCAAACGTTTTTTTTAATTGCATAAATCATTTATGATAAAACATTTTTTCCTTTTCTTTTTGCTGAATTAAAAATTAAAAAAAAAATTACAACAAGATTGACCCAAGATTTCTTGCAATCTTGGAAGAGATTTTCTGACGAAACATAAATTTGATTCTTCATACTTGCAAGTTGCAATCTTAGGAAAATACATTGTAATGTAACATATGATCATATATTGACAGACGATTTAAATCATGCACTTTAGTCCAAGATTTCATGCAATCTTTTTTTTTTTTTTTTTTTTTTTTTTTGGAGAAGGAGATTTCATGCAATCTGGAAGAAATCTTTTGATGAAAGATAAATTTGACTTTTCATACATGCAATCTTAGGAAAAGATATTATAATTAATGAACCATTTATTGAAGGATGATTTAAACTTCATGAACATGACAATTGACATATTAACAGCGATGGGTATATTAAAACTTGGGGTTGTTATTAAGATTATGTGGCATACCATTCACAGGAGCAAGTGGCCAAGGCTGGCATTAGCCTTAGATCACTTAGTTCATTGGCTAGGACTTCTATTAGAAAAATGTCTTAAAATTGTGGGTCAATAATTACTTTCACTAACGCTCTGTTTGTTTCAGCATTAACATTTTCTGGAAAATTGCTCATTTTCCAAAGAGCATTTTCTAGAAAACTGTCTCATTTTCCAGTGTTTGGTAACGACCTTGAAAATGAGCTTGAGAATGTTTTCTAGTGTTTGGTATGCAATTTTTAAAAAAATATTTCTTTTATAATTTAAAACATGTATATTATGTAAACTAACTAATGTAATCATTATAAATAAAAAACCAAGGATGAATTTGGTTTTCATACTAAAATTTTGACAATATATACAATCAAAATTAATTAGTTGTCAAATTTTCATGATCTCTACCACTCATCTTGTTCATATATATAGACAGTAACGTACGTACACACACATATATCAATCATTTGTCTATATATATATATATATATATAAATTTGACAGGTGACTACATTTTCAATAAGTATAAATAATAATAACTTTTAATTGTCTACTCTTTTTGTTGGTATACTAATTGTCTACTTTGGTCAACCACAAGTCTCCAATATTATTCTAAATTATGTATTTATATAATGTACTGTATAATATATCATCATTACATAGTATCTGCCAACAAAAAAAGTATTTGTCAACAAATTTTCCTAAACAATTATCATTCATTATATAACAATATTATTAGTCCACGGTAAAGATTGTCCCATGTAAAAGCAATTTAGAGCAATATAGATACTATGTTTACAATTTTCATCTTTTACTTCATCCTTTCTTTCTTCTTCTTTTTATTTTATTTTTTATTTTTTTGCATTTTATGTACGAAAAAGAAGTAACTTTTGCCCGGAATCCATCAAATTGAAAATTTCTTAGAGAAAAAAGAAAATCGAGTTTGAAATTCAAAGCAAAGAATTGGGATTTTGGTAGAGAGGAATGAAATAATTACCATTGCAAATTTGTTCTCCTTTGCAAGTCGGAGCTATTGACTGATTAGTGAAGGAAAAAAAAAATCTAATCAAAGAATTGCGTTATAGAGGGGAAGAGAAACATGGAGAAAAGAGAGAAGAGAGATAGAGAGAGAGAGATCTATGGGAAGAGGAGAGACCAGAGTTAGTGACAGTGAGGGTGTGAGGAGAGAAAAAGCAAAGGGAAGAGAGAAAAAGTGAGAAAACTTACCATGAGAGAGAGAATGCGCCAAAAAATTATGTTTTCCTCGGCTATAGACGAAGATAATATTTATAGGAGATACAACGCGTGAGAGAGAGATTGTTTTCCAAAAAAAAATTTTGGAAAACAACCTATAGAAAATAAGCCTTATTTTTATTAGAGTTTTCTGTTGACTAAAGATAGTTTTCCATTGACCAGGTTTTTTTTGTACTACCAAACACTGGAAAATGTGGAAAACTATCTTTACAGAAGGTTTTCCAGCGAAACAAACAGAGCGTTACGCTCCCTTACCTCCAAATAGACTCCCAAATTTTTAAATCAATAAAATTCAACTAGATTGAAATTGTAGGGGTGAAAGGCCAAGGAACCCATATCTATGTATATATTGGGCCAGGGGCCCAATCCGAGGACGTAAAACACTTCTAGAAGGGTCTGTGCCAATAAGGGAATAAATGGAATCTAATCAGGGCCACCCCGGGGAAAAACGAGGAAGAATCCTTCCTCGACTGGGCAAGACCGAGGAGGAAGGGCATAGTCTGCCATCAAGAGCAACATTCCGGACCATTTCATGGAAGAGGATAAGTATTAAGAAGGAACAGGACAAAAGAGAGCTATAAAATATCTAAAATAAGGATGCTACCATGGCATTCAATGCTCTGCAGCTGGTCAAACATACTTTTCAGCCTTACAGTTACTCTCAAAGACTTTAGGGAGAGGTTGATGGGACAAGTATCAGAGTTATTAATCTAAATCTACACATGGAAGGTGGAAATAAGAGGAGGAGGATAGTATAAAATAAAGGAGGGACCTTGATAGAAAGAGATCCAAAAAATGGAGAAAGAAAGGAGGGCAGCAATAAGGACCGGACTAATAGCCTAATCTGGAAGACATACAAGAACTGATCTCCTCGGACCGTGTCGAGGGTGATTTTCTTTAAGTATAACCTGCATGTTCTTATTTTATTGGCATTTCAATCTACCATAACAACTATCTAACTCATTAGAGCCTAGATTCCCAACTCATTCTCTACAAATTCATTGTTTTGGGGGTTTTTTGGGCTTATGTCCATATATCTTTTGGGTCAGGGAGCCAAATTGCGTCCTTACAATTGGCGCCGTCTGTAGGAAAGTCTAGTGTTTTAGTGAGTTCAACGCTCAACATACCGAGGCAATGCAGCAGGAGATCGATCATTTAAGGAGGCCATTTTGGCAAGGATGCATGCTACGAGGAGGATTGCCAAGTAGGATACGATATTGGGGGCTTTCTATATCGAATACATACCTCACGCTTCTGTGGAGGGTGAAGCCTTCATTGATCTGGTGGCCGAGTTCGCTGAAATCCTATTTAAAAAATTGAGAAACAAAACATGGATGAAAAGTTAGCTGGCATGGTCTCACTACACCGGACCCTTTGTCCAGGAGGATACATATTGATGATGTTGCAAATCAAAGGGGATTCGAAGTGGGGCTAGTTTTAGTATCTCCTGAAAAGGTATTATTATTAACGAAAGTTTCCATTGACATATGCTTATCCATTGTGCTAATGCATTGTACTTCACAATGGCATCTTTTATAAGTGTTCAAACAGAACCATAGTCATGCCTGCAGTCCTCAGACCAGATGCTTTGGGGAAATTAACACTATGGCATCTTTTATAAGTGTTCAAACAGAACCAAAGTCATGCCTACGGTCCTCGGACCAGATGCTTTAGGGAAATTAACACTATGACATCTTTTATAAGTGTTCAAACAGAACCAAAGTCATGCCTACAGTCTTCAGACCAGATGTTTTGGGGAAATTAACATTATGACATCTTTTATAAGTGTTCAAACAGAACCAAAGTCATGTCTGCAGTCCTTGGACCAGATGCTTTGAGGAAATTAACACTATGACATCTTTGTAAATGTCTGGCAAAACCTAAGTACAGGATGGCCCCCTCGGATCACTTGCTTTGGATTGAGTATTCTATGATGGATTGCACAGTTCGCAGTACAAGCACACGGTCATTTTCCTTATTATTTTTTTTTACTAAGTTAATTTACTTAAGTTAGCAGCCATGCACTACTACCGGCTTTGATAAAGTTAGAGTGGCAATTTTTCATTACTAACAACAACATCAATTTTAAGTCCCATTAGAGGGAAAAATAACAACGTCACCATTCATAAAAATAGTTATTGCAGAGAAAAAAAAGACTCACGAAGTAAAAAGTGCAACCCTTTTTATTAGATAAAGGAAATGTACATTATGCATAACAGCAAACCTCCACTACAAAATAGGAGACCTATCTATCATTTTTTCTCCTAATTACAAGATGTTCTGCTATTAAGGCTGAAAAATAGGAGACCTATCTATCATTTTTTCTCCTAATTACAAGATGTTCTGCTATCAAAGCTGAAAAGCAAAAAACCTGTCTATCTTTGTTCTTGTTAATTTGCTCGATCAACCTTGGATTGTTTTTACATTTATGCACACATGATATGTGTTGAAACCCAAAACGCTGTCACACCAAAAATCTGATGCAATCTGCACTTGCTATGTGCCTTGGCTGGAGAAGAAGGATCTTCTTTCTTGCTTGGCTGGCAGGAACATCTTTGGCCTCTGCTTCCTTCGTCTTGACCGCATCATCTAGGGCCTAAGCGACATCCTTGGTTTCTGAGGAGGGCCCGGTTTCCTTGCCCTTGCCTTTATCCTTAGCCATCTCATCCCCTAGGCCTTGATCCCCATCTTAGCTGGATCCTTTGAAAGCCTTGAAGATTTGAGAGTTTGAAATTTCTAGAGAACTCAAAGATTTGTAAAGCGAAGAAGAATGATTCCCGGGGGCACCTTATATAGAAGGCAAAACCTAGTGGGAGTTATCCTGCTCGAAATTCGAAGAGAAAGTTACAAGCGAGAAAAATCCCGCTCAAGTTCCAACAAAATCCTCAGCTGTTGGATCAGCATCACGTTGTAGAGTGTGGGGAACATGGAGCCACAAGAATTTAATGAAAGCACGTCTTGTATATTGAAATGTCAGGAGCGTGACTTAGACAGTTATCTGTACAGTCAGAGGGGATGTAAATTGGGCGAGAAGGAACTATCATCACGTCGACATCCTCCTTTCCCCCTGAGGAGTCAGAAAGAAGGATCTCGAGAGGCTATTTAGGGGTGAAAGGCTAGGGAGCCCATATCTATGTATATGTTGGGCTAGGGGCCTAATCTGAGGACGTTAAACACTTCCAAAGGGGTCTATACCAATAAGGGAATAAATGGAATCCGATCAGGGCCACCCCAGGGAAAAACGAGGAAGAATCCCTCATCGGCTAGGCAAGGCCGAGGAGGGAGGGCATAGTCTACCATCAAGAGCAACATTCCGAACTATTTCATGGAAGAGGATAAGTATTAAGAAGGAACAGGACAAAAGAAAGTTATAAAATATCTAAGATAAGGCTGCTACCATGGCATTGAATGCTCTGCAACTGGTCAAACCATGCTTTTCAGCCTTACAGTTACTCCCAAAGACTTTAGGGAGGGACTGATGGGACAAGTATCAAAGTTATCAATCTAAATCTACACGTGGAAGGTGGAAATAAGAGGATGAGGATAGTATAAAATAAAGGAGGGACCTTGATAGAAAGAGATCTAAAAAATGGAGAAAGAAAGGAGGGCAGCAATAAGGACCAGACTAATAGCCTAATCCGGAAGACATACAAGAACCGATCTCTTCGAACCGTGCCAAGGGTGATTTTCTTTAAGTATAACCTGCCTGTTCTTATTTTATTGGCATTTCAATCTACCATAACAACTATCCAACTCATTAGAGCCTAGATTCCCAACTCATTCTCTACAAATTCATTGTTTTAGGGCTTTTTGGGCTCAGGTCCATATATCTTTTGGGTCAGGGAGCCAAATTTCGTCCTTACAGAAATTTTAAAGATTTTTACAAAAAAATAATAATAATAATTGTCAATGTGCTGAATTATTATTGATTATCTTTCTCATAACACCTTGAGATTTCAGTTTTTGTAATTTATTTTTTCACACAAAATATTGTCAATAATAGGTACCCAATCTTCCACCCAACTACACATCAGACCATCTCTCTCTCTCTCTCTACGCCAAAATCAAATCTAAAAATTAGATTTCAGCTATCCATAAATTAAAATTCATTCTAAAAAATAATAATAAATCTCCATCTCTTTTATTAAATTTTTCTCTTGAACCATGATAGTTGATTTTCTATATAAAATTAATCTTGGTTTGGTAAGTATTAATTTATTAAGTTGTGTTAAGGTTATCTGGTGATTCTATTGTTAAGTAAAGTTGCAATAATGCCTTTGATATATAATTCATATTATAATTTTACATTTAAGATAGTGTTTATCTTATTTTAAATACTTTTTAATTATAATTTCCTAATATGAAAATATCACTTCAAATGTGAAAAACGAGAGAGAGAGAGAGAGAGAGAGAGAGAGAGAGAGAGAGAGAGAGAGAGAGAAGTTGAATTTCAAGCAGGATAATGTGATAAATTTGTTACTAGCAATATAAATATAATAAAGTATATAGATGAAACCTTACAAATGATTTTTAAAAATATTCATTAAAAAGAGTTAAACAAAAAATAATGGCATAATACAATAGAAAGATAATAAAGAAAACAATCATAACGACGATCAAACATGTAATATTGCAATTCTTGATTATATTTAAAAACTATATTCTTTTTCCAGTTTCACGTCTACAAAATTTTATTTACAGTACTTGAAATAACTATTTTTGCAAAAAAAGATTTTTCAAAATTGAAATTGATAATTCTACTTGATATTTGATTATAGTACAAGAAGATTAAGTGAATTGGCCATTTTATAAATTGAAAATAAAATGTTAGCAAATTCCTAATAACAAAATGTTAGATGTAACTTTGTATTTCAAAAAATAATAAAAATGATTTTTTTTAAATGTTATATATATATATATATATATATATATATATAATTTATTGATTTTTTAGAAAAAAAATATTATTTAATTGGTATACTTAAAAACCCCACTTTTTTGTTTATTAAAAAAAAACACTTATAACTACCATATTAGGTTTCAATTATAATGAACCAGCTTAACAAGCAGTTAAAATTTGACTATCACGAAGAAAACAATTTATAACTTATATTACAAGAATCAGCTTGGGTAGAATGCACTGGACCTAATCCTTACCTTCTATTATTTATAGTGTTCCCAATCGAAGCTCAAATTTTTTTTATAAGTTATTCTAACTAATTATAGTAAACTATAGACTATAATATAACTATAGTATAGAAAAAAAATGGAGAATAAAAAGACTTAAACAATATTTGCACAGTTGCACTTTATATTTTGAAAAAATGGGTCGATTTTATATCTATATATATTTAATTTTATAGAATACTTTTTGGTTACTATTTTTTTTGTAGATTGTTTCGTTTTATTTATTTATTATATTTTTAGTAGAACTATGGTGACCTGATCCTGATCTGAATGGTCAAATCTTTGGTATCTCCACATAGCGCATCATAAGAGCACATAAAGACAAGAGTCGAATCAAAATGAATTTATAAGACATGGTCTTGTTCTTGTACCATGTACAAAAGTTTTAAGAATACACTACTGTAGTGATTTGAAAAGGGTAAAGCTTCTTTGAAAGTACAAGGAGGCAAGGATCCAAAAGTCTATGTCAATACTGTAGTGGGTGAGTTGTGTGAATAAGTCTGAGAGTTCCATTGCACTTCCCTATAAAACCTTCACTGCCCTGACAGGCTCAGCCAACATCAATAACAATATATAAAGAGAATCACACAAATATGAAATAGCTAAGCTAGCAAAACATGCATACCCAATAGGCCAAATATATAGTCCAACAGTGTGTGTATCTACAACTATTTAGAGATAAGGTTCTCTTCTCCATGATTAAAGTTCAAGATCATTTGCTCTCTTCTTTTCTTGTTTTAATTGTAGCTCTTGTGGTTTTTGACTTTTTGTTTGATTGTCAATTATTTGGGTAGTTGGAGATTCCTTCTTAATAAAGTGTTTCCATCTTTGGGTACTAAGAAATTTCCTAGCTGTTGCTCTGTTTAATTTTGGGGAGTTCATAATGACTTATATGTTTAATTCGGTGGAGGTTGTTGTTGTTTTTTAATTTTTGGCATTTTCCTCCAAGTAATGAATTATTGTCTTCTCCAAAAAAAAAAAAAAAAAAAAAAAAAAAAAAAAAAAAAAAAAAAAAAAAAAAAAAAGAGTAAAGAATTATTGGACGTTTTCCTCATAGGCAAGCATCTTATCCAAGGAATTGGAGCTGGTATAATACCTACTGTTCTGGATACGAAGCTGCTTGATGAAGTTATTCAAGGGAGTCCAGAAACCATTTTATTTTCCTTCACCTTGGTTTCACATGTGAAATTATGTACTTGTGCTATAGTTAGAAGTGTTGCATATTGAGTGAAAAGCATGAGCATAGTCAGAATACATTGTAATTATGGGTATGCAAGTAGAGTTGTCTTTGCAATGGTCGTATAACTCA
Organism: Quercus robur; assembly: GCF_932294415.1. NCBI lineage: Eukaryota > Viridiplantae > Streptophyta > Magnoliopsida > Fagales > Fagaceae > Quercus > Quercus robur. Next base: position 17,274,276 of record NC_065536.1, on the reverse strand, counting down.
TTTATCACCTTTGGAACATTATTTTATCATTATAGTCCAACAGTGTGTGTATCTACAACTATTTAGAGATAAGGTTCTCTTCTCCATGATTAAAGTCCAAGATCATTTGCTCTCTTCTTTTCTTGTTTTAATTGTAGCTCTTGTGGTTTTTGACTTTTTGTCTGATTGTCAATTATTGGGTAGTTGGAGATTCCTTCTTAATAAAGTGTTTCCATCTTTGGGTACTAAGAAATTTCCTGACTGTTGCTCTGTTTAATTTTGGGGAGTTCATAATGACTTATATGTTTAATTCAGTGGAGGTTGTTGTTGTTTTTTAATTTTTGGCATTTTCTTCCAAGTAATGAATTATTGTCTTCTCCCAAAAAAAAAAAAAATGTAATGAATTATTGGACTTTTTCCTCATAGGCAAGCATCTTATCCAAGGAATTGGAGCTGGTATAATACCTACTGTTCTGGATATGAAGCTGCTTGATGAAGTTATTCAAGGGAGTCCAGAAACTATTTTATTTTCCTTCACCTTGATTTCACATGTGAAATTATGTACTTGTGCTATAGTTAGAAGTGTTGCATATTGAGTGAAAAGCATGAGCATAGTCAGAATACATTGTAATTATGGGTATGCAAGTAGAGTTGTCTTTGCAATGGACGTATAACTCATTTATCACCTTTGGAACATTATTTTATCATTATAGATGATTGAAATTTGGAAGGCAGATAAGTAGGCTCAACAAAAGGACATTAAGGACTAGGTTTGTGAAAGTTTTGCCTAGAAAAGTCTTTTATGTAATTTTATCAGTCTTAGAGTGTTGTTTATTTTAGGATTTTATTTTTTATTTTAGTCCTTTATAGGTGTAAAGTTCATTCCTGTTATACTTGGTTTAAGGGCATTTCGTCTTGATGAGAGTCAGCTTTATGGGGCTTGTAATGGGTCTTGTTTCTTTATATCATCTAGAGAATCAATTCTTTTGGGCTATTTCATGAATTATATTTTTAGAAATGAATAAATTACCCATCACGCTTGCTTCAGGTTCGGTATGAAAATGAAAATGGTTCTGGAAGACCTTGTTTATCTTTGTTATTGTTTCTGTGAGTGAGAGGAAAATAAAATTTTTACAATTATGAAATGGGTCATTCTCTTAAATGAATATGTCACATTACTCAGCTGAACTCAATATCAGCATTTTTGTATAAAAAAACAGAAATGATTCTGGAGATCAATAAGGAATACATATACATGGATAAGTTTGAGCATATTGTCGTCATGTTCTTTTGGAAATTGGTCTTTCTATTTTCTTGGAGTTTGTGAGGGCTTTAATAATCATTTAGCGACTGATTAAATATATTTTACATTGAAAAAAAAAAAGTTGGGCTTGGACTTTCCCATTCAAAGTTAAAACAAAAGTTGCAAATCCTTGTGACAGTTATACGAACCTGTTACAGTGGAAGCAGAATAACGTTCTGTTTCAATCTTGTTGAAGCGTAGTGGCAATTACCGGCTATTGTTTACATGGCAACTCTCTGATCACTGGCATCTGCATATTCAGCCATAGATTTTATTTCACAGACTCAAAATGCTTTTGGTGACTTTTTCAGGTATCAAGTGAGGAAGCCATTGAAACTGCTAAACTGCTTGCCTTGAAAGAAGGTTTGCTGGTAGGATACTTACTTAAGGTAATGGCTCTATAAGAACTTTTTACAATTCGTTTCTATGCTGAACGTGGAAGCATGTATTTTGCAGGTTGGGATTTCATCTGGTGCTGCAGCTGCTGCTGCACTAAAATTGGCAGAGGCCAGAAAATGCTGGAAAACTTATTGCTGTAAGTCCAAGTGTCTTCTTTAAATTGATATAGAATCTTTGTTGCGCTTCATTAAATGTATTTTGGTATTGTGCTTAGCTTGATTTAACTAATTTCAAAATTTGCTCCAGAATCCCTCTAATTATGTCTCATACAACTCTTAGGATTTATATTTCTTCAATTTTCTCATCCTAACCCTGGAGGTAAATATTGTTCAAGGCTTCAAGCTGTACAGTACTTCTGCAAAGCTGCTACTTGTGGGCTATAATATCATATTGATCAGTCTCCTTTGTCTTCATTTTTTTATATAAATGGATCTTTAAAAATAAAATTTTAAATTGAAAAAAAAATTTGTGACACCCTAATGCTTTTTAAGTCCAATAATTTAAAAAAAAAAAAAATCATTTGAAAAAAATTTCAGAATATTTAGGCCCAAGTTTTAATACTGGTGTTCGTAGGAGTTGCATTAGTATTGCATACCTGCTTAACTAACCTAGAATCGGATTTGATTCATATTAAATGACCTACCTACTAAAAAGTATAAATTCCTAAGTTGGCTTAAAACAAAGACCAGGTTGAGTCTGTATGAAAGTAAGGTTCAATATGGGTTTGGGCACTCCAAAAAACGATATATGCAATCCAGTTGTCAGACCTAAACTTTGACCTTTTGCCACCCTTAACTCATTTTTCCATTGCAATTATGTGTAGGATTGTATAAAATGCACAGACGGCTTAGAGTTAGAGCTGTACTAGTCTGTGTATTCCAAACTCAAGTCCATTAACTATTCTGTTTGATTTTGTTTTGAATACAGGTTATCTTTCCCAGCTTTTGGAGAGCGTTATCTGTCTACTGCACTCTTTGATTCCATTAGGCATGAGGCAGAAAATATGACTTATGACTGATTGTTTCTGAATATCAGAAACTGCCTTATGTATGTTGTGCAATCTACATATTTGAAATAATGAGTACTTCCTATGGTCTGTTTGCTGTATGATCAACAGCTTGACTAATAAAAGTTTGATAGATTGACTTGATAGCCTCAATCTTCAAATTTTCTAAGCCTAAAGAATTCATATTTCAGGGTTACATTGCATTTAAATAGTCTGAGCTTTCATTTTCAATGAACACCATGATCCTTCCAGTCTATATATCTATGTATTACTGAAAAAAAAAAAAAAAAAAAAAAAAAAAAAAACTCTTTGACATTCATTTTCATGTCCTTCTAAAAATAGCACGCCAATGTCCTTCTAAAAATAGCACTTTTGGCGTGATGACATTTTACAAAAATACAAATTTTTTTGTGAAGTGAGGGAGGCAAGGATTGAGATTGAAGTATCCGGAAAGGGATTTCACACTTAGATTAAGTTATAGTAAAATTTTTATCTTGAATAAAAAAAAAAAATAATAATAATAAGGCATAACAAAAATCTACAAAAATAGGGCATAACACTTCGATTAACCCTTAACCCTATTACTTTAGTAATTTACTAATAACAATTAAGGGCACAAAGAGAAATATAGAAATTTAAATCTAATGACAAACAATTAAGGGCACAAAGAGAAATATAGAAATTTAAATCTAATCAAATTCCATAACACATAAAAATGAGAGGCACTGTTCCACAACATTTTCATCACAAATTATAGATTAGAGCACTCACAGCAGTGGAGCTATATAGCTATTTTAGCTCCACCAAAACACAAAAAACCACCATCCAACAGTGGAGCTATAGCTATTTTTTTTAGCTTCATTGCTACAGTTCACATCTATAAATAGATGTGCATTGTAGCTGAGAGCTAAAAAATAAAATAATTTTTTATTCTCACTCCCTATTAAAATATTATTTATTTGTTTTTCCTTTTCAGTTCAGAACTTTCAACTCTCACCTCTCTCTCTCTCAACTCTCTCAGCTCTCTCTCAACTTCCTCTCACCGTTGCCAGCCCACCCCCACGCTGCCGATCCACGTTGCCAACCCATTTCACCCTTACTTGTTTTTTTTTTTTTTTTCCCCCTGTTGTGGGCTGTGGTGTGGTGGTGGTTGTGGTTGTGGTTGTGCGGGTAGATCGGCATCAGTGGATGGCTGGGTTCGTCGACATCAGTGGATATATTACCTAATGAGGAATGGAGTAGATCGGCGTCGGTGGGTGGCTAGGTTCATCAGTGGGTGGGTGGGTTTGTGGGTAGATCAGTGTGTTTGCGGTGGTGGCTCGAGTGGGTTTCGTGTTGGTGGGTGTGGGTGTTGCCTAGTGGGTGTGGGCTTGGTTGATTTTTTTTTTCTTTGTTGTGGGCTGTGGTGGTGGTGGTAGTTGTGGTTATGGTTGTGTGTGTGGCTGTGATGGTTGTATGTAGTGAATATTTTATTTTATTGTAGTGAGATAGATTATTTTATTATAGTAGATATATTATTTTATTGTGTTGAAAGCTAAAATAGATCCACTATTGCAACGTGTCTATTGTGAATGCTCTTATAGGATAAAAAAATAGTTTCAATGTTCAAGTTTCTCCATAAAAATACATGACACATAAAAATTCCACATTTTAGTGTGAGTAGTTAAATCTACTCTTCCTTGAGAAAGATCTACTCTTATTCTTTATTGCGTATGAAGAAGAAACCAATTTAGAATATAGTATTGACAGGGGCCGTGCGAACGCAGGCCCCCTCTACCACAAACTATGACATAGGCTCCACCACTTCGGTAGACCTTAGGTAAGCACCCCTCCTAAGTGCAATGGAGGTCACTAGCCTAGGCCATGGGCCTTCTTGATCACCCATTGACCCCGTCCAGGTAAGTATGCTGGCATGTGAAGCTCACGTCTTATTTATACACCAAGTTGACCCCTACTCTGACATAAATTAGTGATGTGGTATGAAAGATGGATTGTTGTAATGTAACACATTGAGGCAGTGAGGCATAACATTGTTGTCAACCAATTTAGGATTTTGGTTTTATCAAAACAATATTTTGGGTGATCAAATATCAATCACTTTCCACCTTGGTGATAACTAACAATTCTGGAGGAATTTTTTAGTCTGCCAGAACAAGTCCTTCGTATACTTACCTCATTGTTGAGGTGCTTTCTGTCAGAAAGTTTTTACAATTCCACATCCAGCCTTCAACTTTGTGTTATACCAATGATAAACCAATTTTGCTAAGAGGTTTATAGTTCAACTAGTATATCCTAGTGTTTTTAATAGCAACATTCAATGTTTAAATCTCCTCTCCTTCATTATATCTATCAAATTTATTATGAAAAATGAAAAAGAAAGATAAACCAATGTTAATGGATGCTTTGTCAAGATTAAGTAATTCGGATACAAATGAAAAACCAAAACCAATCTTCCAAAATTCTTGGAAATCCATATGAGATATATCCGTACATAATTTGAACTTCAAGAGAATACCTTTCAAAAAAAAAGTTCTCCTATAGTCCTATACTATTCCAAAATGTGAAGAAGAATTTTTTCCCATGTAAGTATGTGTATTTCCTACGCAAAAAATCCCTAGTGTGCATGTAATGCGAAGAATCCTTTCCCATATTTGCATTTCCATGTCACCACGTGAACTGGAGAAGTCATTTTCATGAAAGCGAGACTCCAAGTACTGCCCACAAGCACTCCAAGTGTTCATGTGATAATCATTTTCGTGATAGCAAGACTCCAAGAGTCCAATTGTCCCCATAGAAGAGCTTTAAAGAAGCAGTTTTGTGGCACAAGCAGGGAGAATCTATAAAAGACTCCAACCCTTCTACCTTTAATACCCCTTCTACTCTTGGGATAACTCTCTCATTTGTTGATAAGGAATATTTCTACAAAGTACTCATTACCTACATGTGCACCCGTCACCTACAAGCTCATTCATCACATATATGCCCATTCGTCACCTACATGCTAATTAATGGGGAATATTTTCATCAGCCAACTTTACCAGTCAGCTTTAGAGAACAAAAACCACAAGCTCGACTTGTCTAATGAGCTTAACTCATATGAATTGGTTAAGTACTCGTTCGTTTGCTCCACTTCACCTAAAACCATCTAATTGAGTAGTCCAACTTCACCACTATTCTGTCATCTCTAAAGATGGAAGAGTAAAGACATCTACTTGAAGCTAATCATCCTACTATGCTCAAGTGTAGAAACCACTGCGCAAGACCCTCTTACATTTTCACAACTGCCAAGTATGGGAATACTAAACCCAATAATATCAGTGCCGTTAGCCCATGTCTCCACTATGCTAATCCCTACAATTCAACAAAAGTGGTTACTTCAGACCCCTATATAAACACCAAGATACCAGTCTCAAGGTACGTGAAAACACAATTCTCAAAAAAATTTGAGTTCATTGAGATCATTGTGAGTTTATAACTTAATCTTAGGAGTGTCTTTGGCCGACACTACACCACTGCACTTTGAAAGTATTTTCACTCTTAAGATTTTCTAACTCTTCAGGTTTTCTAACGACTGCGAGTTTGGACAATTCAACTTACTGACAATCTCGTGCATCATCATTTGTAAATTGTATTCCCAGCAAATATCACCAAGTGTAATACTTTTCAAAATATTAATGCAAGTATATACATTTTAAGTGGAAAAACTTTCAAGTAACATTATTTTATGGGAAATGTTAACAATGCCCTAAGGGCATTGGTTTATAAACTATTTTTAGAAATATTTTATGAGAAAATAATAAAGCAATTAATTTTTCTGACAACTTTTTATATTTCTCATAAAAGTGATTTTAAAAACTTTCTTGATATGGTTATTAACAATTGCCCTAAGTAAGGACATCCGTTAACATGACCCTATTTTTATAACAATAATTACTCTATGATTTATTATCTAATCCTTTCCATTATTGTTATTTTGGATGCATATTTATTCAAAGTTAATTATCTAGTTGTCCTTTACATTCTTTGCTCTTTCTAAGACTTATTTTTATATATTGTGTTTATATATTTTTAATTATGGGATCGTTTGTACTTAATCCATGTGAATTGGGTTAGGTTAGGTTCTACAAGGCATGAAACATTTGTGTCTAATCCATTGACCCAAGCCAACACGTGGGGTGTATTAGGTTGGTTTTTACTTTTTACTTGAGAATTTATCAACCTAACAATATCTAATTAGATTGAAAACATCTTCCAACTCAACCCAACCCAACTCATGTGTGCCCCTATTTTGCTAGCTCTAGTTCCATGAGCTAGAATGCAATCTCTGAAATGGAATTTAACTATATTGTTCTTGACCACTAATTTTCTATTTAAGGATCCCACCCTATCCTATTCAAATTTGAGTTGCTAAAATTGTCAATCCATACCCAACTCATACTATTAATAGTTTAAAAATATACACATTTTTAAATCTTATTCATAATTTAATTGTTACAAAGTGTTAAGGGGATGTTTGGTAAGAGTATTTAAATATAGTTTTTTTGTTCTGCAATCCATAAAATGGTGGGTCTCACACTTGAATTTATTGTTTGGCTAATATTTTCTAAATACAGTTTTTTTTTTAAAAAAAAAATTGTTTCCTATTTTCTTGATTTAAAACAGGATTTTAAAAACAACTAAGAGGTGTTTTCAGGATACAAAAAATGTTTTTACTAATATAGTTGTAAATAAATTGAAAACATTGGACCCCACATATTTTTCCAAACTCTTTTATCTTTTAAATTAAGGAGTTTATTGTTATCACAAAAAGAATTCTCACACTTCAAATTTGAAACTTATCATTAAAAAAAAAAAAAAAAAAAAACCATGATGAGTTCTATTCCCTTATCATTATATATACTAGATGATGTCCCGCGCAATGCGCGGATACTTTATAATTTCATTTTCAAATAATTCCTAACTAATTTTTATGACCTGTGGTAAAATATTTACATAATTAGGTTCACTTATCTTATATATTAAAAAAGAGGAAAATAAAAAAGAAACAGAAATTACTAAGAATAACATAATTAATGATATGCATGTGTTGCGTAGGTGAATTCACAATTATTTAATTATTTTTGTTAAGTTACATGCACAACTATTAATTTCACATCCTTTGAAAGAGAGCGAGCATATAATTCGATTAGTTTATGAGTATTAAACTAAATCCTATCTTCTTCTTCTTCTTCTTTTTTTTTTTTTTTTTTTTTTTTTTTTTTTTTTTCTCTAGAAGAAACCTAACTCCTATCTAGCAATAAATGGTTTGAGAAATAGATACCAAAACTAAATATTTCATCAACATGGGGCAAAAAAACACCCCTAAATTTCCAAATCATTATGAAGTACATTCCTCAAAGTAATTCTTGAATCTTATTAGCTAGCTACAACAAAGATACTAATTGTCAAGGAGCTACATGGTATTGATGTTTTAACAAATATACCCAATAGTGCCCCTAAGAGTAGTAAAGTCTTGTATGTAAACCACCAAATTATGCCCAACGCATAATTTCCCAATCATTGTATCACTATGGAATAGAGTTTAGTAGGAAGATATTTTTGCTTAACCACAATCATCTTTATAAAGAGAATGAAAGGGTGATATCTCATCATTGTTCAACTTATTAATAGAAATGTAATGATTCATTTATAATGAGTTTTCATCATCCTTGAAGCTTCTAATATACATTATCTATGGCCAAACGCAATAAGCAACATATTCTTTGGCACCAAGATCAAGTCTTCTACTTGGAACTCTCATTATGTATTTCTCTAGAATTGATTGAATACCTGCCAAGAACTAATACCATAAAAATGTCCCACACATAATGGACATTTTTGCCACCATGAATTTTCAATCCAAGTGTTGCAAATACATCATCAGTTATTGAAGCATTGCCTTTGTAGTAATCAAATATTGAAGCATTGCCCTTTTAGTAATCAAACACCATAGTTAAGGCATGAAAGAAAATTTTTAAAAAGGAGACTATGAATTTTCATTCATAAATTAACTTTATTGCAATCGTGATTCATGTTGGAGGACTAATAAATTCATAAAAAATTTCATATAGTCAAGAAAAATAACGCAAGTGACAAAATTTGGTAGTAATTTTTTCAAACATATTCAAAGAATGTTATATGCTCAGTTGCAACTTCTAAGTGGAACTGATTCATAGTCTAGAACTATAATGCTAATAATTCTAAATTTTTTAGGCTGCTTGACAAAACTTAAGAGGATAAAAAACTAACCTTGATAACCTTCAGTGGATAGGCATGCCAACCTTCCATCTTGAGAAACATTTGATGCGCAACTGACTGAAGTGAGATAAGTGCAAAAAATGTGATTAATGGAAATTTCTACAAGTCTTTGGGGACCATTATACAACCAAGGTAATATCAAATTATAAAATTAAAAAAAAAAAAGTTCAAAGATTGATAAATTTTTGTTTTAGTTATATAAGAGCTTGCCAGACGAAAATTTTGAGAAAGGAAGAGAAGAGGCAGTTAAAAATAGATAAAAGGCATAAAACAAAAGGAATTTGTTTTTTTCTTATGTCAAAGGGCTCCAGAAATTCGGCCAAGAGGTGAAATTTCTTTACTTAAAGGAGCCAACTGTTGGGTTACACTTCTTGCAAAATAATGACCAACAGTTAATACACTACTTAACCTCACCTACTGTAGCCATACATGATAGAAGCTTGACACTTGGGGTTTTTTGTGTGTGTGTGTGTATGTGGCAGTTATGGTGTGTAGTATTAGTTCTTACTCTATTACCATTCATAGTGATTATAGAGCTCTGCAACTCTAGGAATTGGTCGTTCTTGGTCTGGAAATTACTATGTATGTTAGATCCATAAAGGTTTTCTATCCAGGAAAGCCACTTTCAAAAGCTCAGAAGTATCATAACTCATTCATTTGATTTGTGGGATTTGGCTGAACCACCAGTTATAAATTTACCCTGATTAACTGCCATCTGCAATTAGAGAGAAGTATAGGCATAATGTTTGGTGGTTGATCTATTTGTATTAGTAAATGGGTATATCATTATAAGCACTAATTTCAGGACATGGACTGGAATATATCCATCATGTATAACAAAGTTAATTTTGGACTTTCCAAATGTTAAGCGCTGGATGGGAAAGCTACTTGTATCTACACAAAAAATCTTGTAGCTTCTTTTAACATCCAGCAAAAGTCATGAACACATATGCCTCTGCACATGTTGTATTAAACACACTACCTTAGATTTCTAGTTATGTCCCTACAGATTTTACCTAACTAATGTCAAGGGACTCAAGATCACTGCTAATTACCTACAGCCTTGGACAACTCTACCTGCCCCAAAAAAAATCAACTTGAGCCTTTACTTTCTTCTTGACACTTAAGCATTTGTTCCTCAAATTTTATATGACATTAGCAGATTATTTATTTGGTTTCAATCCTAGATCTATGGGATCCATTTGTATTTATAGAAATCTAGATATGGATTAACAGATTAATAGAATAACAGAATTGTGTTTCTTTGTTTCAAAAAAAGTTTCTTATTGATTTTTTTATAAAGAATTTAACTACACCATAATAAATTTTTAAATAAAAAACCCAAAAGATATTTTTTTTAAATAAATTTAACTACACCATAAAAAATTTATAAATTAAAAAACCCAAACGTAGGTTCTCTTATTACCTTGACAGGTCGACCGTTTGGCTTGAGGCTGATCTTCTAGGTCGGTCATATATTCCTGGAATCATTCCAAACTTTAAAAGACCACATAGAAACCCAAAATTCAAACTCATTTAATTTTGAAAATTTGCAGAAAAAATCTCTGAGATGCTAATTTCTATGGAAACAAAATGAGAATTCAAAAAAACTTCGTGCGCTAAAAAAGCATCCCGTGCGGAGTCCCTGAGATTCTCAAAGAAGCTAATAATCTGTTTTTATTTTTTTCTAAAAAAGGAGAATGAGAAAGAGAAAGAGCAAAACAATTTAGTTTTAGAGAAACAGAGAGAGAGAGAGAGAGAAAGATTTAGTGACCTGATGAAATCGATGCGAAGCATGGAAAACATCTTTGGACTGGATTTGAGGCCCTTTGAAGCCATTCACGCAATCCCTTGAGATTGAGATTCAACCACATAGTTTAGTTTAGGGAAGATTGATTTTTTGGTTGTCTGACCAAATGTATGGGAAATAGAGGAGATTGAAATGGAAATAAGAAGGGTCAGAACTCAAAATAGCAAGAGGTAAAACGAAATGAGTTTGTGTAATTAAGTATACGTTTGGGTTTTGTAAGACTAAGGCACTGTTTGGTTAGAACTTAATTGGTTGAAATTGAAACTGAAAATTGAAAACACTTTAATAAAATAAGTTTTAAATGTATGTATAGTACCGTGGGATCAATTTTTAATGAAAAAGTTGTTAAAAAGTGAAGTTTGTGGTCCATAAACAGTGCATAAATACACGGTTCTGAGTCAAAAGTTACTATTACTGTTCATAACAATGATGAACAGTAGCATTTTACTCCTGAAACGCGTGCCAACAAAAAAAAAAAAAAAAAAAAAGTTGAAACGTAAACGTGATACACAACTTCAGTGGATCCAAACTTCACTTTTCATAGTCAATTGAAGAGAGAGGGTGAGGAGTAATAACAGATGAGGTGTAATAACTTGTAAACCAAAAAAAAGGCTAGATGGCTTAAACAAAAGAGCTAACCATAAAAGGCGCGACTTGGCAGAATCTCATATTTTCTCGTATAAAGTCTGTTCTTTTATATATATATATATATATATATTGATAAGTAATCTATAAATTCTACATGTTATTTTTTGTAAATATTTTTTTAAAAATCTCAAAAATAGAAATAGTCTCCCAAACAATTATTTTTGTTTTTAGCATTTTGAAAATCAATCAATTAATATTAATATATATATAAAAGCAAAGACCTCATGTGAAAGTGCACGAGGTTATGCCATGTGATGCTTTGTATGAGTACTTTTTTATTTAGCCTTTCACCTCCCATCTTCTTATAAATGCAAAAAAAATTAAAAGATTTGGTTCTACTCCCTTTTCCAAGTTCTTGAACTCTTCCACTTTTAATTTCATTAATTTAAAAAAATGAAAGGTTTTCTCCATTCAATGTTAGTTTTCATGTTCTTTTATATATTCCAGTTTCACAAAATATCGAAAGGCCAAAAGAAAAATAGCACTGGAGAGATAGAGAGACAAAGAGTGAGAAATTAATGTAAAAAAGAGAATGAAATTGGCTTTGGTTTTAGGTGTATATGATCTAAACTTTTTAACAGCGCTATCAAAACTTGATACAATGCTTTAACAACATATGGGGTTTCTAAAAGTACGTGTTTTTTGTGTTTATTTATATGTTTGGAAAGTGTTTAATCTTTGTAAGTGATTAAGGTATTCAAATGTAAGTAAAATTAAACGTAAGATATGAAATGGTATAAGTTTATATTTCTCTGTTCAATTATTGTTTTATTTTTAATCTCTTGGCATGTATATTTAGTTTTGCGAATTAGAAATTATAAACCTTAAATCTTAGATGTTTAGCCTTCAAAAGTTCACGTGTTTTTTTTTTTTTTTTTTAAATACTTCTAAAAAAAATGAAATAATAAAAAATTTTATATTGGAAATGGCCAAATGTAAGAACTAAATATACATGTTGTAAGGACACGATTTGTAACGACCCGTAATAGTGTTGGGTTCGCACGTAAAAAGGCTCAAACAATATCATTTATAGAGCGTGGGTTTGAAAGGCTAGGCCCCAGTCACCAGACGGTGGGTTTTTCGTGGTGTTCTTACATGGTTCAGTCGTTTTCCCCCTAGGAGTCTTTCTCCTGGAGGCAGGCTGGGAGGCTCTGGTTTTTGGCCATTTTTCCCAGCTTCTGCTCTGGATTGCTTACTTTTCCTTTTATACTAGCATGTGTTCCTTATCCTTTGTCCACGTGTAAGATCGACTTTTCCAAGACTGATACTTGTCCCATCAGCCCATATCCAAAATGGTTGTGGGTGGTTGTAAAAGTTGGAAAGTATGGCTCTGTCAGGCGCAGAGTATTGAATGGCAGTAAGGGCAGCTTTCCCTGGTCGTTATGCTTTCCAGCGTATCCTTCTCTTTTGACCCAGATATTTTAGATTTAGATTTTTATTTTCAAACTGTTCCTATACCGTTTTTGCCCTTCCTTCCAATGAGATCTCGGACATGCCGAGGACTGAATCATCCTCGGCCGTGTCCCAAGACTATCTTGTACTTATATTACCTGATTCTGGGCCATAACCTTCCTCGGCTCGAGCCTTGGGCCCTAATGAATAAATGGGCCAGGGCCACAAATTATTGGGCCCCACACATGTAGACCTGATCAAACAAAAAAGGGCATATAGTGGCATTTTTAGAGTCTAATTAATTATGGTTACTTATAAATATATTGTGTTACAATTTTTTTTTTCATTCATTATTTTAGTGACGTATAATACATAATCAAAATTAATTTTCCAAACATTATAACACATATGAGTATTATAAAATAACTAATAACGAACACGCGCATTGCGCAGGACATCCACTATTTATTCTTAAAAGTGGGAGCCAAATACGTAAAATATAAAAATTATTATCTAAAAACTACTTTCAAGTTCAATTTTTTGAAAATTGTTTTTATACTGTTTTGAAAACAAAAACAAAAATCCTCCAACCAATCAGGCCCTAATATATTTTGTATTTTGAGATTTTATTAGGATTTTAATTCAATGTATTTTGTTAGTCTAAATATTTTTTGTGATAAAATTAAAATATTATTCTTGAACTGTGTTAGAAAAATAGGGCATTTACAATGGTATCCCTAAAATAGGATAAAAGCCTAATATAGGTTCTAAACCGAATAAAAATAATGACATTGGCATCCTTGCCTTTATTTCAAATAACTTTTTGCTATTTCTCCAAACACACAATCAAAATGATTATTTTTTGCATTTTTTTGGGAACATAAATTTATTATTATTGCAATTTTTAGGGACATATTATTTTTTATTTAGTATGTAAGTATTTCTATTGGAAAAATGTTTCTCTTCCAAACTAGTTTAGAGAGAAATTTTTCAAACTCATCTTATATCTTTTTATTGTGTGTGAATTTTGAAAATCTAATCATTGGATTGCATATTTTATTTATGTTCTTAACGCACATGTCAAATTTCATTCAAATCGGGTGTTATTTACTATTCAATCAATAAACTTATTTTTTATGCATTATTTTATACCACAAAAACTTAAAATTTAAACATTTGATTGATAACATATCTATTTATCTTTGGTCTTCTTAAATTTTTGCAAGCATAGTGGATATGATAAAAACATGCAACCTAACAGTTAAATTTTTAAAATTCACATTCAATAAAAAGGAATCTAAGGAGTTCAGAAGATTTCTCTAGAGAGTGAAACCTTTTCCATTTCTAACCATCTAAAATAGTTTTTATTTTATTTTATTTAATAGTTGGTTTTTGTGTTTTGAAAAGTAAAGAAAAATTATGTGATTTGAAAATGAAAATAAATACAACTAGCCAGCTCTACAAATTCATCTGTTGTGCACGATTAATTTTATCAACATATTGTACACGGTGTACCTATATTTTAAATACAATGAACTGAAGAAGAGAGAGCAGACAGCAGAGCTATCCATTCTCCAAAAAAAAAAAAAAAACAAAAACAAAAAAAGAGCTGTCAATTACAATGATGCATAGAAAATTTTCTTTAGAAAAAAAATATAGAGAAGGGAAAATAAAAAAGAAAAGTGAGGAAACTGAAGTAAATAATTGAATTAAATAAAAAGAGATAAGAACCCCGTAGAGCAGCCGCTTCAAGTTGGCAAATGGATCAGATGGGATGGGAACTTGGAAATAAGTAGTTGTTTATCAATTATTATAAATTGCAACAACAACAAAATTGGCCATGAAGCTTCTATCAAAAGTTACTGCTAATTAAGTGCTAACGTGCATTTTTTTCATTTCTTTTAATTATGGATTATTTAGAGAAATTAGGCCTGTGATGCCTCAATTTGATTGATTGTGTGTGGATGTGTGATGAGTCTTACATTGGACATATACTAAGTTGAATTGGATTTTATTAACTCCTACAAGACGCTTCGATTGTGACTGTATAGTGCAGATGTGACTAGCGTTTTTCTTTAGTATGTTACATATGATATTAGAATCAGCTCAGTAACCCCATGTGGGCTCAAAGACTCTATATCCCACAAAATAAGCCCTATCGAGGATGCTTCAATTGTGATTAGTCTTTTTGAAGTATAACGCATCAAGATTTGGGGTCTTCAATCTTCACTCCCTATTGGTGGAATGCTTTAATTTGCAGTTGTTATCCTTGCTTAATTTAGAGTTGTACCCACTATAAATCCATGAGAGGCCGTTTGGTTTGTATTTTCAAAACACAGTGTTCAGTGTTTAAACACTGAACACTAGTGTTCAAAAATAAAAACATGTGTTTGGTAACATATCTGTGTTCAGTGTTGCTTGAAAATTGTTGTTGAAAATATAGTTTTTAAATGATGTTTTTTGAAATCACCCGTGGCCTCTTTTCAAACAACAAACAACATTTTTTTGATAGGAAGTGGCAAAATCGTAAATACCTTCAAACACTGTGGGGACCACTTGATGTAACATATCTGTGGCAGTTCTTTTCCTCTCATCAAACCATCTGCCCTCATCAAATAAAAAAATTTATTTTGTATAGGATAGATGTCAGCCTTTTTTTAAATTAAACACACACGTACCAGTTTTTCAAAAAAAAAAAAAAACACACACACATACCAAACACATATTTATATTTTTCGAACACTGAAACATGTTATTTAAACTATGATACCAAACACATTTTTTTTTGTTTTATAAACAATAAAACACGTTTTTCAACAATACTTTTTAAACCACAATTTTCACATATTTTTAAACAACAATTTTTAAACTCTATAACCAAACGGCCCTGAGTTGTTAAAGATCATTCGGGATTTGGCTTCTTATATTGACAAAATTTCTTTACACACACTTCTTAAATAATGTAATAATGCTACAAGTATGTTAATTTAGTATTGAATTATATAGATATTCTCATTCTTAAACCGTGCTTTTTTTTCTTTTTTTCTTTTTTTTTCATACTTTGGCACCTTAACATAAGATCCTAACTTCGTCCTTATTAACAAATAGGGTATTATTTAACTTCACTGCAACACCACTTATTCACTACTTAATTTCACTACTTATTCACTGCAACACTAGCAACCAAGAGAAATATTTACATAGTTGAAGAAATCATTCATTAAAGAGAGACTCTTTTCTTTTCTTTTTTTGATAATCCATTAAAGAGAGACTTGAAATGCTTGAAACCTACACACAAAACTTGAAAAATTAAAACTCAAACAATAATAAACCCAATGAGTAAAACATAAACAGAAAGCTAAAAACCAAATGTAGAAATTGAAGATATCACGAACCCAAAAGACCCAAGTAAAAATGCCAAGAATGGATTTAACTTACTGATCATGGGACTTCAAAAAAATTTAAATTTCCATAAATTTTCAGTATTTTGAGATAACTGGCATGTCTAAGAACGGAATTAGAGATTTGAAGAAAAAAAAGTACATATAACAATATTGAGGAATTTTCATAGTGCAAAATCACTTTAAATAAACAAATACTAAAAAGAAAAGAAAAAAATTAATGATTTAGTTTAGCAGGGGCAACGCTTGCGCAACCCCCAGTGCAACAAATAATGACGTAGGCTCTTCCACTAGGGAAGACCTTAGGCAGGCACCCCTCCTTCGTGTGCAATGGAGGCTACCATCCTAGGACATGGACCTTATATATGGATCACCCATTGACCCCGTCCAGGTAAGTGTGTTGTTACGTGTCGCATGCTTTACTTAACCTCTCCTCTTCCTTGTTTATTTCGATGTGTGACTTGTGGTCATTGAAAAACGCAAACCCAACACAGACACTATAATGCCATTGCCAGCCATTCAAGACCATGAAAGTCCAGCTCAAAAAAAAAAAAAAGACTATGAAAGTCCTTTTTGTCTCTTTTTTTAAATTTCTCTCTCCTTTTCTTTTTTTACTTGAAAATTCCCAATTTCCACCATTATTACCTTTATAGAGTATATTGTTTTGCTAAAAGCTAGGAGGCCCAATAATATATATCCGCAGTGAAAGTGAAACTTTTGCAATCGATGAACATCTATTTTTTTTTTAAAATATAAATTGAGCACTACCAATGCTATTATAAGTCTAACCTCAATTTAGTGGATATTGATTGCTTGATCTGATGTTATGTTGAATTTACCATGGAGTAATTTATCTATATATGATTTTAAATGCTCGTATTTGATAGTTTATGAAGACTGAAAGATCTCATTGAATCAGAAGTTTACACCTTAAAATGAAGACTGATAAGAAGCTAACAATCACATTGTTTTATAGGTGTTTTTGTCACTGCCATTGCCTTCAACACCAATGTTTTAATCTTTACCAATGTTGACACCACTATTGTTAGCACCAAAACCTGTTGATATCACCTCTATTGCCACCAGCCCACCACCACCATCATTGTTATTGTTGCCTTCCCTTGGCTTGCAGCTATTGACACAACCACTATTGCCAATTGTCATCATCATTAAATTGATAGGATTGAAATTTCCATCCATTTAAAATCTCATTATTTAGCAGACACTAATTATTGTTACACATGTTGAGTTACACATTACGGTATATACTACACTTGAATTATTGTTTTCAAACATAATTTCACAATCATAACTAAAATCATATTTTGGAAACACAATTATTGTTGCACATGCTAAGGTTTTTTTTTTTTTAATGAACGTTGCACACACTGAGTTACATGTTATCATTTACATGCACTTCAGTTGAAATCTTGTTTTAAAACATGATTTCACAATTATAAGTGAAATCATGTTTTGAACACACGATTTTAGTTGTATCCCCATACGCATTGTATAATTAGTTAATTACCACCACTCTTTAGCATATTCACTTAGTTTTTTCCTAGTTTTGCATCTACTTTTACCAACTCTAAATTGTTGGTCTTTTAGCTTAGAGAATTTAGGGCGGTCCAAGACATGTTTGAGAGGTTGTTCAAGACTTAAACAAGTTTGAAAGGTTATTCGTGACCAAGGTCTAGTTTATTGCAAGCAGTCTAAGGATCTAACTATTCTTGCCTTCGTTACCAAAGTTTTAAGAGAACCAAATATAAATAATGATAATGTATTTGTCCTTTTTATTATTATTGGGGATCTATCTATTCTTGTCTGTGTCACCAAAGTTCTATTTTAAATCTCAACTATAACCTTAACAATATTGAGGGAATTTTTTTTTTTTTTTTGAGAAAAAAAATATTGAGGGAAGTTAAATGGTGAGAAATTGCAAACTCCCGGCAAGTATAAGCTTAGGCCTATTTGGTTGTTCATGTAGGTCTACATATCCACCACTTATAACTCGCAACGTGGCGAGTTGTGACAAAAATTACGTTATTTTTTGAAGTCCAAATATTTGTTATAATTGGTGGTCTAGCAAAATGAAACCGAACGTTTTTTTTTTAAGGACTTTTTTTTAATTGCATAAATCATTTATGATAAAACTTTTTTTCCTTTTCTTTTTGCTGAATTAAAAAAAAAAAAAAAATTACAACAAGATTGACCCAATATTTCTTGCAATCTTGGAAGAGATTTTCTGATGAAACAAAATTTGATTCTTCATACTTGCAAGTTGCAAATCTTAGGAAAAGACATTGTAATGTAACATATGATCATATATTGACAGACGATTTAAATCATGCCCTTTAGTCCAAGATTTCATGCAATCCTCTTTTTTTTTTTTTTTTCTTTTTTTGAGAAGGAGAGAGATTTCATGCAATCTTGGAAGAGATCTTCTGATGAAAGATAAATTTGACTCTTCATACATGCAATCTTAGGAAAAGATATTATAAGTAATAATGAATCATTTATTGAAGGATGATTTGAACTTCATCATTGACCAAAAAAAAAAAAAGATTTAAACTTCATGAACATGACAATTGGCAAATTAACAGCGATGGGTATTGGGTATATTAAACTTGGGGTTGTAATTAAAATTATGTGGCATACCATTCACAGGAGCAAGTGGCCAAGGCTGGCATTAGCCTTAGGTTACTTAGTTCATTGTCTAGGACTTCTATTAGAAAAATGTATTAAAATTGTGGGTCAATAATTACTTTCACTAAAAAGAAAAAAACATATATAGATTGTGCACTCTTTCCCTTACCTCCAAAAAGACTCCCAAACTTTTAAATCAATAAAATTCAACCCAATTGAAATCTTAAAAAATTTTACAAAAAAAATAAAAATAATAATTAATTGCCAATGTGCCGAATTATTATCGATTATCTTTCTCATAACAACTTGAGATTTCAGTTTTTGTAATTTAGTTTTTCACACAAAATCTCTCTCTCTCTCTCTCTCTCTCTCTCTCTCTCTCTCTCAAAATCAAATCTAAAAATTAGATTTCAACTATCCATAAATTAAAACTCATTCTAAAAAATAATAATAAATCTCCGTCTCCTTTATTAAATTTTACTCTTGAACCATGATATTTGATTTTCTACATAAAATTAATCTTGGTTTGGTAAGTATTAATTTATGAAGTTGTGTTAAGGCTATCCGGTGATTCTATTGTCAAGTAAAGTTGCAATAATGCCTTTGATATATAATTCATATTATAATTTTACATTTTTGATAGTGTTTATCTTATTTTAAATACTTTTTAATTATAATTTCCTAATATAAAAATATCACTTCGAATGTGAAAAGCTAGAGAGAGAGAGAGAGAGAGAGAGAGAGAGAGAGAGAGAGAGAGAGAGAGAGAGAGAGAGAGAGAGAGAGAGAGAGGTTGAATCTCAAGTAGGATATCGTGATAAATTTGTTACTAGCAATTTAAAATATAATAAAGTATATAGATGAAACCTTACAAATGATCTTTAAAAATATTCATTAAAAAGAGTTAAACAAAAAAATAATGGCATAATACGATAAAAAGATAATAAAGAAAACAATCATAACTGTAGAGACACGATTCGCAACGAACCACAACAGTGTTGGGTTCGCACGTGAAAAGGCCCAGACAATATCATTTGTAGAGCGTGGGTTTGAAAGGCTAGGCCTTGGTTACCCGGCGGTGGGTTTTTTGTGGCGTTCATACATGGTTAAGGTGTTTTCACCCCTAGAGTCTTTCTCCTGGAGTTGGGAAGGGAGGCCCTGATTTTTTGGCCATTTTTCCCAACCCCTTCATCCAGATTACTTACTTTTCTTTTATACTTGCCTGCGTTCGCTGTCCTTCGTCCACGTGTAGGGTCGACCTTTCCAAGACTGATACTTGTCCCGTCAGTCCAAACCCAAAGTCGTTGGGGGTGGTTGAAAAAGCCGAAGAATGCGGCTCTGTTCGGTGCAGAGTATCCTATGGGAAGGGTAATAAGGGCAGCTTTCCCTAGATATTTTAGATTTTCTTTCAAGTTTGTTCCTATACCGTTTTTGCCCCTCTTCTCGGTGGAACTTTGGGTCTGCCGAGGACTGAACTGTCCTCGGCTGCATCTCTGGGCCATTTTGTGCTTTATATTATTGAGCTTGGGCCATAGCCTTCTGTGGCTTGGGCCTTTGGACTCCCCATGAGTAAGTGGGCCTGGCCCATAAATTATTGGGCCTCACAATAGCCCCTCAAAACCCTGCTGTCCGACCTCCTGGTTGGAGAGGGGGGTTTTGGTAATACCGAGCCTTTATTATGGCTCATTTAATTCAACCTTTCACTGACATTGGCGATTCTCTACCTGCCCAGGAAATGTACCGGTCTACGAGATGTTCCTCTTAATTTATTCACGATACGCTCATGCCGTTTGGTTATCCGAAGCGTGTCTTTAATAGTTTCCCTTCACGAGACCTCTCAGATTTAATGGTTACTGATGGTGTGGGGGAGCGGAACGGGCATATTCTTGTTTGCAGATTTCCTTGGAGATCTGAACATATTAAGTACCCTCCTCTTCGTCCCTCATATAAAAAGAAAAGATAAGAGTTGTTTCTCCCATACATGAATCCCTTTAATCCCCCCGAAATCTGAAACCCTTAAATTCCTCCCAGAGTTTACTTTTACCCTCTGGTTATACCTTAACCTGTAATACGTTCATCATAGTAATAAGCAATGAAGGAGCCATTCCCCTCCCAAAAACACCATGTTCTAATAAAGCTCGAAATGGCTCAGTCAGGGCAAGGATGGCGGAGACTCAAGATTTGTCTCACCTTCCTTTCAGCCAAAATCCGAAGCAGGGACTCGTCACGTCACACTTTCGGCGTGACTGAGCCGAGGGCACCCGTTATCAGTACCACTCGCTCTCTCATGAGCATATCTAACATGGCACCAGTGTATTAGGAGTCAGGACTGGGGCAGGGACTAAGTGCCCCTGCTTCTTCCTCTCTTCGTTCACTGGTGCCTCCTTTTTCCTCTCTTTCTTCTTCTTTCCACCACCAGATCCATCCTAGTGCTTTTCCTTCTCCCTCTTTTGCTCATTTTTCTTTCTTTTCATCTCTTCCCTCTTCTTCTCCTCCTTCTTTTCATTCATCTCCTCCATCTTCCTCATTCATCTCCTCCATCTTTTCCTAAAGAAGATCCTTCTCTCAATATGGGCGATACTGAGGCAGTGTTTGGAGGGACTTCGGAGACGAGTTTAAAAGACACCTGACTGTTTACTTATCTGTATTGCTGATGTTTTTTTTGTTTTTTATTGTTTCGGCAGTTCACCTTTTGTATAGGCTTGTTTAAGCCCCACTTTATACGTTGTAATACATCTTTATATTAATAAAAATTGTTATCATTTTACTTCGCATGTTCTATCTCTATGTTTCCGAAATGATAATGCAATGCATAGACATACAATCTTGTAAATTCTTTTTATTTTTAAACCGTGACCGAAGTCTAGGACCGAAGTTCCAGTTAATAAAAAGATCTTGCTCTATGTTTGTAAAAATGATCCTGCTCAATAATACTGAATCGAACAAATGATACTTAGGGCTGAAACCCCCATTTGGCAGGAAAAGAAAGGACATTATGATGAGCTTACTGAATCGGCCGGGCACAATACCGCCGACCTTAGAGTACAATACTTGGGGCCTTAACCCCTTATCAAAGAGAATGGCGTTTTTACGAATTTGCAAGTGTTGTTCGGCACAATAATATAGCATTTGAATTAATGACAACTAGGGCCAAAATACTTGCTAAGAAAAAGATGTCACCATAACTTTAATAGAGTTGTTTGGCACAACAATGCCGACCTGTGAAGAACGATACTTACCCCAAAACTAGCCGAGATGAGAACTAAATGCTTGATGCGGTGTAGGAAGTAACCATCCGAAGACATATCACCAGCAAAATGAACACCCCCCTTAGGCTACTGAATAGTGGGGCGTTTCGCCATCTTCTTAACACTCTTATTGGCCTTAACCTTTTACAGTATTCGAGCCGAGGACTTTCCCCATCCAAGTAGTTGGTTTCCCCACAGGCTTGAGTCCGAGGACCATGCAATGCCTTGGTTCTGTCCAAAACCTAGTTTTGTCATCCAAGTAGTTGGTTTCCCCACAGGCTTGAGTCCGAGGACCATGCAATGCCTTGGTTCTGTCCAAAACCTGGTTTTGTCATCCAAGTAGTTGGTTTCCCCACAGGCTTGAGTCCGAGGACCATGCAATGCCTTGGTTCTGTCCAAAACCTAGTTTTGTCATCCAAGTAGTTGGTTTCCCCACAGGCTTGAGTCTGAGGACCATGCAATGCCTTGGTTCTGTCCAAAACCTGATTTTGTCATCCAAGTAGTTGGTTTCCCCACAGGCTTGAGTCCGAGGACCATGCAATGCCTTGGTTCTGTCCAAAACCTGGTTCTGTCATCCAAGTAGTTGGTTTCCCCACAGGCTTGAGTCCAAGGACCATGCAATGCCTTGGTTCTGTCCAAAACCTGGTTTTGTCATCCAAGTAGTTGGTTTCCCCACAGGCTTGAGTCCGAGGACCATGCAATGCTGTCTTGGTTCTGTCCAAAACCTGGTTTTGTCATCCAAGTAGTTGGTTTCCCCACAGGCTTGAGTCCGAGGACCATGCAATGCCTTGGTTCTGTCCAAAACCTAGTTTTGTCATCCAAGTAGTTGGTTTCCCCATAGGCTTGAGTCCGAGGACCATGCAATGCCTTGGTTCTGTCCAAAACCTGGTTCTGTCATCCAAGTAGTTGGTTTCCCCACAGGCTTGAATCCGAGGACCATGCAATGCCTTAGTTCTGTCCAAAACCTGGTTTTGTCATCCAAGTAGTTGGTTTCCCCATAGGCTTGAGTCCGAGGACCATGCAATGCCTTGGTTCTGTCCAAAACCTAGTTTTGTCATCCAAGTAGTTGGTTTCCCCATAGGCTTGAGTCCGAAGACCATGCAATGCCTTGGTTCTGTCTAAAACCTAGTTTTTGGCATGGGAGCTTGGCTTTAGAGGAATTAGATCCTCGGCCAAGCCCCTAGAGCCATCTAAGTGATCAACACTAGCAAACGTAGCCCCTAGTCAAGAACCATAGCCCCTAGCGGAACTTTACACAAGAACTCTATAATCAACAGTTAGAAATGGCAAAGGAACTCTCTCGACCCACTGTCTATGCCAACACACAAGCCCTCCCCACAGACGGCGCCAATTGTAGGGACACAATTCGCAACGAACCACAACAGTGTTGGGTTCGCATGTGAAAAGGCCCATACAATATCATTTGTAGAGCGTGGGTTTGAAAGGCTAGGCCTTGGTTACCCGATGGTGGGTTTTTTGTGGCGTTCATACATGGTTAAGGTGTTTTCACCCCTGGAGTCTTTCTCCTGGAGGTGGGAAGGGAGGCCCTGATTTTTTGGCCATTTTTCCCAGCCCCTTCATCCAGATTACTTACTTTTCTTTTATACTAGCCTGCGTTCGCTGTCCTTCGTCCACGTGTAGGGTCGACCTTTCCAAGACTGATACTTGTCCCGTCAGTCCAAACTCAAAGTCGTTGGGGGTGGTTGAAAAAGCCGAAGAATGCGGCTCTGTTCGGTGCAGAGTATCCTATGGGAAGGGTAATAAGGGTAATAAGGGTAGCTTTCCCTAGATATTTTAGATTTTCTTTCAAGTTTGTTCCTATACCGTTTTTGCCCCTCTTCTCGGTGGAACTTTGGGTCTGCCGAGGACTGAACTGTCCTCGGCTGCATCTCCGGGCCATTTTGTGCTTTATATTATTGAGCTTGGACCATAGCCTTCTGTGGCTTGGGCCTTTGGACTCCCCATGAGTAAGTGGGCCTGGCCCATAAATTATTGGGCCTCACAATAACAATGTTCAAACATGTAATATTGCAATTCTTGATTATATTTAAAAACTATATTTTTTTTTCCAATTTCACGTTTACAAAATTTTATTTACAATACTTGAAATAACTATTTTTGCATAAAAAGATTTTTCAAAATTGAAATTGATAATTCTACTGATATTTGATTATAGTACAAGAAGATTAAGTGAATTGGTCATTTTATAAATTGAAAATAAGATGTTAGCAAATTCCTAATAACAAAATGTTAGATGTAACTTTGTATTTCAAAAAATTATAAAAATGATTTTTTTATAAATGTTTTATATATATAATTTATTGATTTTTTAGAAAAAAAAAAATATTATTTAATTGGTGTAAGGACACGATTATTTAACGACCCAAGAATGACATTGGACTCGTAAGTAAAGGGCCCTAATAATATGATTTGTAGAGAGTAGGCTTGAAAGGCAGGACTTTGGTCAGAGGTCAGAGGTTTAATCGTGACTTTTATGGGAGCTTTTACATGGTTGGATTTGGCTTAACTGGCTAAGTATTCCATTGGTATGAGTTGTAGGATTTAGGTCCTCGGATTTCGTCCGAGGAGCCTAGTATCCTTCCCCTTCTCCCTTTTTGAAGGATTTTTATCCTCCTTCCCCGGGGTTTTTTCTCCTTCGCTTTCTTTCCCTTTTATACTAGTGTTCATTTCCCCTTTTAGTGTCCACGTGTAAGTTTTACTTTCTGGGGTGTAGACCTGTCCTGTCAATCCATACCTAGAGTGGTTGGGGGCGGTTGGAAAAGTTAAATAGCATGGTTTGGAGTATGGGCCTGTCAGATGCAGGATTCTGTATTACGATGTTGGCAGCTTTCTCCCTTGTCCTGCCCCTGTACTGAGTTTGTCATTTTCTTCGGGCGTTTTGTGAGGTGCTGAGCATAAGATCGTCCTCGGCCATATCCTTGTGCCTTTTTCGGGCCTTCATTATGCGTCCTCGGCAATAGTTCTCCTCGGCTTAGGCCTTGGGCCCTAATATAGAGTGGGCCTGGGCCACGAATTCTTTGGCCCCACAATTGGTATACTTAAAAACCCCACTTTTTTGTTTATTAAAAAAAAACACTTATAACTATTGTATTAGGTTTCAATTATATTGAACCGGCCTAACAAGCAATTAAAATTTCACTATCACGAAGAAAACGATTTATAACTTATATTACAAGAATCGACTTGGGTCTAGTGCATTCTCGTGTTTTGGACCCAATTTTTGCCCTATATTATTTATATTGTCCCCAATTGAAGCTCAAAATTTTTAAAAAAGTTATTCTATCTAATTATAGTAACTATAGACTATAATATAACTATAGTATTAAAAAAAAAAAAAAAAAGACTTAAACCACTTTTTTTTCATTTCAATCCTCTAACTTTCAGTTTTGTCAATTCAGTCCTTAATTTTCAATTTTTATCAATGTAAGGCTCCGTTACATTTCTGTTAGTGGCTGCTGTTATATCCACTTAAACGCGTTTTGTATTTTATTTTTATTTTTAATATTTTTTTATTTCGGAATTAAAAGAAAATTAAAAAAAATATGAAAAAAAAAAAAAAAAAAAAAAAAAAAAAAAACATTTCGTTCCCCTAACGCATCACCGATTCAGAATCCTACACCTATTGCTGCTACCACTCCTCTACACAATCCCAATCCTCTCCTCCTCGCCTAAACAACAACAACAACAACAACGTCATCGAAATCCTCCAGCAACGCGGTCTCATCGAATCCCTAACCAGCCCTGACCTCCACGACACCGCCACCGCCACCGTCACCGCCACCGCCACCGTCACCGCCGTTTCCTCCTCTTCTCCTCAGCTCTCAAAGTTTACTGCGGTTTCAACCCCACCGCTCAATCTCCCCACCTCGGCAACCTCCTCGGCCTCATCGTCCTCTCCTGGTTCCACCGCTTCGGCCACCAGCCCGTCGCCCTCATCGACGGAGCCACCGCTCGCGTCTGCGACCCCACCGGCAAGTCCCTTGAGCGTCCCGACCTCGACTCTCTCCGCCGCAACACCCTCGGCATTCAGTCCACCATCGCCAGAATCCTCTCCGAGAACTCCGTCATCCTCAACAACTACGATTGGTGGAAGGAGGTCAAGCTGTTGGATTTTTTGAAAGATGTGGGGAAGTACGCTAGGGTTGGGACTATGATGGCGAAGGAGAGCGTGAAAAAGCGATTGGAATCGGAGCAAGGAATGAGTTACACCGAGTTCCCCTTAATGTTTTTTTTTTTTTTTAAAGATTTTTTTTGCTTTTAATTCCTAATTAAAAATAAAAAAATAATATGCAAAATGGCGTCATTTCAGTGGCTCTAACGGCAGCCACTAACAAAAATGTAACAGAACCTTACATTGACAAAAATTAAAAGTTAGAAGACTAAATTGACAAAATTAAAAATTAGAAGACTAAAATGAAGAAAAAGTGAAAATTAAAAGGTCAATATTGTATTTTTACCTAAATATAATTTTATAAAATACTTATGATGACTATTTTTTTGCAGGTTGTTTTGTTTTTATTTATTTATTATTTTTTAGTAGAACTATGGTGTCTTGAATGGTCAAATCTTTGGTATCTCCACATAGCGCATCATATGATGTACATAAAAACAAAATTCAAAAGAAAAGCTTCTTCGAAAGTACAAGGAGACAAGACAAGGATCCAGAAGTCTATGTCAATATTGTAGTGGGTGAGTTGCGTGAATGAGTCTGAGAGTTCCATTGCACTTCCCTATAAAACCTTCACTGCCCTGACAGGCTCAGCCAACATCAATAACAATAAAAAGAGAATCACACAAATATGAAATAGTTAAGCTAGCAAAACATGCATACCCAATAGGCCAAATATATAGTCCATCAGTGTGTATCTACAATTATTTAGAGATAAGGTTCTCTTCTCCATGATAAAAGTTCAAGATGATTTGCTCTCTTCTTCTCTTGTTTTAATTGTAGCACTTGTGGTTTTTGACTTTTTGTTTGATTGTTAATTATTTGGGTAGTTAGAGATTCCTTCTTAACAGAGTGTTTCCATCTTTGGGTACTAAGAAATTTTATGACTGTTGCTCTGTTTAATTTTTTGGGAGTTCATAATGACTTATATGTTTAATTCGGTAGAGGTTGTTGTTGTTTTTTAATTTTTGGTCTTTTCCTCCAAGTAATGAATTATTGTCTTCTCCAAAAAAAAAAAAAAAAGTTATGAATTATTGGACTGTTTCCTCAATTGGGTAATGTGGAATCTTGCTGTTCTTTTTTTTTTTTTTTTAAATGGTTTGTTTTTATATTGATGCTTTTTAAATTTTGGGTTTTTGCAATCTCTTTTTCAAAATTCTGCAGAATTAGACACATTCCAAAATTGGGTACTTGGACATTTCTCAGCTATTACAGACAGGAAAAAAAAAATTTCTAAGCCATTACTGCATGTGCTCTATTTATGTTGAATGGCTGTAGATATTTAAGTTCACTGGCTTGTGATACTAAGTCACATTGATTTTGAGGTTCTGGTGATTCTTTTTCAAGAGTCTGCACTGGTACTTGAGTGTTCTAAGAAAAAATTCTGAGTCCTTGAAATTTCTTAGTGATTCCTCTGTTTTGGGCCCATGTTTATTTAAATAGGCTCTTAACTTTAAAGAGAAGGTATTACTGTATTAGTATTTGGTGTTCATTTGGAAAGTATGCTTTATTGGGGTGTTTTATATGGACCACTGACATTTTTTTGCCAGACACCTTTTTCATGCTTTCTTAGCATTTGTTGCTTTTTAATTTTGTACTCTCTGGATGTGGAGCTTTATGTAATTTGTAAGTTTGGCGTTGATATCTTGCTGTGAGTATATTATTTTTGTTGGCATGTGCAATGAACCATTTCTTGTAATTATATAAGATTGCAACTTTACATCTTCAAAGCTCTCTCACTCTTTCACAATTTCCTTGCAGTTTTTTTTCTATTTTTTTTAGTGAAAAAACAACATGGAGGACAGGTGTGCAATCAAGAAAGATGTTACTGAAGTATTCCTTTATACTTGAATTAAATTCTTTTCATGTGGCTTTTTTTCTCAAATTGAATTTTGCTAATGGTATTTTTTGGCTTGTGCAGTTGATAGGCAATACCCCAATGGTATATCTCAACCACATTGTAGATGGCTGTGTAGCCCGTATTGCTGCCAAGCTTGAGATGATGGAACCCTGCTCTAGTGTCAAAGACAGGCATATAATTTGTTATTTTTTGTATTGATTATATTTTTTCTTTTTATATTAGTGTTCTAGCTACAATAGGATTTGTTCAAGAATCTCTAGTTGAGACATCCATTTTGGATGTACGTTTTGATATGCAGGATTGCATATAGTATGATTAAAGATGCTGAAGAAAAGGGTTTGATTACTCCGGGGAAGGTTGGTATTAAAAAATCCTCATCTGGGATATCTTTGTAGATTGGTCATACATATTCAACTTTGCCTCTTCTGTTTTAGAAGAATTGAACCCCAAACCACCCTACCAGCCTCTCCCTAAATTTTGTTTGTGTAAGCAGCTACATATTTATACAAGTTCCATTACACGTCCTATATATATTTTCACCAAAGTCTATGCAGATGTTAACCTCATTTTGACTTTGATAAACAACCTCATTATGACTTAAAACAGTTAAATTGGGGTATTTCTTTGGATTTGTTTCCTAGTTCAGTGGTGCTCATATTGGAGTTAGTTTTTCCCTATTTATATTTTTCTTCAAGTAATGTTTGATTACACAAGGACTTTGCCACATGTCTTGTCCATATAATGAAACTTTTGAGCCAATGAGCTCTAGCACAGCTGACATCTCCTCCTCCCCTAACAAGTGCTATGTGGAGGGTGAGATCATGGGGTAAAGACTACTAAGTGCTTGTGTAACTTACTGATCAAAAAAGAAATATTATTGGAAGTTTTGAACTAATATCTTTCCCTTGATTCTTGATATGTTTGAATGGCGGAAAGACTGTTCTCATTGAGCCTACTAGTGGTAACACTGGCATTGGATTGGCGTTCATCGCTGCAGTTAAGGGTTACAAACTTATCCTTACCATGCCATCTTCCATGAGTCTTGAGAGAAGAATGGTTCCTCAAGCTTTCGGAGCTGAGTTGTACCTTACAGATCCTGCCAAGGGTGTTTATGGTGTTTTTGATAAGGCCAATGAACTACGAAGTAAAATACCTAATAGCTATATTCTTCAGCAATTTGAAAATCCTGCCAACCCAAAGGTATTCTTTGTGTTAGATATTTTGTGATAACAAATATATGGTTGACAGTTGACACCCTTAATTAATTATGCTGCCAATCTTTGTTTAGGTCCATTATGAAACCACTGGCCCAGAGATATGGAGAGATTCAGAAGGGAAAGTTGATGCCCTGGTTTCAGGCATAGGGACTGGGGGTACAGTCACTGGTGCAGGAAATTTCCTCAAGGAGAAAAACCCTGAGATAAAGGTTGACTTGTGATTGTGATTGTGTTTCTGTTTTGAGGGAGAGAGAGAGAACTCACGTTGCTACGACATGTTCCTAATGGTGTGTTTTCTCTTGGTAATGTCTAGGTGTATGGGGTAGAACCAGTTGAAAGTGCAGTCTTGAATGGAGGACAGCCTGGTCAGTTAACTTTTTGTTTTGGCCCTGACTTCTTTAATCTTCGTTCGTGCCATTTCCCTTGTGTATATGTGAAATTCTATACTTGACTTTGAATTATATTTGTACAAGGAAAAAGTCTCCGGATTTCCAGGTTTCATTAGTATGAAAAAGTCACCCCCTTAGAAAATAACAATTTGTGATATTAAGTAAAACTAAACCAGTCATATTGTAACTTTATAAGTGTCATTTTGATTGATTGGTTTGAAAAGTATCAGTAGGTAACACATTTTGCAGATACCATTTTGGAGTGCTATCACTAAATTTCAAGGAGGGTGGGACAAAATTGTTGTTTTTGTAAGGCTAGGTGTATTATGGCTGAAGTTTCACTGTTGAGGCGCATCAGTGACTCATTAGCATTGGTATTAAACATTAATGTAACAGTTCTGTTTGATAACTGTACTTTCTGTTGTTATTGGATAATAGGGTTGATAAATGAAATAGCTATATATCTTCTGGAACTGTTCTATTTAGTAAATTTGCACAAGCTTGTCCACCTGCTAAGTAAGCAGGCTTTAGTGTGAATGGAAACTGCCCTACAGGTGGAGCTTGAGTGACACTAAGCTGGTTTGATCAGGCTTTTTGAGGACTGGAGGTGGATGTTTAACCAGGTTCCATTATACACCTCTTAAGAAATTTCCAAAGGAAATTTTATTAAATTTAAACTTTTATGTAAAAACTTAATAAGAAGTGATGAATAATGTGTGATTTAGGGATGTATTTTATTTTTGGTTGCTTTTGGTGAGTTCAGCTACCATTTACTGCACCCAACTATCTGTTGGAAACTGATAATGGGAAAGCATCATATGTATTGTGGTGATTAATTTTATGGTAATTCTAAAATCACTAATCTAAAATTAAGGGAATTTAATTTCTTGAGCTAAAATATTCTCTTGGGTCCTAGCTTGAGCTAATCAAACTAGCTTGAGATAGAATGGAAAGAATCCTTTTCTTTAATTGAGATAGAAGTTGCATAAGTTTGAATTACCGAATCTGTAGTTGACTAACCAAGCATATGTGATATATAGTTAAATCTATATTATTTCTTTCATCTGCATTGATTTCAAGTGGCAGTTCTCTGACTGTGTATGATGCATGCTTACACATCTCATAGGCAAGCATCTTATCCAAGGAATTGGTGCTGGTATAATACCTACTGTTCTGGATATGAAGCTGCTTGATGAAGTTATTCAAGTGAGTCCGGAAACCATTTTATTTTCCCTCACCTTGATTTCACATGTAAAATTATATGCTTGTGCTATTGTTAGAAGTGTTTCATGCTGATGAAAAGCACGAGCATAGTCAGAATATATTGCAATTATGGGTATGCAAGTAGAATTGTCTTTGCAATGGAGCTATAACTCATTTATCTCCTTTGGAACATTATTTTATCATTATGGATGAGTGAATTTTGGAAGTTAAAGGCAGATAAGTAGGCTCCACAAAAGGACATTAAGGAGTAGGTTTTTGTAAGTTTTGCCTAGAAATTTCTTTTATGTAATTTTATCATAGTCTTAGAGGGTTGTTTATTTTAGGATTTTTTTTTCAGTCCTTAGTGTAAAGTTCATTTCAGTTATATTTGGTTTAAGAGCATTTCATCTTGATGTGAGTCTGCTTTATGGGGCTTGCAATGGATCTTGTTTCTTTATATCATCTAGAGAATCGACTCTTTTGCTCTATTTTCTGAAGTATATTTTTGGAAATGAATAAATTATCAGTCACACTTGCTTCGGCTTCAGTATGATAATGAAAATGGTTCTGGAAGACCTTGTTTATCTTTTTCTTTTGTTTCTGTGAGTGAGACAGGAAAAGAAAATTTATACAATCATGAAATTGATCATTCTCTTCAATGAATATGTCACACTACTCACTCTATATCTGCATTTTAGTATAAAAAACAGAAATGATTCTGGAGACCAATAAGGAATACATATACATGGATAAGTTTGAGCATATTGTTGTATGAGTTCTTATGGAAATTGGTCGTTCTACTTTCTTGGAGTTTGTGAGGGCTTTAATAATCGTTTAGTGACAGATTAAATACATTGTACATTAAAAAAAAAAAGGGGGAGGGAAAAACTAAGCTGGGCTTGGACAATCCCGATTAAAGTTAAAACAAAAGTTCAAATCCTTGTGATAGTTCTACGAACCTGTTACAGTGCTAGCACAATAACATGTAGTATTATCTGTTTGAATCTTGTTGAAGCGTAGTGGCAATTACCGGCTATTGTTTACATGGAAACTCTCTGATCTCTGGCAGCTGCATATTCAGGCATAGATTTCCTTTCACAGAATCAAGATGTTTTTGGTAACTTTTTCAGGTATCAAGTGAGGAAGCTATTGAAACTGCTAAGCTGCTTGCCTTGAAAGAAGGTTTGCTGGTAGGATACTTATTTAAGATGATGTGTAATGGTTCTATAAGAACTTTTTACAATCCATTTCTATGCTGAACGTGGAAGCATGTATTTTGCAGGTTGGGATTTCATCTGGTGCTGCAGCTGCTGCTGCAATAAAGTTGGCAAAGAGGCCAGAAAATGCTGGAAAACTTATTGCTGTAAGTCCAAGTGCCTTCTTTAAATTGATATAGAATCTTTGTTGCACTTCATTATATGTATTATGGTATTGTGCTTAGCTTGATTTAATTAATTTCAAAATTTGCTCCAGAAGCCCTCTAATTATGTCTCATACAACTCCTTTTAGAATTTATATTTCTTCAATTTTCTCATCCTAACCCAAGAGGTGAAGGATGTTGCAGAATACTTGTGATCTTAGCATTAATTATATGTTCAAGGCTTCAAGCTCTCCAGTACTGCTGCATGTGGGCTATAATGTCACACTGATGAGTCCTGTCTTCATTTGTTTATATAAATGGGTCTTTAAAAATGAAATTAATATATATATTTGTCCAATAACTTTTATAAAAAAAATTGATTTCAAAAAACTTTCAGAATAATTTGGCCTAATTTTTAATAATTTACTGGTGTTCCTAGGAATTGCATAAGTATTACATACCTGCTTAACTAACCTAGAATCAGATTTGATTCATATTAAATGACCTACCTACTTCAAAGTATAAATTCCTAAGTTGGCTTAAACCAGGTTGAGTCTGTATGGAAGTAAGGTTCAATATGGGTTGCTAAGCACAAAAAAAAAGGTTCAATATGGGTTTGGGCACTCCAAAAGATGATGTACGCAATCCAGTTGTCAGACCTAAACTGGAACTTTTTCCACCCTTAACTCATTTTTCCATTGCAATTATGTGTAGGATTGTATCAAATGCACAGATGTAGTTAGAGCTGTACTAGTCTGTGTATTCGAAACTCAAGTCCATTAACTATTCTGTTTGATTTTGTTTTGAATACAGGTTATCTTTCCCAGCTTTGGAGAGCGTTATCTGTCTTCTGCACTCTTTGATTCCATAAGGCATGAGGCAGAAAACATGACTTTTGACTGAATGTTTCTGAATATCATAAACTGCTTTATGTATGTTCTGCAATCTACACATTTGAAATAATGAGAACTTCCCTATGGTCTGTTTGCTGTATGATCAACAGCTTGACTAGTAAAAGTTTGATAGATTGACTTGATAGCTTCAATCTTCAAATTTTCTAAGCTTATTGAATTCATATTTCAGGGTTACATTGAATTTAAATAGTCTTAACTTCGTTTTCAATGAAGAACATATTTTTCGTTGCATTTATACGAGGACAAAGTTTAGCTACAAAATCGGTTGTAGCCTTAGACTACAACCTTAATAAAATAAACACTACTATATATTTTGAAAATTTAACTGTTAAATTGCATATTCTTTATGCTATTAATACAAATGTCAAATTTTGTGTCAATAAGATATTGTTTATTATATAATTTATAAACTTATCTTTTACATATAATTTAAATTGCAAAAACTTACAATTTAAACAATTTATTGATGACATAGCTATTGATCTTTAAATTTCTAAATATTTTGCATGAAAGATAGTGAATTTGTCAAAATTCACTTCGAATAAAAAGATATTAAGTAAAGATACATCCTTAAACTACAACCAATTTTTGAACTTACAGAATATGAAAAACAGTCCATTTTCATGTACTCTTTAAAATATAAAACCACCTAAGCATCAAATTCTTTTTATATAAATTTAGGCTGGTGTAAGTGATGCATGTTTATGATGATTGCATAGGGAATAAATCAGCTTGAACTAGCATTGACAGGGGCCGCGCGAACGCAGGCCCCCGCTACCACAAATTATGACGTAGGCTCCACCACTTGGGTAGACCTTAAGCTAGCACCCCTCCTAGGTGCAATGGAGGTCACTTGCCTAGGCCATAGGCCTATTTGATCACCTATTGACCCCGTCCAGGTAAGTATGTTGGTCTGTCATGCTCACATCTTATTTATACACCAAGCTGTCCCCTATCCTGACATACAATAGTGATGTGGGATGAAAGATTCATTGGTGTAATGTAACACATTGAGGCAGTGAGGCACAACATTGTTGTTAACCAATTTAGGATTTTGGAGAGGGTTTTAGTTTTATCAAAACAATATTTTGGATGATCAAATATCAGTCACTTTCCATATTGGTGCTAACTAAGAAACCTGGTCGAATATTAGTCTCTGCCTGAACAAGTCCTTCGTTTACTTACCTCATTGTTGAGGTGCTTTCTGTGACTGTCAAAATGTTCTTAGAATTTTAGTCTTCAACTTAATGATAAACAAATTTTGCTAAGAACCTTTTAGTTCAAGTAGTATATCCTAGTATTTTCAATAGAGAGATTCACTATTTAAATCTCTCCTCCTCCATTATAACTATCAAATTTATTATATAAAAAAAAAAAAAAAATTAGAAAGATTAACCAATGTTTATGGAAACCATGTCAAGATTAAGTGATGAAAATGATTTTAATACAAAGGAAAAACCAAAACAAATCTTTCAAAATTCTCAAGAATCTATATGAGATATATCCATACATAATTTGGTCTTTGAGAGAATACCTTTCAAAAAAAAAAAATTCTCCTATAGTCCTATACTAATTCCAAAATTTGAAGAAGAATTGTTTCCCATGTGAATAAGTGTATTTCCTAAGCAAAAAATCCCAAGGGTGCATGTGATGTGAAGAACCCCTTCCCATATGTGTGTATCCATGTGAACAAGAGAAATCATTTTCGTGAAAGCACTAAAGGGCGGTTTAGTAAGTGATTGCAAACAACAAATTTTGAAATGATAGGAATATTGTGGTTTAAAAAGTGTTGTGGAAATACTTGAATAAAATATTCATAATGCTGTTGGTATCATATTTCTAATAAAATGTTTTCAAAAAGTGAAAAAAAAAAAAAAAAAAAAAAACCACACACACACATAAATGTGTGGTTTGTATGTGTATGAAATTTTTTTTTTTTTTTAAAGTAATGACATACAATAAAATTATTAATAGGCATGAGTTTATAAAAAGTGAGGCAAAGAAAAAGTAAGAGGGGAAAGTGAAAAGTGAGAAAGAGGATCCATTAGTTTGACATTGATGGAGTGTTTGGTCAAATCATGTGAGTCCCATGATTTTCAGTATATTTAAAACGTCACTTAGAATTGTGACTTAAAATGATTTAAGTGTATTCTCAAAATACAGTATTTAAACACCTTAAATTGAAAACTCTAACTCAAACACTTTTACTCAACACTGTTTTTTCCCCATAGTTTTCTTGATAACAAGACTCCAAGTGTCCAATTGTTCCCATAAACACTCCATGACTCCAAGTGTCCAGGTACTTTACAAAGTCCAAGCGTCCAACCAATTCATATGCACCCCTGTTTGCTAGGTCAAGTTCTAGGAGCTAGAAAGGAATATCTTTAATGGAATCTAACCATTTTTTCATGACTACCTTTTTTTTTTTTTAAGGATTCCACCGTATCCAATTCAGATTTGAGTAGTTAAAATTTTCAATTCATGTAATGGTTTAAAAATATACATGTGTTTTAAAATTTTATTCATAATTTAATTGTTACGAAGTGTGAAAGAGATTTGAACCCTAATTCTCTTAGATTTATTTTTATTTAGAGTAATTATTTTAAATTTTAATTCAATTTATTTTAGTAGTCTAAAACTTCATTGTGAACTGTGTATAGACAAAATTAACTTTGTCCAAATCCAACTTGTATATAGAAAAATGATAAAATTTAGCCCTAAGATTAGCCAAATGAAAATAAATATAACATATAAAAATATAATATTATTCTTTTATAGTGCTCAATTTCGATGTTAAACTATGAGACTTTACTAATTTTTGTTTATTTTTTAATCTTTTGTGGTGGACAAAGTACTCTTAATAGTTGTATTAGAAGTTCTTTATAATGCCATTTATTTAGTAAAAAGCAAAGATTAGCCAAATGAAAATAATCGGATGGATGACAAACTTTAGCTTTGGCAATTTTATTATTATTATTATTATTTTATAACAATACATATATAGAAATTTAATTCTTAGATTTTGCTAATAATTACTTATTTGATAATATGTTTTGGGTGGACGAAATTACAATTTCTGCAAAGAGAATAACCTTAATAGGTTATCAACAACAAATTGTTTTCTTAATTGGTCCAATTAAACATTGTTTAATTTTATTAAGAAAATATTAATTTTCCTAGTTACGTTTTTTGGTATTTTGAATTGTAGGCAAAAAAATAAGGTTTGAGATAGTTTGTTTAAAACTAAAAGGATAATTTCCAAATTTTATATTCTTTTTAATGATTCACAAAATGTTATAAATAAATTTTATTAAAAAATGAATATTTTCATTAACTTACCTTTAGAATTTATGAGAAAAATTATATATTTTTCATTTTGGTACAACAAAATTTATATTTATTGTTGTTCCTATGTTACATTTATAATTTTTCATATACTAAATGAAAATATAATTACAAAATATATTACTCTTTATTAACTTAAATTAATTTAAATTGTAAATTAATAAAACCTCCTTCACATCCTAAGTGGATGGTTCCTATTTAATTTATAGGTATTTCCCTCCATTTGAATTTAGCTAAAATAAGTTTTATAATATATATATTTTAATTTAACTTAATTGAATAAAATATAAAATAGAGAGGTATTAAACATATCATTTTTCTATATAATAAAATTTTGACAGGGCTTCCCAAGATTTGTATTTAAATCAAATATGTTTAATTCTAAGCAATTTACTTTATATAAAGGTCAGATATTAAATGTTTAGTACAAGTCAAAAAAGAATAAGAAAATTAACTATTTAGCAGGGGCCGCGCTTGCGCAGCCCCCGGAGCAACAAATAACGACGTGGGCTCTTCCACTTAGGAAGACCTTAGGCTAGCGCCCCTCCTTTACGTGCAATGGAGACCACAACCCTAGGCCATGGGCCTTATGGATCACCCATTGACCCCGTCCAGGTAAGTATGTTGTTATTTGTCGCATGCTTCACGTTAATACTATGCGCTTACCTCTCCTCTTCCTTCGTCTTACGATGTGGGACGTGTGGCCATTGAAAAACGCAAAGTTTTACTTTTTTAATCAATTAGTGTATATTGTATAGGACCTATAAATTTCATTTTTCAGTAACTTTTTCATTAAAATGAGTTCCACGGTACTATTTACACGTTTAAAAATTATTTTGCTATAGTTTTTTTCTTTTTCAGTTTCAGTTTTCAGCTGTGTCTAAACGGACCCTATATATTGTGGCTGAAACTAAAAACTGAAAATAATGTAGCAAAATAATTTTTAAATATGTGAATAGTACCGTAGAACCCATTTTTAATATTTTTTAGTGCGTGAACAATGCTGTGAATAGTGATGAACAGTGCGTGAATAGTGATTTTTATCCTCTGCACAGTGAATCCATGTGATGTTACTATTCACGCACAGGGAAAAAAAAAATCTGAAAACGCAGATGCCCACTCCAAACGGCATCATAACGCCAGCCATTCAAGACTATGAAAGTTCTTTTTTTTTTTTTAATTTCTCTTTTTTCTGAGCCAAGAAAGTGAATTTATTAAGATGATCCTCTCTACAGTAACTTTTACTTGCAAATTTCCCAATTGGCAATATTATTATTTTGAATAAAATTTAGTTACAAAATTGATTGTTGCATAAGATTATAACCTTACAATACATTTTCCAATCACTAAAAAAAAAAACCTAAAGGTGTGATGAATGTTAAGCATTTGTAAGTGAAATAATTTTTTTTATCGCCCTCTCACAAAAAAAAAAAAAAAAATTATAACAATACATCACGTGGGAATTTTTTTTTTCTTTGAATGAGAAATTTACTCTATTGGATATGTGCAAATTTGGAATGATATAAGTGTTGATTTCTGCTGTTGAGACTGAGAGTATCAAAACAATGAATTGTGGAAATAAACTGGAAAAAAGACTTGAGAAAGAAATAAAGAATAAGAGATTAAAAAAAGGGGGGGGGGGGGGTAAGATTAATAAAAAAATTATGAAAACAAAAATACACAAACTAATAAATTAATAATTTCTACATTGTCAAAGGAAATAAACCTTTCTAAAATTGGAGATAATGATGAAGTGAGCAAAAAATTGATGAAATCCTAAAATCTATGGAAAGAAGTCAAAGAACCTAAAAAGTGACGTGAAATATATATATATATATATATATATTTATATAAATAGAGACCGTGTGTGCTTATATAATGAGAGTGAAATAAAGAAGAAGTGATTTTTTTTTTAATTAAAAAACGTAAGATTTGGAAGTGGCGAACATGGGAACTATTTGAACTAAAACTATTTAGTTTGAATCGTAGGAGTGGGAGAGAAGTTTATCTAAAATCAAAGATTTTGAAGTTAAAAACTTGAGTCCTAATTTAAAGGTGAGAGAAAAGATGATAAGGATAATTGTTAATGTTTTTATTTATTATTATTTTTTAATAAAAAGAATTTTAATTGGAACTATGTTTTAGACCTGAGTAAGAGTTAATGAGAAGTTGGAATTCATTTGAAAAAAAAAATGCCATGCTTGAATATATTTTTTTTCATTAAAATTTCGATAGCAAAATACATTGCTTGAGTTTAGGAGAAGTTTGTTAAGGTTAGTAACCATTGTTACTGAGCTGTTAGTAATATTTAGTAGGAAGTTATTGCAAAGAAATTGCAATTGATTGTGTAAGTTGGGAGGGTGGTTTTGGTTTTGCACGTAGAGTGAGAGTTTTCTTGATGGAGTTTTTTTTTTTTTTTTTGGGGGGGGAGGGGGGGGGGGGGGTTGGGGGTTTAAACAATTAAACCAACCTTTTTTTAAAACCAAACTAACGTGAAGGAGAGGAAAAAAAGTTCTTGCAATTTTTTTTTTTTTTTTTTTTTTTATAATGATGGGACAAGGATAATAATTATAAAATTAAAAAAAAAAAAAAAAAAAAAAAAAAAAAAAAAACTAACTTAATGTGAATGAGAGGGGAAAAAGAGGAGATCTTGCAAATGATTTTTTTTTTTTTAAATAAGAAAAAGAGAAGAAGAAGGGAAGAGTTGGTTGCCGTATTTTAATAGGGGTGATTGTAGCAAATTTAAATTTTAGTAGTGGTTTAGTGGATGTGAAGTTATTCTGTAGTGGGTTGTTTAAAAGTTAGAAATATAATTTTACTTGATTGTCCTCCAATTTTGTCCAGGTGTAGGGGCATTTTGGAAAAAAAAAAAATCTGGTCCAAATAGGGAAAGCCTCTTAAATAGTAGCATAGATAAACATTACTGCATATTTTGAAAATCTAACCATTAAGTTGCATGTTCTTTACACTCTTAATACACACGTCAACTTTTGTGTCAATCAGATATTATTTACTATATGATTTATAACCTTATATTTTATACATAATTTTAAACTATAAAAACTTATAATTTAAACAATTTATTGATGACATAGCTATTGATTTATAATTTTTTAGAAATTTTGCGAGCATAGAGGACATAATAAGAATAAGTAATCCAACTATAGATTTGTCAAAATTCATATCTAATAAAAATATACTACGTAAGGCTACAACCAATTATGTAACTAAATTTTGTCCTATTACCTTTATATAGTATATATTTTTGCTAACTGGTATGAGAGGCCCAGTAATATATATTCGCAGTGAAAGTGAAACTTGTGCACTGGATGAACATCAAAGATTAAAAAAAAAAAAAAAATTAAAAGGTTGAACTACCAATGCCATTATAAGTCTAACCTCAATTTAGTGGATATTGATTGCTTGATCTGGTGTTATATTTAATTTACCATGGAGTAATCTAATCTAATATGATTTCAAATCCTCATATAAATTTTTAAGCCCCTTTAATTTGATTATTTGATAGTTTATGAAGACTAAAAGATCACATTGAATCAGAAGTTTACACCTAAAAATGTGCACATAATGACAAGAAGACAACAATCAAACTGCTTTTATAGGTGTCAATTTCATTGAGTCCGAGCACCTTTTGGTTGTTTAATTACAATATTATTTATTTTTTAAATTTAATTCCAATAAACTCTATGTCCCGTAGATGAGCGATGAATTATTTTTCCTATTTATTAATTGATACTGTCGTACTAGTTATTTTTAAGAGCATTCACATCAGTTCTTCTAAATTTTCTGTCTATTTTACACGAAAAAACCCACTTTTTCTATTTTACACTTCCACTTTTACAAAACACCCACATCAGTTTATCTATTTTACACATTTATTCATTAAAATATTCATTATTTTACTAATTTTTATTATTCACTCCCTCACTACCCCTCTTTCTCATAGACCCACAGCCACCATCACCACCACCATCACCACCTAGCCACCATCACCACCATCATCAGAAACCAAAGAAAAATCATATCAACCCACACATACCGATCAACCCACACGAAAAATCATCAGAAACCAAAGAAAAATCAGATCAACCCACACATACCGATCAACCCACACGAAAAATCAGATTCAACATCGATCAACCAACATCGATCAACTCACACAAAGAAAAATCAACGCCAATCAAAACGCCATCGTCTCCATGCCTCCATGCCTCCACACATACCTAGATCAACCCACAACCCAAATCAACCCAAACCAAGCAAACCCACACAAACCAAGACCAACCCACACCATAAACTCAGATTAAACCACCATCGAGACCTCCCCATGTCGTCGCCATCAATCATCGACCCAAACCCACACCATAAACTCAGATTAAACCACCATCGAGACCTCCCCATGTCGTCGCCATCAATCATCGACCCAAACCCACACAGCCACCATCGAGACCACGCCACACGCCACGCGCCAATCTCGCCACGTTGTGAACTTCGGTGGCATGCTTTGAACGAGAGATAGAGATGTGAGAGAGGAAGAGAGAATGGAGGATGAAAGGATAGGGTGGGTTTTTTGTGAGAGAGAGCGCATAACACCTGAAAAAGAGAGGTGAGAGTCAATGGAGAATGCCCATGTAACGAGTATTGTAGCTCGTTAAAAAATTTAGAAGATTTTATGCATTTTTAAACGGATTGATATAAAATGTTTTTTGGTTCAAAATGTATAAAAATAACCAA
Source organism: Quercus robur (assembly GCF_932294415.1). NCBI lineage: Eukaryota > Viridiplantae > Streptophyta > Magnoliopsida > Fagales > Fagaceae > Quercus > Quercus robur. Next base: position 17,232,917 of record NC_065536.1, on the reverse strand, counting down.
GATATATATTTTACACATTTATACAAGAATTGATGTGAATGCTTTAAGACTGATGAAACACAGTTACCTTCTTAAGTTATTCATACAAGCCCAAGATATAACTCCTACATACACCAAAGCCCAGGATATGTCCATAAGAAAAATTTGAACTAGAAATGGAAAGGGGCCGCGCGAACACAGGCCCCCACCGCAACAAATTATGACGCAGGTTCCATCACTTGGACAGACCTTAAGCGAGCACCCCTCCGTAGTGCAATGGAAGTCACAGGCTTAGGCAATGGGCCTTCATGGTCATCCATTGACCCCGTCCAGGTAAGTAATTCGGACGGTCTTGATTGCTCTTATTTTATACACCCACACGGTAGCCTCTCCACTTATTTCTATTCCATGTGGGACAAGACAGCATAAGGTCGAAGGTAGAAGCACCCTAGTTTCTTGTGTATTTTAGTTGATTCATCATGGGAACCAAAGCCAGGATTGAATCTTCTCCTAGTAGATTTATACAAGCATCCCAGTGCTGGGGTTTCAGTTAAAAGAATTACATGTCTTGTGACAGATTTAAAATGAAAGCACAGAACAAATGCTAGTAGAATTGTTTTCTGCATAACTTCTTTTCATTTACACACTAAGAGTTTTCAAAAACTACGCATGACTTGAGTTTTTTACACTGGTCGTCCATAATATCCCCAAGAATGATAGACCAAGATTTACAACGGTGAATATAGGGAACAGTAGTTCCTGTTTTCCTCTTCAAAATTGAGATAAGCACCACTGTTAATTGGTATCCACATTTCTTCAAACTGATGGCCATGAAAATAAGGACAAACTTTAGCTCTAACCCAATTTGGAGGAAATTTTTTAAACTGCTAGGTGGCATCATTATTGTTGATTATTGGCTTAAATTAAGGTGTTCCTTAAGTTTGGTACACATAACACATGCATCCCATGGGTATATAACCCATAAAGTTTGATGTTTGGATTTGGTTTAAATATATTGCAAGGGGTGACTTTGGCTTTTAAATATATTGCAAGACATATCATTTTTTTTTTTTTTTTTTTTTGATAATCTGCAATTTTATTCAAAAAGAAAGAACTAGGAAACAAGAGGACATATCATAGTATTAAATAGTCAGATCACAATGATAAAATACACTCCTCATCAAGGGTTATAAGATTCCCCCTCACAAGAGGCGAGTTTTCAGCCAAGTCTTGACATCGCATCCGCACACTAGTTTGCTTCCCAATAGATATGCTCGGTCTACATATTAGAGAAGGTCTTCAAAAGGGTCCTGCAATCAGTGAGAAGAGGTTCCTTTCAGCATCCTCCATTTGGTTTTCCTTAGGGGGTTAGTGATGGCTTGCTCACTTTCAGCATCCTTCACCTTGGGCTGAATCCGATAGCAGCAACTTTCATGTTTGTGTCCTAGACGTCCACAATAGAAGCATAAGGAACTTATTCTTTCATACATCACCTTTTGTTTCAGCCTTCCAACTTCCATTGTATTAATCAGTGGTTTATCCAAATTCACTTGAATACACAACCTAGTGTAGCTTCCCCTAGTGCCAAATGCCGTGAAAGAGTCGATCCTTAGAACATGTCCGATTGCGCTGCCAATTTGTTTCAAGACTGTGGCATCATAGAATTCGATGGGTAGTTCTGGGAACCTCACCCACATAGCCACTGAGGAGAAACAAGCCTTTGATGCTTTGAAATACAGTTTCTAAGGTTTGATGGCTAAGAAATGCTCACCAACGAAACATGGTCCTCCTCATAACACCTTGTCATAATCTTCCTTATCAATGAACTTGATCGGAAAATAATCCTTCCCTAAGTCCACACAGTCCATCTTGGCCCTAGGATTCCATAAGGTATTGATCTTGAAAGGGAGGTAGTTAAAGCCCACTATCCTACCATACACTTTCATTATCAATGCCTTGGACCAAGGCGCTTTGATGCGAGCTTTAGTCTCCTTAGAGAGTGATACTTCAACCATTCCTTCAGACAGTTCCTCCACCTCTGTGTCTGATACCTCCTCTTCCTCATTCTCTCTATCAAAACGGAAGGCCTGTGCATATGCTCTTGGGATGTCTCCTATTAGATGTGGCTGGGTGAAAGCCTTCTCTCCACTGCTATCCTTAAACTTCTTAACACTTCTTTCAAGCACTTCCTCTCCTTCACTTGAACTCTGTGTCTCTCGAGCATACTCTACTTCCATGCTTACTCTACTTCTCATTAAATAGTCAGATCACTATTATAAAATACACTCTCCTTATTAAGGGTTATAAGATTACCCCTCACAAGAGACATGTTTTCAACCAAGTCTTGACATCGCATCTGCATTCAGGTTTGCTTCCCGATAGATATGCTCAGTCTACATATTAGAGAAGGCCTTTAAAGGGGTTCTGTTCTGCAACCAGTGAGAAGAGGTTCAAGTGAATGATTTACAATAGCATTATTAATGAGATAAACTACTGCTAGTGCATCCAATTCCACTTGTTTTTACTTTTTTTATTCACCTTTATTAAATTGCAGATGTTTCTTTTGCGTGGATGACAACACTTCTCTCATAGGACATTGGTTCCCTTATCAAAACATATATACCATGCTTTGGCTAGGAATACAAGTGCGGCAAAACTTGAGATAAAGAGGCCTTTATGAAGGAGGTTGTGTGGATGGGGCTTTAAGGCAATTCTAGAGAAAAGACAGTAAATTTTCTTTGTTTTATGTGCTACTTTGAATTTTGTATTTGTGAGAGATTTCTATTTGTGATAAGAGTAAATTTTGGGCATATCTAGGTTTCAGTATTATGAGAACATCTTTACTCCATTTTGTATGCTCTTTAACTGTTAGAGAAAATTTCTATCGTCTTGCCCATGAAAATAGGTCAAAAGTCAAACCACATAAATCTTTGGTACTCTTTTTTGTGTGTTTGTATATGTTTTTTCTCTTTAATTCTCTTTGTTCTTGCTCTTGTTTTGGAGATCATTCTAAAGTGTATATTTCATAATCAATGTTGTATGGAAATGCTATTTAAAGGCATTTTCCTACAACAAATTGGTAATGGAGCTTCCAATTTTACAAATCAGTTACAAAAACTTGCACTCTTAGGCTGCGTTTGTTTTGGTGTAAAACCATTTTAGGAAATGGTTTTACACCTCAATGCGTGTTTGGTTGCACATGGAAAATAAAATTTTTCGAAAAACCATTTCAGTTGACCGTGTAAAATGAGCCTTTGACCCGGAAAATATTTTACACTTTTATTTTCACTACAAATGATTCCGGACTTAGACGCAAAGAGAGAGAGAGAGAGAGAAAGACAGAGCGGAGAGAGACTAGAGAGAGTGAGCCTACGGCGTCATCGAGCTCAGACCACCGCCCCAAGCTCAGACGCGCTATTGAGCTCGCGTCGGTGAGATCTAGCCGCGAGATCGCGCCATAGAGCTCATGCCGTGAGATCATGCTAGGGAGATCGTCCCGCCGAGATCGCACCGTGAGATCATCCCGCCGCCTCTAGATCGAACTCTTTTCGTCTCAATCTCGGCACCGCCTGAAGCTTGCCGCCGCTGGACCAATCTCGTCACCCATGACCGATCTCTCTCTTTCTCGATCTACCTCTCCCTTTCTCTCGATTTGCGATCACTCTCTCTTCCTCTTCCCTCTTTCAGTTTGACCGAATGGTTTTGTATATTAAGAATGGTTTTGTTTTGATTTTTGTTTCTTTAAGAATAGTTTTGATTTGAGAATGGGTTTGTTTTGATTTGAGAATGGTTTTGTTTGGTAGCTGAGAAAATGAGTGAGAAAATGTGAGAAACTAGTAGGAAAATAGCATTTTCAGAATGCAAACAAACACATGAAAACATTTTCTAGAACAATTTTCATAATACAGCCAAACACTTGAAAATATTTTCCTTTTCCGAAAATATTTTACCCCTGAAAATATTTTATACTCGGAAAATATTTTACATCCAACCAAACACAGCCTTAAATTCAAATCTATTAGCTTTATCACAATTAATGCTTGTTGTCCTAAATTATCAAATTTATTAGATCTAAAAGTCACCATTCCCTCATAGTTACAAATCAAATTGAGCTAGATTAACTAGATTTTCTTATTTGGTGCAAAACCAAGCTAGTTTAAGCACCCATAAAATCCACTCTCAAGTTTGCCACACGATGCCTAATGTGAAACCTAGTCTTACTAGCTAATCAACTATTACAAGTTATTGTCTAATTACTTTTTGCTAAATCTCACAAATGAGACTCAACATATGTAAGACAAGTGGGATAAGAAGAAGAGGGAGGAGCAACATGCATTAACATTCCTGCATAAAACTCCCACATTCATTAATTTTAGAAATTCCAACACCCAATTTCACTAGTTTAACAGTTTTCGAAAAGTGTTTCTTTCATTTAGTAACACTCTAACAATAGGTAAAAATAGAACCCACTCAATATTTTTTTAAAGAGTTGGCCCCTTCAAGAACAAAGCTTTGGCCCCCACCTCCAACATGTTAGCCAAATTTTGTCTCCCAAAATCTCAATTTTGCACTTGTTTTGTCCTTTTCTATTCTCGAACATCTCATATCTTTGTTTCTATAAAAACAAAAGAGAAATGTTTGCAAATAAAAAAAAAAAAAAAGTGTAATGGCATTTATAAACAAATCTACCTTCCATGTGAATGTCTGCCCATTTGTAGCTCCACTTTATATTTTCTTTATTCTTTTTTCTAAATAATACTAGTACCACACATTTTTACATATATTTTGTTACAATTGTTTTTCGTGGAAGACTGTAAGTAATGGAGAAAAAATGGTGATCCATGTGATAGTAATAGACAGTCAATCACAATCTGTCACATAAGATTATTATGGGAACAGACAACCAATCATAAATTGCCACATAGGAAATAAACATTTTTTTTGTTGAAAATATTTATTTTCTTTCTAAATTCTTGGTACAAATTTCTTCTCTTCTGACATTTCTTCTCTTTCTCTACTTTATTTTTTTATTTTTTTTTTCTCTCTTTCAAAGTGCACTCTCTGTAACTTTCACATCTCATCTTCCTGATTTATTTATTTATTTTTTTGACCACCCCTTCGTCATGATTCTTTTTCTTCTTATTTTTTCTTTTATTTATTTATTTACATTCATTATTTTGACACTCTTAATCCCTTTCCTTTGTAATTCTACTGTTTTTCTCTAGTACTTGCCATCAACAAAACCCACTTTTCATTTGGCTTAGAATCAATATGATAGTTTTAGCTCCCCCCCCCCCCCCCCCCCTCACCAAACACAAATTTCTAATTCTATCCCTGATTATATGGTCTCATTTGGGACTTGAGTTCCTAAGACTCGGGTTCCAATGTGAAGAACTCGAGACTCTAAGCCTCTAGTTACCTCTTTGGAACTTAAGTTTCATAGACTTACATTCTAAAAGAGGCCACATAATTAATATGTTTCGTTTTTAGCCATATAACTAATATGTTTACAAAAATAGCATAATAGGCAAAAATGCCTGCACTAAATGCCATTTCTCTCCCTCTCTCCACAACCTCTTGCCATTTTCCTTATCTTACTTAACATCTCACGTGAAGTAAATTCACATCTTTTTATTTTAATTTCTCTCAATTGAGCCTCTTTCACTTTCTAAGATATTCAAGTCCTTCATTTCATTTCAACAACTTGTCTTGATTACATGTATCACTTAATTAAGGATGTGCAGCAAACCCACCAACCCACCAAAATTGACCCAACTCAACCCACAGGTTGGGTTGGTTTTTAAGGGTTGGTGGGTTAGGTCGGGTCATGATTTTTTTTTATTTTTTTTTAATTTTTACAGTGGGTTGAGTTGGGTTCGGGTCATGAGATTTACAAATTTGCCTAACTTGACCCGACCCACCTATATTTAATATATTTTTTAATTTAAAAAATATATTAAAAATTATATAATTTTGTTATTCACTATTTTTGCCCATTTTCCTAAATAAAACTCAAACCCTAAGTTCTTTTCGTATAGTTTGTGTTTGTTTGGTATTATGCTCATGATTATTTGGTTATAAATTTGCTCTTATTTGTGGTGATGTTATTATAATGATCAATTTAATAATAATAATAATAATAATAATAATAATAATTAAAAAAAAACTGTCCAACCCATGGGTCTAACCTGATCCACGTGGGTTGGGTTGGATTGAATTTTTTTAACCCACTATGGTGGGTGTGTTGGGTTGAAAAAACTCTTCAACCTGATCTATGCACACCCCTACACTTAGGGTCTGTTTGGGATCTGCTTATTTTGTTGAAACTGAAATTTTTTTCCTAAAAGTACTGTAGATAAAAGTAAAAGTTAGCTGAAATAGTACAGTGAGACCTATGAATAGTATAAAAAAGTGCAATTGGGCCCATGAATAGTAACAAAAATAAATTGAATAATAAAATAAGCTGACAAAATTAATTATGCCAAACGGACACTTAATATCTCATGTGATGTACAAACAACACTTGACATCATTTGAAAGTTCCTTTCTCCTCCAAGTCATTTTTTCCCTTCTAATACCTTGTCTTTACTGCTTGTCTCACAATAATTGCATCATAACAATTATATACACGATAGCATGTCTAGGTAGTTGATTCTTCTAAAAAAAAAAGGTAGTTCATGGTAGATAAATAACAACTCAATTATGAAGAAGAAAGCAAAGGAGCAAGATAATTTTCAAATAGTCTTAAAGCACTCACATCAATACATGTAAGAGCACTCACATAGTGAGTCTAAAATACAAAAAGTGGTTATATATACACATTTTGGGCCAAAAAGTACCCACATCAGTGGGTGTAGAGATGTGTAAATATATCATCTTACTATAGTAATTGTGCATATATGCATAATTATTGTTCATTTGTTGACCATTTTTTAATTCTTTTTTTCTTTCACTTCACTACAGACCCATTCTCCTCACCTTCTTCCTCAATTTTCTTTTCCCCTTCATCTTTCCTTTTCCCCTTTGTCTTCTTCCTCTCTTCGTACAAAACCACTACCCCAACCCAAGAACAAAACCATCGCCTGGCCCAGCCTCAACCACCATCGCATGACATCAAGTGGGAAGGGATCGAAGGTGCTAGCAGTGGGTTGCTATAACTGGGGCTTGCTTGGGTTGTTGGTAGCGGTGAGGATGTGTCAAGTTTGAGATGCTGCTGTCTTTCTTGTAAACTTGTTTTTGGATTGGTTGGATTTTTGGTTTTGATTTGGGTATCATTTGAGTTATTTTGCTGGGAAGTTTATATAAGAAGAAGAAGAAGATGAATATGATGATGATGTTGCTGGGTAAACTCGTTGCTTGCATGTGTTTGGTTTGGATTAGATTTTGATTTCATATGTAATGGGTTGAATGGAGTTTCAGGTATAATGGATTTGGCCAGTTTGAGATTTCTTTGGATTTGGGTTTTTGGAGGATGGTTGCTTGATGAAGGGTGGGTTGATGATGGTGGCTAATCTCGTTGATGGTGGCTGGGTGGGTTAAGGATGGTGGTTGATCTCATTGATGGTGGTTGGGTGGGTTGATGGTGGGTGTGGATTGATTGTTGATGGTGGCTGGATGTTGGTGATTTTGGGTTGTGTTGGGCTTGTGAGAGAGAGAGAGAGAGGTAGTGAGTGAAAGGGTTTTGGAGAGGAGTGTGAAGGAAATAATCAAAAATGTAAAAGAATGAATATTTTATTGAATAAATGTTTAGAATAGATAAACTGATGTGGGTGTTTTGTAAAAGTAATCGTGTAAAATAGAAAAAAAGTATGTTCTTTTTGTAAAATAGATGGAAAGTTTTAGACCCCCTGATGCAATTGCTCTAAAATTGCGTAAATGCAAAAGTTTGGCCAATCGCCCATATTAGTTCATGTAAAGTTATGTATCTATAGTCTATTTTCTGTAGTTGTGTATATGCATTTTTTAAAATATTATTATTATTTATTCTTTGTGTTTTCTAAGGATGAATTAAAATAGTAGATTGTGATTGTGATTGTGATTGTGATCTACGAAAATGGAGAAATAATTAAAAAAAATATTTTAATAAAATAAATAATCTAACGTATGTTTTTGAAATATGGTCATGTAAAATAAAAAATGTAAATTAAACAGAAATTTAATGTAGTCTCAAAATGACAGTTTGTGCTTGAGAGCAAAATCAGATATTTTTGGAAAGTTTTGGTAGTATTTGGATATATGCTGGACCCCTGGTTGCTTTTTGTAATTTAGACATATACAGAATCAATTCTACCAAAAAGACATACAGAATCAACGCTCTTGTCTAAAGTCCGGAGACCGTCTGATTCTAGGCCCAACTACTTCTTTCACATCCCACTCGTGTGTCCCGCACGTGTTACAACGGATCTCTCTCTCTCTCTCTCTTTGTCGCTCAAGATCTAAACTACGTGCAAGGCTCTCTGAGTTTCTCTGTAACTTTCATTCTCTTCGATCTTGATGGTCTCGTCTCGTTTCCTGATTTCATAGCCATCTATCTACTAACCCTAGAAAAGAAATTCACTCCATTTTCACCAAACCAGTGAGAGAGAGAGAGAGAGAGCTTCAAAGATGGCTTTCATGGCGGTCTTGGAATCAGATCTCCGCGCTCTCTCCGCCGAGGCTCGCCGCCGATACCCCGCTGTCAAAGACGGCGCCGAGCACGCCATCTTGAAGGTCCCAGCTCCTTTTCACCCTTCACACATTCATATATGTTTTCATTTGTGTGTGTACATGTATGTGTGTGCAATTGAGTATGTATGTATGTATGAGTTGGTGAAAATGCTGTTTGCTTAATTGGTAGTGATTTGAGTGTAGTGCTTTGTATTTGGAATTGGGTTCTTAGGAAATGACTTTGGAATTGTTTCAAATGAATGGTGGATTGGATTCATTGGGAAGCTAATTTGGAATATTGATTTGAGTAAAGTCATAGTGTTATATCTATGTATGCGTTTATTTATGTATTTCTCTCTTTTTTTTTTTGATAGCTAAGTTACACACATATTTAATGGGTTTTAGTTCTAGGCTTGACCTTCCACCCATTCTTGTATGAGGAAGTGATATTTGAGCTAGAGAGCTTATTGGGTGTCTTTATGTGAGTTGGTGATAAACTACTGTAAAAGTTTAAGCGGTTTGGAAATGGTGAATTTAATTACTTAACTATCGTTAAGTACTACTCAACGTGGAGGGTTTTCAACTTTCTAAATGGGAGGTAGAATGGAAAAAAGCTTTAAACTCAGTAACACTTGGTATGATACAATGATAAACTATCACTTGCCAGGAGCTTTGTAGCTCAACTGACACTTCCTAGTGTTTCAAATGGAAACATATAGGTAGGGTTCAAATCCCTTCACTCTCAACTATTGATATATAAAAAAAAAATTTCATACTCTTTAGGAATTGGCTAACATTCATCGGCTGTTTGGAACATGGTTCCTTTGTCTTTCATGTGGTCTATTTGGGGGGAACTTAATTGATTACATTAGAAGATGTGGAGTGCACAGGGAGCCAATTGTTAGCATCTTTTTCTAGTTCTTTATTTGCTTGGTCATGTGCATGGGGCTATTCTCATTTTGATTTTATTGCTACATTTCTAGATTCCTTGGCTTTTTGTACACACACACACACACACATATATACACAAATAAAGATAAACTATCATTTGTCCTAAAAGCTTAAACTGTTAAGAAATGGTGGCTATACTCATTTTGATTCTATTGCTACATTTCTAGATTCCTCGTCTTTTTGTACATAATTTATTTATTTCTTTATTTGTAATTCTTTGGCTACTTCATGTCCTTTCTCATTGAAGTAGTCTTTATCAAAAAAATTTCTTATTTATAAAAAAAAAGATAAACTATCACTTATCGCAAAAGCTTAAATTGTTAAGAAATGGTGGATTTAATCACTTAATCATTATTTTAACAGTTCGTGAACATGCTGTTTATATAATTAGTAATTGAGTATAGTTCCTAGTATTGAGATAGATTTTTTAGGGAATGAAATTGGAGTTGTTCAAATGAATGATGTATCCGTTGGGAGGCTAATTTGGAGTATTGAGTTGGGGGAGAGATAGTTTTATATGTATGTATGCTTTTGTGTAGGTGTAATTGGGCTTGTATGAATGTGAGGCGGTGAACAGATTGTTTTATTAATTGCTAGAAATTGAGTATAATTCTTAGAATTGGAGTTGGGTTATTAGGAAATGACATCGGAATGGTTGAAGTGAATGGTGGATTCATTGGTAGGTTAATTTGGAGTATTGATTTGAGGTAGAGAGAGAGTCATCACTGTGGTGTTTGGTTAAGTAGAAAATGGAGGAAGAGAAAAAGTGGCAAGGATTGGAACCTTGATATTTGTGTTACTGACTAGGAAATATCTGTTTGAGGTGGCGAACAAATTGTTTTTTTAATTGCTAGAAATTGAGTATAATTCTTGGCATTGGAGTTGGGTTATTAGGAAATGACATTGGAATGGTTGAAGTGAATGGTGGATTCATTGGTAGGTTAATTTGGAGTATTGATTTGAGGTAGAGAGATAGAGTCATCACTGTGGTGTTTGGTTAAGTAGAAAATGGAGGAAGAGAAAAAGTGGCAAGAATTGGAACCTTGATATTTGTGTTACTGACTGGGAAATATATCTGTTTGTGGATTGGGTTCAGTAGAGTTGCTTTTTGGTTGAGCTGAGATTTTAAACTTGGTGTTTTGAGTTTGAAATAGTTTATGGTGTGTTTGGTTGCAGAGAAGCTGGTTGGAAAAGAGAGAAACAAAATGAAACTGGTGTTTTTATTCCTTTTGTTTATTTTTCTATAGTCCCAAATAGTTAATTCAGCTCCAACTAGAAAAATATTCATATTAGGCACCATGGGGTGCTGGCAAGGTTCTTTTGGTATTCTTGGGCTGTAACTCATAAAAGTTGAGCTTGAATTTCAATATTTTTGTCTCTCCATTTAGTCTAGGAAGGATTTAAAAAGAAGAAGAAAGGAAATAGAAAACAGAAAGGAAGGACAATTAATTTACACACACCATCTGGGTCTTGATTCTTGAACCGTTTTCCTCGTTAAGCAAAAACCCTTCCTCAACCATTTTCCTTGTTAGCTTGGTGAAAATTCTTGAAGCCCATGGTAACGGATGTCTTTTCTTTGATTGGTAAGTTACATACACCCACTGGGTCTTGATTCTTGAACCCACAACCTCGCTATCCTCTCTATTTTATGGAAAAAAAGGAAGTGCCATTTGAGCTAGAACATGTTGACTTGGGTGCCAGCCAAATTTAAATGGTGACACCACAAGCATTTTTGAAACCTTTAGAAAAAGGAAGGTGGTGTGAGTATTTTTCTGCCTTTATTATACTACTTTCTTTCAATTCTTGTTTTGAACAAAATTGATTGCTTATCTTCTTACACAGATTGCAATGCTAGCAAACAAAAAACAATATTAAATTTTTTTTTTTTTTTTGATAGGTAATAAGACTTTTATTGAAAAAAACTGAACATCATGTTCGTGATGGTGAACACTCTGAACAAGAAACATATACAACAAGTTCAAGAAAAACAAAAGACAATATCTATCCTAATTTGTACTTCTTGCAGTTATACTAGGCTAATTTCAATAGTTAATCTTAAGAGTTTTCATAGTTATGGTTTGCAGCTCATGCCATGCATTGCTGTGGAGATTGTCAAACCCACAAAAAAAGTCCTTCATTGGCATTGATCTGGATGTTTGCAGAGGCTGAGTTTGAAATGTATCTACTCTTTTATTGTTAATTTGCAGCTTCGTTTGTTATCAAGCCCCAGTGAAATAGCTCACAATGAGGATATTTTACGAATATTTTTGATGGCTTGTGAGGTCAGAACTGTCAAGTTGAGTGTTATTTCGCTATCATGTCTACAAAAGCTCATTTCTCATGATGCGGTTGCTCCATCAGCCTTAAAAGAGATACTTGCAACCCTTAAAAATGTAAGTTCTTATTTATGTTACTTCTAATTATATAGTTCTTGAAACAAGTTTCATTCCATCGTAATTCATAATACAATTGTAATTTGAATTCAAAACACCTTAAGTGGATTTGTTCAGATAATTATTTTTAATAAATGAATGCAGCATCTTTATAAAATATAGCAATCACTTTGTCAGAGTTCCCCTTCTGGTCAATAAAGTTACAAGAATCTTTTCATTTCTTTTTGCTTATTTGATTACAGCGTGCAATTACAAAGTTAGTTGATTTTTATTACTACTCAAAACCAGAGAAATAGAATTGATCATAAACTTGGCATCCATGTATAATCATATGTTGTTGCTTATTATCTTAGCAAGGAGAAGAAAAACCAATCTCTCTTTGTAATTAAAAATCTGAAATGAGGAAGTATTGTGAAGATGATGGAAGTAAAGGGATAGAAAAGAAGCAACTTGTAGGCATAGCTCAACTGGGTTGCACGTCTTGGTCTTTCCCAATGAGAGATCTAGGGTTTACTGAGAAAAGAAGCAACTTGTATATGGAAGTGTACTAGAAATTATGTAAATATTTGCTTTACTGAAATCCTCTGGTCAAGATTTGAAGCTGGAATCTAATCCATGCTCCTTTCCCTCTCCAAGTGTATATGTATATTCATTCATATCCTACAATGGTGCTTGAAGAATAAACATGGTATATTTTCATTTTACATAGAAAAAGTAAAAGATTTTTCTCTACTTTGTTTTTGATAGGTAGATAGTGGGGGAGGGGGAGGTGGGGTTTGAACCACAAACATGGGCCATCATAAAGGATGCCGTTGTTCTCTACTTTTCTTGGTAAATAATGCAAAATAAGGATGATAGTTTAGCTATGAATTCCCTATGGTCATGTTGGGCATTTTAATGAGAATTTTCTTATAAGATATCTGGAGAGGTAATGTAATGGGTTTTAGAAAAGAAAATATTTCCTCTAAAGTATATTAAGTTTATTAAGGATATGTATGATTTAGCATTTTATCAGCTACTGTAATTTCACTTAGAACCAGAAAGCGTATTTTACAACACCTATAGAATTATTTAATTTTCAAGATTACAATGTTATAGTTTGATTGATCAATATAGTTTCTCTTGGAATTTTTCCAATGGTTTGGTGCTGATTCTAGCCAACCCTAGGTACTGACTCTCAGGTTTTTTTCTCTTTTGCTTGGTGCAGACTCCAAGCAAGCATAGGTGTTGATTTATCTATCTTTTATTTTTATGTTCTTCAATTTTGTTATGGTATAAATCTTTTGTAGAGGTGTAATGGGGGGGGGGGGGTTCGTAGCTTTCTCATTGAGTCTAAATCTTTTCAATTAGTTGTAGAGGAAGGGGGTCGTTTTTTCTTATTAAGGATTTTTGAGAGGGGCAAGTTTGCTATGAGATCAGTTTTCATGAGCAAGAACGCAGCCCATTGGCTGATGTTTTGCATTGAACACTTTGTTGTTGGGAAGAGTTTCAAGCAGTTTTTCACTCTTAGAGAGGGTGACACTGCTTTCTTTCTCCAGTGGTGTTCCAACTCCTCAGGTCAGTTCTTGCTGTTATCTGAACTCAAAGCTGGTGGGACTAGGAGATCGATTATTGTACCGGAGGGCAATGAGAGATTTGGTTGGAGGGTTTTTGGTCTAGAACTAAGGAAATTGTTGTTTCCTTCTCATTATGCAGTGGGTGGAAATGGTCCCCCTAAATTCATTCCTCAGGCACGGAAGCATAAGCTGGAGGTTCATAACTCTAGAACTTTTGCTGAAGTTGTGCAAGGTTTTCATGATAGAACTGAGGATAGAAAGCAGCTGCCACATCTTGGTCTCACAGCCAAAGAGAAGTTTACACAGCTAGGAAAGGAGAAAAAAGGGGAGAATCTGATACTCTCAGGTGCAAAAATGGGGGAAATTCCAGTGAGCAAGTCTGGAAGGATGGAGGTGGTGGGAAGGTTTTGGAGGGAGCAACGGTTGAGTGAGGTGGCTGAGGTGGGTCAGCAGAAGTTGGCTGACACTAGTTTACTTTCCCCAAGCTTTTTGAATTCAAAAGCTGTTGTAAAGGGGAAGAAGTCTGCTTTTAGGAGATCTTGCTGGGCAGGGAGAGGTCTTGTCATAGAGGTTGATGTGATAGGGAGGAGACAGGTCTCTTGGGTTAGAAAGAAAGGGGGAGTTTCTAAGAACAGAGGGGTGGCACGTGAAGTGGAAAGGGTAGGCAACTCTGATGCTTCTAAGGTCCTTAATTGGGCTCCTCAAGAAACCAATCAGGATGCTCTTAGGCCTGGTTTGGGCCGTGGATCAAGCCCAGTGAGGGGTTCTTCTTTCTCAGGCCCAAGCTTGTTTGAGTTGGGTGAGTGTTCTCTGGCTGGGGAAGGTAAGTCAGCCCAGATCCTGACTTCTGAAGCTTGTCCCAAGGCTCGTCACCAGCAAGGAGCGCCGGATCGGAGCGTCAAGCCCCTGGCGGTGGCCGTCGGCCCCTCCGTCGCCGGTCCCAGCTCTAACGAGCCCTGGAAGTCACCGGGAAAGGACGCGACTGGGACCGTTGGGTCTCCGTTGCTGCTAGTGGAGGCCGACGGCCCCTCCTTTGCCGGATTCAGCTCCGGCGAGCTTCCGATGACACCGGGAAAGGCCGGCGACCCCTGCACCGCCGGTTTTTGTTCAGGTCCTTGCTCCGGCGAGCCTCCGATCTCTCTGATCAAGGCTGGCAGCCCCTCCTCCGACGGAATAAATTCCGATGTGCATTCGGTGTCACCGGGTAAGTCTAATAAGGAGTCGTTGTGGTCTCCGGCAGAGAGGTTTTTATCTGATTTACTTCTGAGTTTATCAAGGGCTGGGCTTGTGGGCTTGAGGGACAACATTGGGGCTGAAGGTGGCTGGGACAGTTGTGTCATCTCCAAGCCGAATGCTGCCCTTGAAATAGTGCAACCCAGTTCAGCGGTGACTCCCACAAAGGCTTTATGTGTTGTTGCTGGAGTTTGATCAGATAGATGGGTCGGAGAGGGGTTGGCTTGAAAGGAGGTTTGAGAAGGAGGAAATTCTTCTAGCCGTTAACGAGCTGGCTGGAGATAAAGCTCCAGGTCCAGACGGCTTCTCTATGGCCTTTTTCCACCATTGCTGGAGAGTGGTGGAAAGGGATGTCCTAGCAGTTTTTGAGGAGGTCTATCAACATAGTAAGTTTGAGAAATCTTTGAATGCTACCTTCTTAGTTCTCATTCCTAAGAAGAATGATGCTTTCAATATTCGAGATTTCAGGCCTATTAGCTTGGTGGGGAGCATGTACAAGATCCTGTCTAAGGTTTTGGCGAATCGTTTGAAACTGGTCTTAGATCATCTAATTTCTGAGTCTCAGAATAGTTTTGTGGGAGGAAGACATATTCTTGACTCAGTTCTTATTGCTAATGAGTGCGTTGATAGTCGAGTGAAGAGTAAGATCCCGGGGGTCATTTGTAAGCTAGACATTGAGAAAGCTTATGATCATGTGAATTGGGAGGCTCTTTTGGACCTTTTTTGAAGAGAATGGGTTTCGAGGAGAAGTGGTGTAGTTGGATCCGCACTTGTATCTCGACGGTCTAGTTTTCTATTTTGATCAATGGGGCTCCTGCTGACTTTTTTGGGAGCACGAGGGGTCTGAGGCAAGGGGATCTGCTATCTCCTTTGTTATTTCTAGTCATGATGGAGGTCTTAAGTAGGATGTTGAAAAGAGTTGAAGGTGCCGGCCTGATTAGGGGTTTCAAGGCTGTTGGAAGATGGGGTGAAGGGGAATGTGTCTCGCACCTTCTATTTGCAGATGATACTATTTTGTTTTGTGATGCGGACGTGGAACAGATCCTTCATATACGGATGCTTCTCCTTTGTTTTCAGGCTGTGACTGGTTTGAAGGTTAATGCCCTGAAGAGTGAGATGGTTCCAGTAGGGGAGGTTAATAATATTCATGCCTTGGCAGAGATTTTGGGTTGCTGGATTGGGTCCTTGCCAATGACCTACCTTGGTATGCCATTGGGGGCGTCTCATAAATCCCCCTCTATTTGGAATCCTATATTGGAGAAGATTAATCGGAGGTTAGCCGGGTGGAAGAAGTTGCATTTGTCAAAAGGCGGAAGATTGACGCTGCTCAAGAGTACGCTTTCTAGCCTTCCTACTTACTATTTATCTCTCTTCACCATTCTGTCGCATGTGGCTAATAAAATTGAGAAGATTCAGAGGGACTTCCTGTGGGGGGAGTCGAAGGTTCATTTGGTGGGGTGGGATAAGGTGTGTGCTCCTAAGGTTAATGGTGGCTTGGGTATCAGGAAATTAACTACCTTTAATAAAGCTTTGCTTGGAAAGTGGTTATGGCGGTTTGGGGTTGAGGAGACTCGTCTATGGAGGAGGGTTGTAGCTTTGAAGTTTGGGGAAGAGTGGGGGGGTTGGTCTTCTAAGTTGGGTAGGGGTGTTCATGGGTGTGGTTTATGGAGAAGTATCCGAAAAGGTTGGGAGATTTTTAGCAAGTTTATCCGGTTTGAGATTGGGGTGGGGGATAGAGTGAAGTTTTGGACAGATCAGTGGTGTGGGGACTCTCCACTCCATCTTTCCTTCCCGGTTGTGTATGGGATTGTTTCTAATAGAGAGGCTTCTGTGGCCTCATCTCTCGAAAGGTTGGGGACCGAGGCTTGTAGAAGTTGGAAGGTTCCTTTTCTTAGGGATCCTAATGATTGGGAGATGGGAGAGGTGGTTAATTTTCTCCATACCTTGGATTCTTGTTTACCTCACTCCGAGCAAGAAGACCGCATGGTTTGGAAATTGTCGAAGAAGGGGGACTTCAATATTCGCTCCTTTTACGACAAGCTTCGAAGCCCCTTTCCTTTTACTTTTCCTTGGAAAGGTATTTGGAAGGTTAAGGCCCCTACGCACGTCTCTTTCTTTGTTTGAACGGCTGCTTGGGAGAAGATTCTTACAGGGGACACTTTGCGGCGTAGAGGCTTTGAGCTGGTTGATAGGTGCATTATGTGTCGTTGCAATGGGGAGACGGTGAATCATTTGCTTCTCCATTGTGGAAAAGCTTATAAGTTGTGGAGCTTGATTTTCAGATCTTTTGGGATTTCCTGGGTCTTGCCTAGATCGGTTGCAGAAATGCTCTTCAGCTGGTGGAACTGGTTTGGAAAGCACTCTTCTAGCATTTGGAATTTAGTTCCATTGTGCCTTTTGTGGTGTATTTGGAGGGAGCGGAATTGGCGAACTTTTGAGGACAGGGACAGATCCGATGACCAGTTGCTAGCTTATTTTTGTGGTTCTCTTTTTGATTGGTCTAGGGCTTGGGGACTCACCTCTAGTGATTCCCTCCCTTTGTTCCTTTGTTCTCTTCCCTGTACTTAGTTTTTTGTTGCTTTCTGTTTGTTTTCTAGTTCTCTTTTCTTTTTTTTGTTTGTTTCTCTCTTGGTACTATCTGTTCTGCCTCTGTTTTCATGAGGTAGTTTTCTTAATATACTTCTTTATTACTTATCAAAAAAAATGTATGATTTAGCTATAATTGGTGCAAGAATAAGTGGGGGCATCACAATTGAGTTTTATATTAGTATAGGTTTGCATCAAGGATCGATATTAAGTCATACCTCTTTGCATTGGTGATGGATAAGTTCTCTAGATTGATTTAGGGTGAAATTTCATGGTGTACGATTTTTGAAGATGATAATAGTTTTAGTGGATGAACTTGACTTGGAGTTAATGTTAAGTTAGAAAATTGAGTTTCATATTACTACAAATTTGCATCAAGGATCGATATTAATTCCATACCTCTTTGCATTGGTGATTGATGAGTTCTCTAGATTGATTTTGGATGAAATTTTGTGGTGTATGATTTTTGTAGATGAAACTTGACATGGAGTTAATGTTAAGTTAGAAATTTGTAGAGATGCTATAGAATCGAAAGGCTTTTGGCTAAGTAGGACTGATATTAGAATGCATGGAATGTAAGTTTAATAGAATTATAAACATAGAGGAACAACTTATTTAGCTGAAATTGAAATTTTTTTGCTAAAAGTGTGCTAAAGTATGCTTGTACCTTGAAAAAAATTTGAAAATGTGAGAAAAGGCGAAAAAAAGTGAGGTTTTAAAAAGCTATACATAAAAGCTAAAAACTAAAAGCTGAACTTATAAGCTCGTGCCAATCACACTCAAAATAGCAAAGTAGAATATGTGTGGTCACCCTTGGTTATTTTGGTGAGAATTCACAACTAAGTTTTGGGACTAAGGCTTGGTTCTTGTTGTAATATTTGTGTGTATGTATTATAATCTATGTAATTTCATTAGTCAATGAGTCACAACACTTCCTCCTTCTGCAAGAATGGGTAGAGGGCAGGGTTGTGAGTTCAAACTCACTGGATGCATGTATAACTTACCAATAAAAGAAAATTACAATTTAACCCCCATTTGTTCATCCCAATTTAGTACTGAATCTTTTAATAGCTTTTAATAGACCCCCCTAAAGTTTGGATTAAAATGAAATCATTAAAGTTTCATACAAATTAACAGATTTTATGTTTTGTGGACAAACTTTCAATTACAACTAACCCCCTTGTGAGGAGCATTACGTGTTGTTGATGATGGTATGAGGAATGAGGGTGCTTAGGCAGCATTGGGCCAATCACTTGGCTTCATGTTTTCTCAACACACTCATGGCTCCTCATGTCTGACTAGTGATGCTCCTAAGGGCTCTTTGAGGGGGACCTGCCTAGTCTCCCTACTCGAGTTGGAACGACGAGTAGTGATGAGGGGCAGTATGTGGAGGCACCTTGCTCTACATGATGCCCTAAGGTCATGGCAAAAGAGGGTCATGGTGGGCAGAGATGGTTGTGATGCTGGGTAGCAGCAGGTGGTGCTGACCCTATGTGGTGGTGCATGGCATTAGTGGCTTAGTTGTTGGTTTCTTGTGTGTGGGCTTAGTTGTTGGTTTCAGTGCAAGGCAGAGCTGGGCTGCTGTGATGATTAAATGCTGTGTGCAAGACATTGGGCTAGTGGGGGCTGACTGAATGTATAGACAAGTGCTAGTGGGCTGATGACAGTTATTTGTGTGCTGTATGTGGGCATGCTGTGTGGGCTGTAGTGCTGATGGGAGGCCTTGAGCATGGGCCAAGCCTCCTTAAAATGGGTGAGAACATGTTGAGTGGGCTGTTGGAGGATGGACAGAGGCCTCATGGTTTGCTGAGACATGGGCTGTGCATGTGCAGTGGTAGTTACCAAGTAGTTCCTAGCTTTCTTGATAATCAGACCTGCTGTATAGGGGCTGGAAACGTGGAGAGCAGGCCAAGACAACATTAGTTGAAGGTGTCCTAAGTCAGAACACAAGTGGCAGATTGTTCAAGACCCAGGCTGTTACTAGGCAGTAACTGCCATAACAGTTAATTCTGTGTATTTAACCCTAAGGTTGTTGGGGGTGTCAACAACAGAGTGTATTTGGCCTTGGGAAAATTCTGTATAATTTTCTAGACTTATAATTTTCTATTCTAAGTATTATTGCAGTGTGTGTGGTGTTGGTTGAGACTAAGTCATGGACTTAGGGCCATCACAGGTAGAAAATTTGAGTGAAAAATTGACCCTGTGACACCCCTTGTGGTTTGTTGTTTAGTCTCATAAACTTTTCAATTGCTACATACCCCCTAAAGTTTGGATTAAGTTGATGGGTCTTTGGATGGGACTCTAACAATTTCATTTTAGTCCAGACCTTAGGGAAGTCAAATGTAGCAATCGAAAATTTGTGGACTTAAAAAAAATTCGGGTTTTTGGGCCAAGTTTTACGTAGAGGAGTAGCACCTTCATTGTTATGTATTTATTAAAACAAAGATAAAAACATTTTGGTTCATGTCATGGTGATTGTTAGAGGCCTGATTACCTCGAATTAGTCACAAATACTGTTTTCGTCTATTTCTTTGGGTTGATATGGGTGGATCTCGTAGTTTTTTTTATTGAATCTAAGATGTTTCAGTTGGTGATTGAGGAAGGGGGGAATTTTTTTCTCGCTTAAGATTTTTGAATGGGGAAAATATTTTATGCAATTAGTTTTTATGGGTAAGATGGTAGCAAGTTGGTTATTGCATAACTTGGAACACATTGTGATTGGGGTTAATCCTAAGTAGTTTTACATGCTCAGGAAATGAGATATTGCCTACACAATGCAATGGGGTTCCAACTCTTCTGGTCAATATTTATCAGTGTTAGAGCTTAAGGTAGGCAGGAGGAGGAGATCTATTTTTATCCCTGGAAGTAAGGTGCAACAAGGTTGGCGGGTTTTTGGGATTGAATTAAGAAGAATGTTGGATTCTTCCCGATATGTGTTGGGTTGCCCGAAATTTGTTTCGTACAAGTCTAAGTTGCTTTCGGAGATTAATTCTTAATGGTCCTTTGTAGAAATGGTGAAATCCCCTGTGCAGGCAAGGGTGAAGCACTCACAGCAGCCTATTATCAGAGAGAAGGACAAGGATAGAATAGTAGAGAAAAAAGTGGATCCTCCGAGAGACAAAAATTGCACACAAGTGGTGGTTTTTGAAGCTCAGGCTGGCAAATCTTCCTTGGCTGCTGTGGGTGGGGTGGAGGGGAGAGACCGTGATACTAAATGAAATAATAAATTTGAGGTGAAAATCCAAGAAGGAAATAAACATAGATTCCCGTTAAGGTTTAATTTGAATTCAAAAAATGTTGTTGCTGGGAAGGAGCAAGATATTAGGAGATCACGTTGGTTAGGAAAGGGGCTAATTGTGGAAGTGAATGAGAATGGAAAGAGGCGGGTATCTTGGGATCGCTATAAGTGTGGTGAACGTGTTGTCAGTTGGGTGTCATGAGAAAGAAATACAGAACAATTAGGTCCTGTAGGGATGGGCCAGGAACCTTCGGAAGCCCACTTACCTCTAATGGGCAATTTTAAAAGTCCTTTTGGACCGACTTTTTCAAGCCCATGTGTCTTTGAGGCAGGTGACTGTTCTAAGACAAATCAAGACAAACCCAGCCTAGTTCTCTTAGGCCCATTTGTCTGTGATGGAGTTAAGACTTCATCTTCCACTGACCCGAGCTCAAAAAAGAGTGGATCAAGCCCCATGATGCAGCCAGCGTGCTTAGTGGTCTCGCCTCCGCCACTGGGTCGACTTGAGATGGTTTTGGGCTCTGATGGTCATGGAAATTGCATTATCGGTGCCGGAAATCCCAGGTGGTGGTGGCTATTATGTTTAGATGAGCCTGAGTTGGCCTTCCAAGTCACACAATGAGCTGATCTTGCCAGCGGCAGTGTCCCAGGTTTCCATTGAGTCGATTTTGGCAGTGGTATGGGCCCAACCTCCTCGCGACCCACTAATATTAGCGGCAGTGGCTCCTGTAGCTCAGGTTGTGATAGAAGAAGAGGGTGAGGTTTTGGTGGGTTCGAAAGGATTGGTTACTGTTTTTGGGTCTTCTAATTTTGAGGGGGTTAATCATCCTTGCCCCACAATTAGGAAATTGGTTGGAGACTTGGGGTAATTCCAAAGAATGAATGTTGCAATTGCATGATGGAAGGTGGATTGTACTTCCTCTATTGCTATATTAGTCTCCAGAAAGCGAGTTAGATTGTTCAGTTGTGGATGGGGAAGTTGTAACAAGTTATAATTCTATTATCAAGGAGGAGCATATTGTTAGCAGTGTAGACGAGTGTGACAAAATAGTAGATTCTATGTTTTTTTTTTGATAAGTAAAAGTTTATTGATCTCAAAAAATGGAACACCCTAGTACACAGGGAGTGTACAAGGGTTCAAACAATTAAGAACAAAAATTACAAGAATCTAAGAAATCAAGAAAGGAAGGAAAGGATTGGTTCCGCAAAGCAGCCAACCAATCCATTAATGTTCTATGTTTGTTGCTAATGGGTCAGAGGATGAGCTTTGGGAATTCGATGAAAGGTTGATGACTTGGGAGAAAGGTGGTGAGCCTTTAGTTGTGTTCCCTTTGGCCATAGAAGTTCCTTTGGAGCTTCAGTATAATCCTGTGAAGGAGATTGGGTGTAAGGGGAATATTGATAGTCATCATCTATCACAATGGGTAACCAATCAGATTAAAGCTTTTAGGAAATTTGTGGGAACGTATTTGGAAGGTTTTAAGGAGCAAATAACGGGATTGCTTTTAGTAATAGAGGCCAGGAAAAAAAATAAACAACATGTGGTGGGTGATTGGAAGAAGCTGGAAATATCAGGGTAGAAAGGTCAGCGAGAATTGAAAAATTTCAGGAGTAGTCTAAATGTTGAGTATGGTTCATCTACATTGAGTGCAAGTAGTGAGAGGGCTGTTGTGGTTTATCAATGAATTTGAAGATTATTTCTTGGAATGTTAAGGGTTGAATGAGCAGGTTAAAAGGCTTCGGGTTAGAAATTTGATTAGGAATTGGAGGCCAGATGTTGTTTGTCTCCAAGAAACTAAAATGGAATTAATAACTAGAGTTGTGATTTGTAGTTTGTGGAGTGGCCAACATGTTGATTGGTCATATTTAAGTTCTTGTGGAGCTTCTAGAGGGGTGTTGCTGATGTGGGACATGTGGGTTGTGGATAAAGTGGAGGAAGCAGTGGGAAGCTTTTCGGTATTTTGTAAATTTAAAAGTGTGGTTGACCAATTTGTTTGGGCATTTGTTGGTGTTTATGGACCTAACTCAGTGAGTGTCAGAAGGTTGTTATGGGAGGAATTGTTTGGATTAAGCAGTTGGTGGAATGTTCCATGGTGTGTGGAAGGTGACTTTAATGTGGTAAGATTTCCTTTCGAACGTGCTGGTTCTACTGTTTTGCAGCTGCTATGCGTGAGTTCTTTGATTTTATTTCTGAGCAAGGTCTAATTGACATCCCCTTGGAAGGAGGAAATTTTACCTGGTCTAATTCTAGGGAAGTTGAGTCAAAGGCATGGTTGGATAGATTTTTGTTCACCATAGATTGGGAGGCTAAGTTTCCTATTGTGTGTCAGAGAAGAATGTTTAGGCTTTTATCAGACCACTTTCCAATTGTCCTAGAGGGTGGATCCTTTCAACATAGGGGTAGAAGGCCGTTTAGATTTGAGAACATGTGGCTTAAGGATGAAGGCTTTGTGGAAAGGCTGCATTCTTGGTGGAATTCCTATCATTTTCAAGGTGCTTCGAGTTTTATATTGGCAAATAAATTGAAGCTGTTGAAAAATGATTTGAAAAAAATGGAATGTGGTGGTGTTTGGAAATGTAGAAGAATGAGGAAAATAGTTGTGTAAGGATCTTAGTAAGTTTGAAACTATAGAAGAGAGTCGTGATTTAATGGAGAAGGAGAAGCTAGACTTGGAGAGAATTCAGAGGGAGCTTGAAAAAGCTTCTCTTTTGTAAGAAATATGTTAGAGGCAAAAATCTAGAGTACTTTGTATTAAAGAAGGAGATAGGAATACTAAATTCTTCCATCGTATAGCTAACTCCAACAAAAGATTTAACTCCATAGATAGGCTTATGGTGGATGGAGAATTGTCATCGGATCTGGAAGTCATAGTAGTGTATTTCTCGCTTCTATAGGCAACTTTATTCCAAAGATGTGGTTAATAGACCTATTCTTGATGATGTGGAATTCTCTAGAATTTCTAAGGAGAATGCTATTTGGTTAGATAGGCCATTTGATGAGGATGAGGTGTATGGGGTAATCCATGGGTTTAATGGCAATAAGGCTCTTGGCCCAGATGGACTTTCCATGGCTTTTTTCCAGTCTTGTTGGAGTGTGTTGAAAAAGGAAATTATGGAAGTTTTTCAGAACTTTCATACTCAAGTTGTATTTGAGAAAAGTCTTAATATTGCATTTCTTGCCCTTATTCCTAAAAAGGCAGATGCTATGGAGATCAAGGATTTCAGGCCAATCAGTTTAGTTGGTGGGATGTACAAAATTATTTTGAAGGTGTTGGCTAATCAGTTTTGAAAGGTAGCACTTGGGCTTATTTCAGATCCTCAGAATGCATTTATTAAAGGTAGGCAAATTTTGGACTTTGTGTTAATTGCTTTTAAATGTATTGATAGTAGATTAAAGATAGGGATTCTTGGGGTGTTGTGTAAGTTGGATGTGGAGAAGGCGTATGATCATGTGAATTGGGGTTTTCTAATGTATATGTTGCAGTGTTGTGGGTTTTCAGAAAAGTGGAGGAAATAGATTTTGTGTTGCATTTCTACTGTTAAATTTTCCATTTTGATTAATGGGAGTCCTTCAGATTTTTTTGGAAGTTCTAGGGGGATTAGGCAAGGGGATCCTCTATCTCCATTGCTCTTTGATGTTGTTATGGAGGCTTTGAGCCATATGTTGGATATGGCTGCAACTGCTGGACAGTTTTCGGGCTTCTCTGTAGGTTCTACGCTAAGTACTTCGGTGATGGTGTCTCATCTTTTATTTGCGGATGACACCCTTATTTTTTGATGCTAACACTAATCAGTTGGTTACTTTGAGGGGGATTCTGAATAGATTTGAGGAGGTTTCGGGGTTAAGAATTAATTTGGGGAAATCAGAGTCGGTGCTAGTTGGTGGGGTACGTAATCTGGATGTGTTGATGGGGCTGTTGGGTTGCAGGCATTCTTCCCTTCCGTTGAAATATTTGGGACTTCCTTTGGGAGCTAAATTCAAGGAGTCATCAATCTAGAATCCAATATTAGAGAAGATGGAACGAAGACTAGCAAGATGGAAGAGGCTTTATGAAAGTTACTCTTATTAAAAGTACTCTTTCCTCCTTGCTTACTTATTTCCTCTCTATTCTTCCTATACCTGGGAAGGTTGCTAATCGCATGGAGAAATTACAGAGAAATTTTATTTGGAGTGGTATTAGTGGTGATTCTAAGTTACACTTGGTGAAATGAGCTAAAGTTTGTAAGCCAATGCAAGTTGGAGGGCTAGGCATAAGATAGTTGAGGAGCTTTAACGCTGCCTTGTTGGGCAAGTGGTTGTGGAGATATGGGTTAGAGATAGATGCGTTATGGAGGAGGGTTATAGAGGCGAAATATGGGAATGAATGGGGCGGTTGGTGCATGAAAAAGGTGACAAGTGCGTATGGTGTTAGCCTCTAGAGCTTTATTAGAATTGGTTGGCTGAACTTCTCTAAACTCCTATGGTTTGATGTAGGGGATGGTACTAGAGTGAAGTTTTGGAAGCATGTGTGGTGTGGGGATTGTACCCTTAAAGAAGCTTTTCTAGATTTTATTGCCTTAGTAGGGCAAGGGATTCTTCAGTGGCAGAGGTTATGTGTTGGACTGGTGGGAGAATTCATTGGAATTTTCAATTTCGTCGTCCACCGCAAGATTAGGAGGAAGTCTCTTTTGATCAGTTTATGGCTATTGTTTACTCTAGGAATGTGCGGGGGATTGGCCCTGATAAGGTTTGTTGGAAGCTAGCAAGGAGCAGAGGTTTTGAGGTTAGAAGTTTCTATCGTTCTTTGTACCCCCCAACTATCTCTTTCCCTTGGAGGTTGGTGTGGCAATTGAAGGTCCCTCCAAGGGTGGCTTTCTTTTCAAGGTCAGCCTCTTTACGTAATATTCTTACAACTGATAATCTTCGCAAAAGGAGTATTATTGTTCTTGACTGGTGCTATATGTGTAAAAGGTGTGGGGAGTTAGTGGATCATCTTCTACTTCATTGCCCCATAACTTCTGAGTTGTGGTCTTTGGTGTTTTGTTTGTTTGGACTCCATTGGGTTATGCCACTTAAGGTATTTGAAGTGTTTGAGTCTTGGCAAGGTAAATTCGGATGACATCGCAATATAGTATTTTGGAGACTTGTGCCGCATTGCTTGATGTGGTATATTTGGAGAGAAAGGAATGCTAGATGCTTTGAGGGATGTGAGCGCTCCTTACTAGAGATTAAGTCTTTCTTCTTGCATACTCTCCTTGTTTGGAGTGTGGCTTTGTTGCATTGTTCTTGTTTTTCTCTTCCTACTTTACTTGATCATTGTGATTTTGGTTCTTGATTTTTGCCCCCATAGTACATCCCCAATGTACTCGGGTTGGCTATTTTTTTCTTTATAAAGTTTTTCGTTACCTATCAAAAAAGGAAAAGAAAATTTGTGGACTTAACTTTGATAAGGCCAAAACAAAGGGGATAATTTTGCCCAAAAAAGTGAAATGCAATCTTGTAATGTTGAGCAATCAGTTTTGTACGTGAAATCTTACATACATTTTTCTTCTTTGTGCAGCATGCTGAAATGTCAGATGAGAGTGTTCAACTCAAGACCCTTCAGACTATATTAATAATATTTCAATCACGCTTACATCCTGAAAATGAGGTAATCACTGTGTCTGGTTTGATCTTGATCTTCCTAGTATGAACTAAATGTGTTGCCAAGCAGTGGCTATGGTTCAGATTAAATTTTATCTGCAAATCTGCCTTTATTCAGACTGTGCTCCAGTTGGACATATTGAAAAAATAGTACAAATGAAGAAAAAACATGCCTTTTGGAATGTTGTGCAGCATATTTGATTCATTCATAACTGCCTTAGAAAGCAAATGAAAATTAACATACTCTTATTCCACTCACTTTGAGAAGAGTCCTTCATATGTGCATTAATTTATAAAGTGCAGCTGCTCTCTAGTTTATGAACCCAATAGCTCTGTTATGAGCCGCTTATCCCAAGACTTTGCACCTGTGGGTGTTTTCCTGTGGATGGTAAAAGTAATGGAAATGGCTTTGTATTTGATTATACAGGGCTAAATTATCTGACCAATAATTGGAAATTATTGTATTTAGATAACTATCAGGTATAAGATAATGTTTATATACTTATCCTCCACCCCCCCCCCCCCTCTCTGCACCCATATCATTATAAAATTACTGATAAACTGACAGACTTGACAAAAAAGACCCTTTCAATTAGATGTTTATTGACATTTTTTTAACAAGCCTTGAACACACAAGTAATTCTGCAAAGTTGGTTGTTTATTGGTTTTCTTAGACAAATATCTAGCACACTAATTTTGCCCAACATTTCCCCATGATTTTGAAGATGTGCGTCTTTATAGATTTTACCTTGGGTATGTTGCTGGTTATTCAGTTCAAGTTGATGAATATTGTTCAATATAGTTATCTTTTGATGACATGCAATAAAAGTGGCTGTTTATGAAGGATTTTTCTGGCTGTTTTAACTAAAGCTTGAATTTGGTTCTATGTATTTTTTGACCTCAACTTTTCGTATGGCACATGCAATATGAGCGTAGCTATTTGTATTTTGTCAACTGAAAGTTGTTTAAAAAGGGGAGTCTTAATGGGATGAAAGCAAATAAGAGAAAACTGTATTTTGCAGTTGCTAAGAGAGAGGGTAGTTGGGGGAAGTGTAGGAAAAGTAATGGGGATAATTTTGGTCTCTATTCTGCATTGAGTCGCTGGGTTGGAAGTGTGACACCAACTCAGGATTGGCTTTATATGACAGCATATATTTTGAGTTATGGCGGGGCATATTATGGAACTTTCATGCATCAAATTCTGCAATTCTCAGGAGAATACAGCTCAAGCTCTTGGTATCTGTCTTCGGCTTCTTGAAAGTAACCGATCCTCTGATAGTGTGCGGAAGTAAGTATTGTTGTATAAGAATATATATGTTGATAAGTTATAAGAATATTCATGAGCAAAAAAAGAAAAAGTTATAAGAATATTAAGTATTGTGAGGACTTTTCACAACGCATCTTTTAAGTGTTTTGTCCTCCATCTGGAAATATTTTTTTCATTTTCATGTTATCCAGCACTGCTGCAGCTACATTCAGGCAAGCGGTAGCCCTGATCTTTGATCATGTGGTTTGTGCTGAGTCTCTTCCTACTAGCAAGTTTGGTTCTGGCGGTCAAACCTCTCGCACTGGTACAGTTACTGGTGATGTTAGTCGCGGCATCAACCGTTCAGAGTATGTTATTTCTGAGGAACATGCTCCACAACTTTTTCTGCTTCTGTATCTATCTAGTCAAAATTTTGGTAAAATTTAAATAATTTTCTGCCCGTGGGTCTGTATTTACTCTTCGTTTCAGTGATGATCGAAGTAGATTGGGTATGAGAAGGGTAATGCATACATTGGTATTGACCTGCTTTCTTGCATGGTCTCAAATCTAAATATTTAACAACTGATCTCTATTGTATCCATAAAACTGACTTGAACGTCAACAGGTCATTGGAGAATGAATTTGTCTCTGGAGGGCTGTCATTGATGAGGGAGACCATGAGTAAAGCTGGCAAGCTTGGGCTTCGGTTGCTTGAAGACCTGACAGCACTTGCTGCAGGTGGATCTGTATGTGGAACTAGTCAATTGTGTTCCTAACTAGACCTTTATATTTGATGTTATAATTTTATTTTTTTTGATAAGTAATAAGTTTTATTGATATAAAAAAGGTACACCCTAGTACACAGGGAGTGTAAAAGGGGTCAACAAATCCAATACAAAAATTGCAAGAATCTAGGAAATCAATAAAAGAGGGGAATGATTGTTTTTGCAAAGCAAACAACCAATCCAATAAAGTTCTAAAAAAGAATAGCTTGAGGTCCGGAATAGATCTCTCAATATCTTTAAAACATCTATTATTTCTCTCTCTCTAAAGACACCACATTAAGCAATGAGGAACGATGGACCAAATATAACCATTTCAATGATGACCAAAGCTGCCTTGCCAACACCCTAACAGCCCCAAAACAGTATGCGGCATAACCCAAGTTACTCCAAATAAACCCAAAACCATAGACCATAGATCCATAGCAATAGGACAATGAAGGAAGAGATGGTCAACCGATTCACCATTACTCTTGCACATGTAGCACCAATCCAAAACCCACATCTTCCTTTTTCGTAAATTATCAATCGTCAAGCATTTCCCTAAGGCAGCAGTCCAAACAAAGAAAGCTACTCTAGAGGGAATCTTCTGCTTCCAAATACTTTTCCAAGAAAAACCATAGATAATAGGGCCAACCAAAATTCTATAATAATCATTAGCCATGAACCCCTTATCTTTGCTAGGTATCCAACACATCTTATCCTCACCAAACTCCCTTATTGAAGAACCATATATGGTTTCCATAAAGCCTAACATAGTCTCTAATTCTCGAGCATGCACACCCTTAAGGAAGCTCACATCCCAAAAGAGGACACCATTGGAGGACTTCATAAGCTCAGACACACTGGCCTCCTTATTCCTGCAAAATTTGAACAAGTTAGGATGGCTAACAGCAAGAGATGTCGCTCCACTCCGACGGTCTTGCCAAAACTTCACTCTAGACCCATCACCAATATCATACAGAATATGGTGTGAGAAAGAAGGCCATTCCTGACTGATATTTTTCCATAAACCAACACTATGAGGACCATTCACAGATCTGGTATACCAGCCCCCTCACACACATTCATATTTCATCTCTATCACTTGTCTCCAAAGGGCATCCTTCTCAATCCCAAATCTCCAAAGCCACTTCCCAAGTAAAGCTTCATTGAAAAGTATTATCTTCCTTATCCCTAAGCCACCCGAAGAAATAGGAGCACGAACAGTAGCCCATTTAACCAAATGAATTTTAGGTTCATCATCAAAACCGCCCCATAAGAAATTCTGCTGAAGCCTCTCCATTCGGTTAGCCACACTAGCAGGTATAGGAAACAAAGATAGAAAATAAGTGGGTAAATTAGATAGGGTGCTTTTGATTAGAGTGATTCTACCTCCCTTGGATAAATATAAGCGTTTCCAACCCGCCAATCTCCTCTCCATTTTCTCTAGAATTGGATTCCATATATTCTTATCCTTGAATTTAGCACCCAAAGGAAGACCCAGATATTTCGGTGGAAGAGAACCCTGCTTGCAGCCAAGAACAGTTAGCAATAGGTCAATATTATGGACTACCCCAACCGGAACCAATTCTGACTTGCCCAGGCTTATCTTTAGACCCGAAAAACTGTTTCTATTGTGTTAATCATTCCTTACCCATCCAAGTAAAAATAAAACTGTTTGGCTGCTTTGCGGAACCAATCATTTTTATCTTTTCTTGATTTCTTAGATTCTTGTAATTTTTGTTCTTGATTGTTTGACCCCTTGTACACTCCCCGTGTACTAGGGTGTTCCCCTTTTTTGATATCAATAGACCTTTTACTTATCAAAAAAATAAAAATAAAACTGTTTCCATTGTGTTGATGGTTCCATATGTTGTGCAAATATTATTGCAGTATCAGTCAGTGTGACATTGTTTCAATACAATTCCTAACTAATGAATGATGTTATTGATCTTATCCTGCAGGCAATTTGGTTACGTGTCAATTCTCTTCAACGGACGTTTGTGCTTGATATACTTGAGTAAGAAGTCTCTCTGCCTTTAATGCTTTAAATTTCTTTAAGTTGCAGGCACCAGTGAGTCACCGAGGTCGCTAGATAATCATGAAAGATACTTGACCAATCTGCTCTTCAGCCTTTGCTACAAATAGTCATTAAATGTTCTTTCTCATTTCAGTGCTATATTCATGCATCTTGGGTACTTTCAGAAATTTTGATAAATAATTTATTAAAAGAGTGCAAAGGGGTGCAACCATGTACATGGAAAGCATACAAGAAATAAACTGAATGTCAATTAAAATTACAAAGATCAATAAGCTCAAGTAATTTCAAAATAGAAAATGTGGGGTGGCAGCCATCCAATCATATGAAGACCTCAACAACAAAAGCTTCAGGTCCAAAATTGATTCCTCATACCCTTTGGAGCTTCTAAAGTTTCTTCCCTTCTAGGTGCACGACATGAGACAAAAAGAAGTTGCATTCCATATTGCTGCATTTTGATGATGACCAAACCGACCTTTTCTACAAGCCAAGTGACCTACAATTGAGCCACACTCCTAGGCATAAAACCATAGCCCTGAACTCTCTAGCAACAACACAGTGAAGAAGCAAGTGATCAATAGTCTCTTTGAGCTTCTTACACATTCATGATTCAACACCAATCTCCCACCACACCTATATGGCGTTTCCTCAAACTATCCATCGTTGGGATTTTTTATGCCACAATTCTTATGATCCTTTTTGTTCATTATCGTGAGCACAAGGTTTTGTTTCTTTATCAATAATATTGCATTCTTGCCAATAAGAAAGGGATTTTTTTATGTCACAATCCATGCTAAGATAGAAATCCACTCTAGTTGGAACCTTGGGCTTCCAAATGCTCTTCTAAGGGAAAGAAGGGCCTTTGTCAGTTTTAACTTCAAACACTTGGTGATTTAAAGGGTCCCAACACAATGTATCTTCTCCAACTCCCAATCTTGCACAACTCTAGTAAATTGATATTCCAATGAAAGTTACCATTACAACATCCATGTGATTCACCACTGAAGCCTCTCTATGTTGAGCAGTACGATATAGTTTGGAAAAACCTCCTTTGACATGCTTTCCCATGCCATAAATCATGCTGAAACCTAACTCAAGTACCCTCACCAACCTCAAATCTAGTAAATCTAGAAATTTTTTTCCAACTTTCCTTATATTTTACTGTAAGCTAAAACCATATAGCCCATTAACTATGTTTAAACATCACTCTCTCCACATGCTACCATACTTTTTATCTACCACCTATTGTTGGAAATCTATACCCTGATGTTTATAAATTACACTTTACCCCTCTAAACTATTCCCCCTTTTACATGCTTACCCCCCTAAACTATAGGAATGCACACTTTACCCCCTAAACTATTACACGCGTAACACTAGTCCCCCTAAACTATGAAAGTGCACATTTACCCCCTAAACTATTACTCGTGTAACATTTTGCACCCATCCCATGGGTAGTAGTTTAGGGAAGTAAGTATAAAAGGGTTATACCCTATAGTATAGGGGGGTAAAGCGGTGTTGGTAAAAGCACGCTTTAAGCGCGCTTTGAGCTCAAAGCGTGAAGCCCCGAGGCTCTAGCACTTTTTGCCTCAAAAGCTAGGCTCATTCTAAGAAGCATGATTTAGGCGCGCTTTTTTTGCCTTTTTTTCAAAAAGCTCAAAGTGTGCTTTTTTGGTGCTTTATTTATTTATATTTTTCAAAAAAAAAAAAAAAAAAAAAATCAAAACTGAATTAAAACTATAGGATCTTGGCTTTAGTGATATAAACCATTGATTTGGCATATTTTTAGTGTAACTTATCCATATATATATATATATATATATATTTTGAGTGTTACTTGTCGAGAACCCACAACCTTCTAGTTTTTCTCTATTATTATTTTTATTTTTTCTTGATTTTTTCTCCTTGTAACAGTAATACACCCAACTTCTTATTCTTATTCTACTTTTTCCCTTTTGGATATCTGCTTTGTATCAATTACAATATTGCTATGTCCTCATATCCTTAGCTCATTCATAAAAAAAAAAAAATATGATATACTATATTTGTGGTAATTGTTTAGTTATTTTAGTGGTTGATGTTGAACATAGTAGACTAATTCTTATAGAATTATATAGTTATTAAGTGATTAAATTATTAACTAATATTACTAATTAGTCATAGTGTATTATGAATATTAGAGATCTAAGAAAGGCACATGGAAGTACTCATATCTAGCTGATCCAAAAAAAAAAAGACTTGCAATATTTGTGTTAAAATTGCAAAGGTAGGGCTTATCTAAATGTTATTTTAGTGTGCATTCTCATAGTTTAGTTTAGGGGGTAAGTATAGAAGGGCGTATAGTTTAGGAGGTAAAGTGTACATTCTCATAGTTTAGGGGGGTAAGTGTAAAGGGGGAGTATATTTTTTAGGGGGATAAAGTGTAATTTCTCCAAAATATATGGAGGGCTAAGGCTCCTAGGAGTGTTTTGTTTTTTGTGTGTACAACTGCTTGGGGGAAAATTCTTGCCTCTAAGAACCTCATCAAGAGGGGTTACTTGATGGTGAGTTGGTGTTGCATGTGCTATTGTAGCGGGGAGATCGTGGACCACTTCTTGATTAATTGTAGTGTGGCCTTTTAGTTTTGGAGTTCGATATTCAAGATGTTTGGGGTTTAGTGGGTTTTACCGGAGAAGGTTCTTGATTTATAATGTGGGTGGCAGAGTAGGGGACCTAATTTAAATATTTGGAATTTTACTTCTTTATTTTTGATGTGGGCTATATGGAGTGAAGGGGAAGAAATTGGCGTACTTTTGAAGATATGGAGTGCACATCAACTCAATTTTAAGCATCCTTCAAGAAATTGGTGTACTTTTCTTATTTACTTCCCAAAAATATTTATTTTCTTCTTGGAGGTAAGTAAAATGAAAGAGATTGGGATAAGAAGAGAAAGAATCAGAAAGTGTTGTAATTCCAACTTTACAAAAATATCCTTGAGGCAAGGAATGTCATGAAGCAAAGCGAGAGTCAAAGTGACATTGTATTTCCCATAATACCCTAACTATAAAATTAAAACAAACAAAATGAGTGTCTAATTTTCAATCATCAAAGAATTTACCAAGGATGACCATGAAAAATTACGATAAAAAATGTGAAGGCAAGGTTCAAATAGGACATTTATTATGGGACAAAGGGAATATTGATCAACAAAGCGGGTGCAATGGTATTTCACTGGCCCAGCTTGCATAGTGATATAAACATTTATAGTTATTAAGAAAATGATATTGAAGTTGATACTGTGAAATCCTTTTAGTCAAAAGCTTGTAAGTGGATCCTGACTTTACTCAGTGTATAGAGAAGACCATATGCAGCATCTCCATTTATCTATTTATTTATTTGACAAGTAATGAACCTTTATTCAATTATCATAAAAAAAGACATGCAAACCTCCGTGTACACTGTACTAATGGAGGATAGGAGTCAACAAAAAATGTATCTCCTTTCAAACCTCAAGAACTCACATACTTCTGCTGTTGTTTTATAGTTTACTTTGGCACTTGCCTGGCGGATATGCTTGTGCTGTGTTATGTTCAATTACTAGATTACTGCATACTAACTATGATACTGACATTTAGATTCCTTATTCATCAATTGAACCTTTTTAATTTGCCTTTTTCATTTGATACTTGGCCCAAATATGGTGTCATTGTACTTAATTTACTTGTACTTAATGCTTGACCTGCAGATTTATTTTGTCCAATTATGTGGCTGTTTTCAGAACTTTGATTCCTTATGAGCAGGTAAATATAAAAATTTCTTAACTAAAATTGATTTTTTAATGGAGTTTTGTTTAAACATGCTTGTAAACTATAATAGTCGAAAAGATTGTGTGGGAACTCAACAGGTTTTGCAGCACCAGATATGTTCACTTCTAATGACTTCAATTCGTACCAATTCTGAGGTATTTAAGCTTCTGAAACATGTAATTAGTCTTTTGATCCATCAAGGGTAATTTACTGCATCTCAAGAAGAATTTCATTGTTGGCATTCTCTTTCCTTAATTGTATTAAATGTTTAATCAGCTTGAAGGAGAAGCAGGAGAACCTTATTTTCGCCGCTTGGTTTTGCGGTCAGTTGCTCATATTATCAGGCTCTACAGTTCATCCCTTATCACTGAATGTGAGGTGCGTTCTATATGTGAATGATATATATATATGTATGTGTGTGTGTGTGTGTGTGTGTGTGTGAAGCTATCGGCAATGTTTTTGTAAAAAATTTTCAAATATGTTCAACTAAGTTTTACTGAAGAAATTCTTTTTAAAAAGTGCAAAAGGCATAGCCCAAGAATTATACAAGAGAAATGCAAAAGAAAAAATCAATGCATCCTAAATTGAGCAAATCAGAAACCACCAAAACGTGGAAAAACAAATGCTACTAGACATGAATATCTAATCATAAAACAATCTCAAGCACAACATCTTAACAATATCCCACTGAAACCTCGAAATCTTTAAAGGTTTGAGCATTTTATTCCTTTGAAATGCAAATATATGCAATGCTTGAGACATAAGGGAACTGCATTCCAAATCAGGCTACCTCATCAAAGCCTACTAAAGTGTCATTTTCACATGTTGGCAATTCCATAACTATCAAAAAAAAAAAAAAAAAAAATCACACAACCCCAAATAGAAAATAGACAAATGATGAATGTTCTTCTGTGACCAAACACCGCAGTAAAGATAATTCACTTTCTCACCACTGACTTTGCACAGGCAACACCAATCTATATAGTCTTCTGCTTTCTTAGGTTATCAACCGTTTGGAAATTACCCTGGGCTGCTAGCCAACCTAAGAGCCCCTTTCTGTGGCACTTTGAGTCTTTGACCTGCCAGTTGCCAGATGCTCGATATCTCTATCTAACTTTACCTTAAAAAAAAAAAAAAAAAAAAAAAAAAAAAAAAAAAAAAAAAAAAAAAAAAAAAAAAAAAAAAAAACTAACATTTGGAATTAATAGCTTGAAAATACATGTGGCCAACCCTGATTAGTAAGTTGAGGTTCCATCCTAAAGTTTTGAGACTAAGGCTTGGTTGTTGTATTACATTATGGCCATATCAAACAGAGTGGAAATTCCTGGGAGCTTGAATTGGATTCTGAACCATATAGTTTTTACTGGACAGAATTGAAACAATTACATATTTTTTTTCCCCTGAAATGTATAAAGTACCAGATTAAAAAATAGGACATTCTTTTCAATAATTTCCATGCCTTTTATTTATTTTAATGAAATTGCATCTGTCTACTTGAATCTACCACTATCAACTAAATGAGATTTTTTTATTGTTTCTTAAATGCAGGTTTTCCTTAGTATGTTAGTGAAGGTTATCTTTCTTGATTTGCCATTATGGCATCGTATTCTTGTTCTTGAAATCTTGAGGGTAATTTTGATGTTGCAGCATGTTCATTTTTCATATTTTGTGTATGAAATATTCAGCAGTTTAAGTATCTTTATATATATATTTTTCCTGATAATCAAAATTTATGGAACTTGACAGGGCTTTTGTGTGGAGGCACGGACTTTGCGGGTTCTTTTCCAGAACTTTGACATGTAAGTTCACTAGCTGTGATCTGTTTGTCACATAGATTCATTAACCCCCTAGTCCTTCTCTCACCTAAATTCATAAGATAAGAAGGAACAACAAAACAGAAGCAATTATCAACAGTATGCACATTGAGTATATACCTAAGTTGACATGTTGATTCTAGCCCTCTGCATTGGCACCGTGATTATTTTCCTATTACTAAAAATGATCAAAATTATAGTTTCATTGAAAGCTTGGAAGCCTCTAAAAACAACAAAATGAGTACTCTTATGTAATTTCAAGAAGTCAAGGGAGCAGGTAATAAAAGGCAGAAAACCCTAGTCTTAAAGATAAGAAAATCAGAATGATTGAAAGAAAGACCATTTTACAGCTGGCAAAACGGCCTCAAAGACTAATTACAATCAGCTACATGACTGCTGTAATAATAAGAGATAACCAATCCTGACCTGCCCATTTCTGCTGCCCTGTCTGGTTTTGAAATTTGAAATAATTTGGAAAGGTTGGAATAGAAGGGCTTGGAGACTAGTATCTATTTAGTGAAATGAGCCATTGTCAGATTTACATCTTGTGGACTAGAGTTGTACCCATTTTTGTGCCTTTTTAATGAAGTTTTTACTAAATATATAAAAAAGAAGCTATTTGTTGAATTCACTCAGTAATTGTCACTATACTCTTCCTGTATTGATTGTCCATACTTTTTAAGTGTCGCCAAGATGTCTGCCACTTAATTATGGATTTTATTCAAGTCCTTAGTCTTGATAGAAAGATGAAGTTTAAACCATATGCTCTTAATAATTATTACAGATAGCGAGAAATGAGAATATTTCACTTTTCATGAGTGACTTGGGTTAGGGCCGTCAGGCATGAAATGTTGCAAGAATTTTGAAGAAAGAAAAAGAAAATAATAAGGAAGGAAAATTATGTGGCTTGTTACTGATTCTGACATGATGACTTTTCCGAATAGTGGATTTCATACAATTTATGATTCCACGTGAATCTAGCTCAACTAAATTGTTTGCAAGCTGTATATAGAAAGCAGGACACTTGCCTGGGGGTAGTGGTTCAATATATGGTATGAACATGAATTCTTCATAAAGAACAGTGACACTAATAATCTGCATTCTTTGATTTTGTGATATCATGGGACCAAAATATTGCAGTCAAGAAGGTGAAAACCATGAACAGATTATATATTTAGGAGAATTGCGTATGACTAGCACATAAAGAATATGGCTTTAGATGGAGCTGAATGGGAAAAAGAATTCATGTAGCTGAACTCATACCGCTTTAGGCTTTGTTGAGTCAAGTTGACTTGTATGTGCATGTTCTCTTCTTCTTTTGACAAGTGTGTGAATGTGCTATTCTGTTCATCTGATTTGAAAACAAGAAAGTATTGAGAAGATAGAACAATGATTTTTTTTTCTCTCTCTAAATCATATATCTATAGAAGAAAAGTTTGATAATGTTACTGTAATTTTGGTTCTGCTTTAAGGGTGGAATATGCCTGTAAAGGTCCAATTTATCACCATGTCATATTTAAGTTATAGTTGGTCATTCTTCCTCAAAAGAAGTCAAGTTCTATAAACTATTATTATGTGTTATCCACTGCCTTTTTCATCTGCCTTGTAGGCATCCCAACAATACAAATGTTGTAGAGGGCATGATTAAAGCTCTGGCTAGAGTTGTTTCGAGTGTGCAGGTAAGATTTTAGAGTATTCTTTACTTTGCATCTTGCAGGGCCTTTGTTTATTTTCTTCATCATGGCTATGGGTGTCTATTCGTTGTATTGAGAAAGGCTGAATTGAAGACAATCTGTGTTTTTGTTGAAGATTTCATGTTTGGCTTACAAAAAGAAAGAAAGAAAAAAAACCAAATTAATTTAAGTTTGTTCAGTATGTCTTGACTTTCACTAGAGATCAAGTGTTCTGATCATGGGCTATGTTTTCTGGCTTGCAATTGCTAACTCTATTCTAAATATGGTCTTCAACAGCTACTTTACATGTTTTCTGGTTTCCAAGACTGCTGTGATTGACTGGTGTTCCCATGCAATTCTGTACTTTCTTAGTATATCATATAGCATATGACCCTTCATTCTTTTCTCCATTGCCAAATCTCATTGCAATTTAATCGTGAGTTTTTCATGAGCTTTTTTCCCCAATTTAAATATCATATTCCATGTCCATCTGTAATCTATTTTCAGCAATCTCTTCTCCACCCCATGTTGTAATCCCTTTCTCTAGCCATGCAACTTATCACTTCCAAGGATTGCCTTGCCAAATCCTATATGAATTTCTATAGCTAGGTTTTTTCATCCCACATTTTGGTATACTCTGTTGGTGCTCTTGCTATCATCCAGAGACATATATATATATATATATATAGGAGAATTTTGTGTATGCCTCCTGTGTGCATAGGATATCCCCTCTTCCTGAATAAAATTATATTGCTTATATATAAAAGAAAGACATGTTTTCAGTTATTAGAGTTGAGAATTTGTCCTTTAGATGGTGTGGCAGTAGGCATATTTTAATTTCCTTGACTAATTTAAATTTTAATGCTCTAGGTCCTAGAGACAAGTGAAGAGAGCCTGGCAGCTGTTGCAGGGATGTTCAGCAGCAAAGCTAAAGGTAATCAATTAGTTGTCACTGACATCGCCCATATCTTGTGGCAATACATATAGTTTCTCTTTAATCTAGAAGCAATGTCAATCTACAATGGTGTTACCTGAGGAGGTTTTTTAACGTTGCCTTTTAATATCACAATGATCTAGTGGCTAATGTGAAGTTTTTTTCTGGGTTAAGTAGCTAATATGGTCAACACGGATTGAGAGTTAATTTCTATTATACTTGGGGGATATAAAGTTGGGGAAGTTTTTGACCTATGGAATACTTCAATGCATGCATTTACATTTTGAAATGATTTTTTTATTTGGTCTCGTGGGGTTCAACTCAAATCAATTCTTGATGTTCATAGAAGATGATATTATGTACTTTTCTGCAGGGATTGAGTGGAGTTTAGATAATGATGCATCCAATGCGGCAGTCCTGGTTGCTAGTGAGGCCCATTCAATAACTTTGGCAGTTGAAGGTTTGTTAGGTGTGGTTTTTACAGTGGCTACTTTGACAGACGAAGCTGTGGAAGTTGGGGAGGTAGTTCTGTGTATAGTTTTCATTTATTTTACATTCCACTCTTAATATTCTTTGGGGAACATGTCATATGCTTGTGTGCTTGACATTGCTTATTCCTTCTTGGTTCCCAGCTTGAATCTCCCAGATGTGATAATGATCCACCAGCAAAGTGTACTGGGAAAACTGCTGCTCTCTGTGTCTCAATGGTTGATTCATTGTGGTTGACCATACTTGATGCACTATCCCTTATTTTGTCAAGGTTTGGTGAACTTTTCTATTAAAGGATCTCCTAGTCTTAATAAAGCTGATCTGTTGAATTTTAGATGCTGTTTTTCTTTAGGCTGTCTCTTGTATACTTCCCATGTACTAAAGTTTCACACTTTGTGCTCTTTTAATGTATTTTATTACTTATCTACACAAAAAAATAAAAAGAAGTTGGATTTTTGTGTATCTAACCTGAAGTTATTTTTGAAGGTCACAAGGAGAGGCTATTGTATTAGAAATATTGAAGGGATACCAGGCATTCACTCAGGTAACTTAAATTTTAACCTATTGATTCAGCTCATAATCATGGCTGTCATATTGGTTTTATTTTATTTCAAGAGTAAGATAGAGCATTTTAATAAGTCATGATTCTCGTTAAGCTATTATTGGTGATTTAAAATCATTAGCTTTAATCTTTATAAAAGAATTCCTTTTCAATTACCCTGTGGTAGATGATGACAGTTTGTATGATTGCTCTACAGGCTTGCGGGGTTCTTCGTGCTGTAGAGCCATTAAACTCTTTTCTAGCATCTCTTTGCAAATTCACGATAAATTTCGCCAATGAAGCTGAAAAAAGGAGGTATTAAGCTGTAAACAACCTATGCAGATTTCTCCATATGCAGATATTACCATTCTTTCTTTTTATATTACTCCTTTGTAATATTTGCTGACATTTTGGTGGCTTCCAATATTTCATATTATGATTATACTTTCTTTATTATTATTTTTTTCTTTTTACTTATTAAAAAAAAACTTTTCATTTTAGCCTTTTTTTTTTGGGTTAGGTTAATTGTTATTGCCTTTATTCACTATCGACTTCCCTACGTTTTGTTTCATTTCATAAGACACTTATAAGTTTGCCTCACTTCATTTCATTTTGTTTGTAAAACCATGTAGGATGCTAAATTATGAGAACCTTATCTTATATTATCAATATCCTTGACTGTTGATTTTTTTTAGAAATATTTTCCTATTTATTGTTTCTTATCTTGTCATGTTAAGGGATTCTAATTGTTGTGTGATGTTTAGTTTCTACACGTGTTGATGTGGCTGGAAACAAAATCTAGTTTTATATCTTTTAGATTGCTTTACTAGACAGGCAGACTATTGACTATTGAATGGGGTACCTTTTTGTTGAACTTTCAAAAATTTTTACCTTTCAATCCTCGTTTTGATTACACCATAATTTTCTAGCTTAGCCCCTTTAATTCAAATATTTATAGTTTTAGTTTCTACTTTCAAGATTTAAGCAACCTCATAATGTTGAAAATGGGATTATAATTGAGATTTCAGCAGTGCCTTGCAGTCTCCTGGGTCAAAACGCTCTGAACCATTGGTTGATCAAAGGGACAGTGTGATACTTACTCCTAAGAATGTGCAGGTATTTAATTCCTGTACCCTTTACTGAGGATGAAATCTTTTTTCTACTGTTCATTTCTTAATAGAATGGCTTCCCTGCAAATATCCGGTTAAACAATTATTTGTAGGGTTGACTTTAAATGCTATTGCAATTTAGGCCTTAAGGACTCTTTTCAACATTGCTCATCGATTACATAATGTGTTGGGACCATCCTGGGTTTTGGTATGTTTTCTAACTTGTTAAATTTTCCTGTAAGTAGAAATAATTCATATGATGTTAAATCTTTTCTGGATATTAAATGTAGGTATTAGAAACTCTAGCAGCTCTAGACCGAGCAATTCATTCGCCACATGCCACCACACAGGTAATTTTGGTAAACGTCTTT
Organism: Quercus robur; assembly: GCF_932294415.1. NCBI lineage: Eukaryota > Viridiplantae > Streptophyta > Magnoliopsida > Fagales > Fagaceae > Quercus > Quercus robur. The sequence goes on along the minus strand of NC_065536.1, from coordinate 17,191,948 downwards.
TTAATATAAAATTCTGCCATTAAGAATTGAATCATATTTGCTTTATGTAGGAAACTAGAACTTTGAAATCATATGCCTGGAACATACATGATGAACCAGTCTCATGTAACCTACAATTAGGCCCCATATAGCTCCTTATGGTCTGAGTTAATTCCTCTTAATGGTTAATTATTCTTGTTCAAAGTAGTGTTAATCTAACAGATTTTAGCTGTGTCATAAAAGCTTACAAGGACATCAATATTATATTTGTAGGAGGTCTCCTCGGCCGTCCCAAAGCTTATGAGAGAATCATCTGGTCAATACAGTGACTTCAATATTCTCTCTTCTTTAAATTCTCAGGTGAGGAAAGCAAGTTAAGATCTCATTGGCAATGGAATTGAAGGTTTATTAGCTCTTAAACCATTTTTAAATAATTTTGTTTTTCATTTTGAGAATTCTTGTTTTCTTGCCCTTTCTAGTGGTTGATGGACCTGTGTGAAAAAGGGACACTAAATGTTTCCTGAAAACAACCAGCCTTCAATTGATTTCTTGATAAACATTTTTATAATTGCCATGCCAAACAAATTATTTTCCCCTCATCATAAGAAATGGGCATCAAAAGGGCTCCATTATTTTTTCTTTTCTTTGCATTTTACTTTTCTTCTGTTTTACACAATTACAAGAAACAGGCTCTAACCTTTTCTTTTCACCCTTTTCTGCCTTTTATGTATGGAAAGCTTTTTGAGAGCTCAGCACTGATGCACCTATCCGCTGTTAAGTCTCTTATTTCTGCACTACGCCAGCTGTCACATCAATGTGTGGCTGCGACTGCAACTGCTTTTGGACCGTCATCAAGTCAAAAACTTGGAAGCATCAGTTTTTCAGTGGAAAGAATGATTTCCATACTTGTTAATAATCTTCACAGTATGTGATGCCAATGATTTTGAATTCAATGTTTTCATATGTTTATTGCAAATATGGTTTTGCACATAGTTTTCTAATCAGTAAGGTAAAGATAACAGAGGATGTTGCTTGTTTGCACACTGTAATTTCTGCCCTCTTTACACTACATACTTGTCATGCTTGAATTCTTGTTAAAAGCCTTTGAATTAAACATCATATATATAATGTGTGTGTGTGTGTGTGTAATATTTATATGTATGGGGTTCAGTGGGTGATGCCAAATTCAGTTGTCTCTCTCCTTTTTGCATGGAGGAATTGGTTGGGGGCTTATTCTTCAAATGTTTGGAATATGGTACCAGCGAGTCTTATGTGTTTATTCTGGAAGGAAGGCAATGCCCGAACATTTGAAGACATTGAGAGATCCATAGATTTGTTGAAGTCTTTGTTAGCTAGGACTTTGTTTGAGTGGTCTCGTATTTGGGGTTTTACTCATTGTATTTCCATATCTGATTTCCTTATTTCTGTTAGCTCTTCCGTTTGATTTGCTTGTATTCGTTTCAAGTGCAGTGGGTTTACCATCATGAACACATTGTAATTTTCTTATCAATAGAACTTTTATTACCTATAAAAAAAGTATATATGTATGTATAAAGTATATAAACAAAAGGCACTCTTGAGGCTTCATAGAAAATTCACAAGTCATTGACTAATTTCCGACGTTTCCTTTTTTTCCCCCAAAAAATAGAGTAATAAACCTTACAATGGCTGTAACTGGTGAGGCCATTGGTTCTTCCTCTTCAGTCTCTGATATGATGGCAGACCTACTGCTGCCCTTGTTCCAACTTTCCTTGACTATTTTCCATAGGCTTATTTGCTATTACTGTTCAACCTCAATGCTGATTTTCAACCTGCTTATTCTGACATATTAAACATGGTATTGCTCATGGACTTTGCTGGAGAGAACAAAATGATGGTCCCTGATTGACTTCACTTGCATGTTTTCATTTCTCTTTTGTTGTCATGTTCCACACTTTGCTCCATCATTTTGGTGTAACAGTTTGATGACTATTACCTCTGTTAAATGTTTCTCTTTGCTTCTTATTGGAAATTGTATAAAATTATTAATGACTTTATGTAGATAGATTCGTTTTATGCATGTGGTATGATTTGAGTTTCTGTTATTTGATTCGTTCTGAATTTTTCTACTGTATTACAGGAGTCGAACCATTGTGGGATGAAGTAGTTGGCCACTTTCTTGAGGTGATGATCTTTAATACTGATTTAGTTTTTATATGATTGTTGCCCCATTTATAGCTTTCTTGACATCACAGAACATTTTGTAGCTTGCAGAAAATTCTAATCAGAATTTACGAAATATGGGACTTGATGCATTGGATCAATCAATATGTGCTGTTTTAGGCTCGGACCAGTTCCAGGAAAACACACCATCCAGACCCTACGATAAATCTCAGGAGGTGAGAAATTTCACCTCTTCTCAGTTGCAGTTTGGAATTTTATTGAATATAGGGATGGGGATTGGTTGTCATTGACTCTCTCTTTCTTTCCATCTTAGATGGAAACCTGGCTGGCAGAGTTGAGATCACTTGAATGTTCTGTCATATCTCCACTGAGGGTTCTTTATTTTTCTACTCAAAACATTGATGTTCGTGCTGGTTCTTTGAAAATTCTTCTGCATGTATTAGAGGTAATGGATACTACTGGAGACAAATTAAACTTGCTTTCATTCTGTCTTAATTCTCAGCCTACTCTCTTAATTTTTTCTCACAAACTTCTTTCAGAGGCATGGAGAAAAGTTACACTACAGTTGGCCTGATATTCTTGAAATGTTGAGGTTTGCCTTCTACTTTACTATATGCTTCTGGTAGCTGGTTCTGTTATTTTGATCCATTTAACTTTCTTTTCTGTGAAGGTCTGTAGCAGATGTATCAGAAAAGGATCTTGTCACTCTAGGATTTCAGGTTAGAAATGATCTGAGCAAGAATTCTTTGATTGCAAGACACAATGTTGATTTCATAATCTCTTTTTTGGCCAAGTTCATGCATAGGCAGAATAACAAACATATGTATGCCTACATACAGATAGAAATGTACATGTAAGAAAATGCACATGCAAAAACATCATTTTTGCTTTTTAAAGGCACTTATTTTCTGCTTAAGGAAGGAAGCATGAGCAACCCAAGTCCTATTGAAAATTGTTGTTTCTCTTGCACTGATGTGTCAATATACCATTGCTGTTGTGAATGCTCTTTTCTTTATTTTTATTTTTTTACTTGAAAATCATTGGTAAGTTATGCATATAGTGGGCTTTGAACCCACTACTTCGTCCTCCACCTGTTCTTGTAGGAGGGGGAAGTACCATTTGAGCCGGAGCTCATTGTAGCTATTGTGATTGCTCTTTAGAATGCGTTTATGCAGTTTATCTTGGATCATTTATTTAATATTATTGTTTTAGTGTGAATGAAATTGTTTGAAGTTATTATTGTTTTTATTGTATAATGGTTCCATCTGTTCTATATACCCATTCTGAATTGTGTATTTTCCTGCAGAACCTACGAGTCATTATGAATGATGGACTTGCAAGCATACCTGCAGACTGTCTTCATGTGTAAGATTCTAAACTTGTCATCCTTATTACTAGTTAATTTACATTTTCCCTGAAAAATTCTAGGAAAATTACATTTTAAACCTGCTAGTTTAGAAGGTGTAACAAATCAAACCCTATAGTCTTAAAAAGTAATAAATTAAACCTCAGCCCAATTAAAGTGGATCCGCGTTGTGTTAGGTGTTTAAAATGGGCCAAGGGTTTACTTTGTTACATTTTCAAACCCCATGGTTTAAAATGTAAGTTTGAAAAAACTTTTTCTTTGTTTCAATGTCTTTCTTGAATGCATGTATGTATGTGCAAAATTCTGGCTTTCCGTTTTTAAGTTATGATGTTATTGATGTTTAAATCATATAATTTGGTATTGCTTTTTGGTTGGTGGAATTAGTTAAGGAAGCACTTGTCTAATATTTGGAATTTAGTTCCGTTGTGCTTATTGTGGTGTCTTTGGAAGGAGCGCAATTGGCGGACTTTTGAGAACTGGGATAGCTCCGGAGATTAGTTGTTTGCTTCTTTTAGTGTATCTCTATTCGATTGGTCTCGGGCTTGGAGACTTATATCTAGTGATTCTCTCCCTTTGTTTCTTTGTTCTCTCTTCTTTTGTAATCAATAAATTCTTTGTTTTCTTCTCTTCTTTCTTTCTTTATTTTCTTTGTAAATTTTGGTTTGCTTTGTGCTTTTCATGCATAAACTAGCCTTTTGAATAAATTGTGGTGTCTTTGGAAGGAGTTGGCGGACTTTTGAGGACTTGGACAACTCCAGAGATCAGTTGCTTGCTTCTTTTAGTTTATCTCTGTTTGACTAGTCTCGGGCTTGGAGACTCACATCTAGTGATTCTCTCCCTTTGTTCCTTTGTTCTCTCCTCTTTTGTAATTAATTTTTTTCTTTGTTTTCTTCTCCTCTTTGTTTCTTTCTTTTCTTTGTAAATTTTGGTTTGCTTTGTGCTTTTCATGCATAAACTAGCCTTATGAATGTACATCTTTCTTACTTATATATAAAAAAAACATATAATTTGGTATCACATGCAAAATTGAAATCCTCTAAATTCTTTTAGTGTGATGACATCTTGTTGCCTTGGCATGCATTTTGCATCTTGGCGAGAATGATGTACACCACAAAGTGTTCTCCTCAGCTGAGACAGCCTTTCATTTTGGTTTCACTAATCTCAATTTATTTTTTTATTTTCATTTTAAGAAAATTTCAATGCACGTGTATGGGAAGGGAATAAACAATACCATGCTTCAAAATGTGCTACAAAAAATTTAGTTTTGTAGTTGTATAAGAAACCAAGCAGGCCAAGGGACAACCATATTTAAGGGCATATGTTGAAGCTATGACATCCGAGTTGAAATTTGATAGGACATTAATTTAACTGTTGATATTTGTAAATACTCTTATCTCCCTGTGGTCCTTTGTTGCTGCAATTGATGAATTGTTGCAAAATATAGAACCCTAGGACATCATGCTTAACTGATTCTTTGGCAAGTAGACTTGATCATGGGTCAGGTGGCACACCCCATACAACAAGCCTGGCTATCATTTCACAGGATTGGGCAAATATGTGGGGTCATGGAGCTGGTCGGGTTTAAAGCCTTAGGCAGCAAATATAAACAAATTGTTGAGGGTATATATTGAGTCCCCCTCCTCCCTTTTCCCCTCTCCCTATCCATAAATAATGCCTTTGAAGCCTTCTGGAGGTGCAACCTTGAAGTTCTCTCTCTCTAGAAATGAAACTATGAAAAATGTATCTTTGAAAATGAATTATGTTGTGCATTATTATTATTATTTTTGGGTGTGAGTATAAAGGGAGCAAAGAAGCAAAACTGTTCTCCCTCAGTGTAGGCATTAGGCTTAAAGAATAAATAAGAGGCTTAGGCTGGGCTCCATTGTGCGGGCTAGGGCTGGGCCTACGTTTCAACATTAGGTCCTATCTCCTGGGCAGGCCAGGTGCAGGCCTTCTTGATTGCACCTGAATCTAGGCTGAGTCCTGCCCTAAACCCAGCCAGGCCAGCAAAATGAACAGGTCTATTTGTGAGCAAGGGCTTATTTAAGATATGGTCTCATTGCAAAATGCCGAATTTTGAGCAACACTGTTAAAAACCTGTTGGTCATATCAGTATGTATCTGAATATTGCAGATGTGTAGATGTGACTGGAGCCTACAGTGCTCAAAAGACAGAGTTGAATATTAGCTTGACTGCAATAGGCCTTTTGTGGACTGCGACTGATTTCATTGCAAAGGGGCTGGTCCATGGGCCTGTGGAGGAAAAGGAAACAGGTTAAATTGCCTTTGTAAACTTATTAGGGCATAATTTGCCTTTTCTGTATATTCATAAAATTTGACTTCTGTTTTTGCTTGTGTAACTTTTCTGGAACTTCAGATGTGCATTCTATTCCAAATCAAACAGATGGTGAAAACGAAGAAGAACAAGCACTTGTCATTTCTGATAGTGTGAATGACCAAACTCCCTTGATAAATATGGTTGACAGTGACAAATTACTGTTCTCTGTTTTCTCGTTACTTCAAAAGCTTGGAGCTGATGAGAGGCCAGAGGTAGGATATCATGTCTCTAATAATGAATTTTTTTGTACTTGTTAGAATTATGTGGTTAAATAATTAAATCCAACATCTACTAATAGCTTAAGCTTTTGGGAGAATCGGTAATTTCAAGGTATTAGAGCAAGAGGTCCCGAGTTTGATCGCTGTCCCCTACACTCTACCTCTCATTTAAAATCCCACGTGTTGGCCTCACCTATTAAAAGGTAATTTGAGCCCACATGTGAGGGGGAGTGTTAGAATTATGTGGTTAAATGATTAAATCCATCATCTCCTAATAACTTAAGTTTTTGGGAGAATTAGTAATTTAATAGTACAAATAAAATGTCTTTCCATTTTTATTGGTGATTGATCTAAAAAGCAAGGCCATAATACACCAATTGATGGCACTAATGTTGCAGTAATTGATGTCCTAGATGTTGTTTCTTTAACGCTTCTCCTATTTTCATAATAGAACATGCTTGATGATTTATCAGTTATAGCATCATAAGAGTATTAATGGTGATGCAGGGGATGTGATGGGCTGTTTGTGCATGGTTTAGAAACAATGAAAGGGCTGAGTTACTTAGAACAAATTGATAGGTGGATAAGTACCTCTACAAGAGCGCTTAGTTCCAAATAGCACACAAAGGCTAACAATTCATTCAATTACCAAAACTGATTTACAAAGAGCTTACATTCTCCTACTTATACTAGTTGTTTGGCATTGGCAGCCTCTAGATGGTTGATAAGTGTCTAAATCCTATAGGCTAATGCTTAAGAAATCTTCTAACTAACTAACTAACTAACTAACTAATTAGTTACAAGTGGATTAGGATATAGGCATATAGTTGCTTGAAATGCCCTGCATCAAATGGCTTAGAAATTAGTTCAGTTTGCTTGAGGGTGCTATTAAGTTTCCTCTGTCAGATATTTTATCATCTGAATATTTAGGCCTAGTTTGGTGTTGCAATGTAGTGAGCCAAAAGCTCTTCTCTTCTGTGAATAACTTTTGGCAAATTCTGTGCGTGTTTGTCATCATATAAAAAAGCACTTTGTGCATCCGATAAAAGCTGAAGAGTAGTCAGAACAGAGAGGTTGAAAGCTGAGCTTTTCCAGATTTTAAACAACTTTCTCTTACTGATTGCATAATTATGTATTATCTGGTGCAGTTTTTCCATTTATTTTTGCATGTTGGCTACATTTCCTGCCTCCAATGAAGGTGTTTGTGTAGCAACTACACTGTTGCAGCTGTTTCATAAAATAGTTTTTTAATTCATGGCTAAATGCATTCTACTTTGTAGGTCAGGAATTCAGCTGTCAGGACACTTTTTCAAACTCTCGGAAGTCATGGGCAAAAACTATCAAAAAGTATGTGGGAGGATTGTCTTTGGAATTATGTTTTCCCTACATTAGATCGTGCTTCTCACATGGTAAGCTGAATTGGTATTTTAATATTAAGTTCAGAGCTTTTTTACTGTCTGTGCTAATCTATTTTGATTACCCCCCTACCCCCCTCCCCAATATATTAGGCTGCTACTTCATCAAAAGATGAATGGCATGGGAAAGAACTGGGAACTCGTGGAGGAAAAGCAGTTCACATGCTCATACATCATAGGTAAATGAAGTTTAGAACTGTAACCTTGATTTGGAAACTTTCTTATCTCCCTCAATTATGCAAACATATTCTTATATTTGATGAATATGCAGTCGAAACACAGCTCAGAAACAGTGGGATGAGACACTTGTACTGGTCCTGGGTGGAGTAGCGCGTATATTACGTTCTTTCTTTCCTTTTCTCAGAATCTTAAACAATTTCTGGTCAGGTAGGTTCACTTTCAAATCTTTCTGTATCATGCATTTTATTGTACTTTCTTTTTCTTTTCATTTTTTATTTCTTTTTATGAGTACCACAAATATCAGATCATGTTTTGTTTCTGCAGGATGGGAAACTTTGCTTCTTTTTGTAAAGAATAGCATTTTAAATGGAAGTAAAGAGGTTGCTCTTGCAGCAATTAATTGCTTACAGACAACTGTTCTTTCTCATTCTCATAAGGTAATCATCAAGCTGACAGATCTAGAGCTTCTGTTTTATTTGTAAGAAGTAAAATATGTTTGTCACATTAAAAAAAAAAAAAAAAATGTGTTCCTAAAACTTCTACATCATCAATGATGCATTCTTTGAATTTTAATTAATATATATACAAAAGAGTAGCATCAATAAGATATGCTCATTTTTTAGCACTGAAAAAACTGCGTGAATCAGGGGAACTTGCCGAAACCATACCTTAACTCAGTACTTGATGCTTACGAGTTTGTTCTTCAGAAGTCACCAAACTACAGTGAAAATGCAGCTAGCAAGGTCAAGCAGGAGATTTTACATGGACTTGGTAATGCATTTATTCAACTTGGATTTTTTGTTAGATTTTGTGAATGCTCATGCATAATATGTAAGAAGCACAGACACAGCAACTGTATCGGACAATAATACGTTGGGGACATGTCTGCATGCATTTCTGTGGCATATTGGGAGAAAAAGTAATTTTCTATTCTGGACATGGTCATGACACCACACTTTCTCTCTTGACCAGCCATTAGATCTCTGATCGCATGCGACAGAGTGCCTAGGATGATGGGGTGTTAATGTTTTCTACATAGAAAGATCCCTTCATTTTATATGGTTGATGAGCTCAAGCTCCAAAGCTTTTTTGCATTTACCTAAGGGACTGATGTGAGGAAGATGAATTTCTCCAAGAAAGTTGGAGAGGAGTTGATTGAGAAAGATCGGAGAGATCATTGAGGAGGGGCATCGGACTTGTGAATGATTCCCCATTGGACTGAAATTCCCTGCTATAAAGTATGAAGTTATAGGGACCAAAATGCTTTGGTGTAAGTATGGAATTATAGTGGTCATGCACCTGCTCTCAAAAGGACTGGCTACCATTTGTTGGCCCAAATTGTATTTTTCCTTTTCTTTTAATTTTTAAAAACCACAAAGGCTTTTCAAAGTTCAATGGAGCGCTGGCTGTGTCTACTGACCAAAAAACCTTGTTTTGCAGCTAAAACTACCATGCGTCACTGGGGTTTTTATTAAATTTAAATACAAAAACAAAACATTCAAACATTTTTATTGTTGTTATTATTCCTAAAACCTAAAGTATGCTTAAAGATATATAAATATACCTAAAAATATATTTAATTAATTAATTACCGTGTCTCTTTCCTGTCATGTCCTAGTCTTTATAAAATGTTGTTTTGCTGTGTCAATTGTGTAGTGCCCTGCATCCATGTTTGTGTCTGTGCTTACACCAAGCTCGAATGCAAGGAAATGGGGTATTAGATATATATCCTAACAACTAAGCAGAGTCTGTCTATGATGTAATTAAGGAGACTGTTAATGTTAGCTACTACAGTAGTTGTGGTTGAACCATCTTTTCAGAGTGCTTATGTTTTTCTTGATTTTTACAAACAGGAGAACTATATGTTCAAGCACAAAGGATGTTTGATGATAGCATGTACACACAATTGCTAGCAATCATAGATTTGGCGGTTAAGCAAGCCATAATAACTACTGATCACTTTGAATCTGAATTTGTAAGTAAAACTTTCGCACTGAACCCATTTCCTTGTTATTGTGCGTTTTTGTTTTTTGGTTTGGTTTTTTAATTGCACTGTAGCAAGTATTTCTTGTTCATTTTCTGCTGCAAAGTTGAAGGATCTTCATAATTTCTCTGCCACCTTCGAGAAAGCACATGAGATTGTTTGAGAGTTATTGGTTTTACATAAGTTGAGTTTGTGATGTCAACAAGTAATTTCAGTGCTTTACATGAATGGAATGTGAAACACGGCCCATACGAATTTCCATGTCCCTTCCTTAAATAATTATTTTCTTTCACATTACCTGGGTTTCTTTAGGATCCTAAGGGTCCACTGCATGAAGAAATTCACTGTAGGAATCTGTTTTGGCCTTCTTGTATTACCATTTTCTGTACTTTCATGTATTCTTGGCAAGTTTTGTTAGTTTAGCTGTTTGAATTATACTCTAAAATTGGGTCTTGGTCTGTGTTTTATATGGTAGAAGTGTAGTACTATAGCTTTGTAACAGCTCCCTTCACCTTTGTCTTATGTTCTCTACAAAAAGTGAAGGGAAGTCAGAAGAAAAAAACAAAAAATAAAATAGAGGAATGAAACTGGGATAAACAACATTTGAAATTAAGCATAGAGGTGAATTATAAGTTGGCTTACCAATTTGGCATTCCAGTCTAGTATAGAGCATGAATTTGCCTCCCAAAAGTAAGAGTCCTTGTAGCCCTCTCATAAAGCTCTTCCTCTACCTTGCTGTGTGGGCTTAGGAAAGAGAATTATTATGTACATGTAACCATTTTTATCCAAGTGGTGTTACTAGTTACAAGAACCCTCAGAGAATATAATACTATTTTTTGTGAATTTCTACATATGAAATTCTTTCCCTTGAATTCTATGTTGCTTCTCTAGGGAAATGTTCCACCTGTACTACGCACTGTGTTGGAAATCTTACCTTTGTTATGTCCAACTGAGGACATTTCTTCAATGTGGCTTATTCTTCTTCGGGAGCTTTTGCTGTATCTTCCAAGATCTGAGTCTCCCTTAGAAAATGAGGAAGATGAGTCAGAGCACACTAGTGATCATATTCCAGGTATGAAAAAAAACTTGATGGAACCTTTAGTTTGATTTTAGTAACAAAAGGTTTAAAATTCATGCCTTCATTTTTTACAGATGCCCACGTGAAGATAAAAGATGATATACCTAACGGTACTACGTCCATATCCCTATCCAAAGTAGAAGCTACATCTCTGAGTTCTGGATCAACAACAGCTTTAACAGAAGGCATCCCGAGTTATCTGTTTGCTGAAAAGCTTGTTCCTGTAATGGTAGATCTTTTTCTACAGGCTCCAGAAATTGAAAAGCATATCATATTTCCCGAGTTAATTCAAAGTCTTGGAAGGTACTACTAACTACTGTAATCTGTTATGCTGATTTTGTACTCCAATCACACTATTTTAGAGAAGTGGTGGTTTTACATTAAAGGTTAATGAATATACTATTGGGGGGTTAATCTATTAGAATCTGATTCTACGTGCAGCATTGTATGTTAATTGAAGATAGTCTATTCTGGCTTCTTTTAACGACACTGTCAAGTATTTTTCTGCATGGTGTTTACTGTTTCATGACATGGATGAGTAATTGATGGGCCATGTGTGAACAATGACAGCACATTTCCTTTATAGTGACTGTTGTAGCATATTTGATGCAACATATACAATGAATAACATGTATGACTAAATCGTTGATAATATACATTAGGTTGAGTGCCATGCCCCCTTATTATCATCCTTTTTAATAACTGTCTTATGTATTCCATGTTTGTTTTAGGATTCAGACTACCTGTGCAAGTGCTTAACCAGATCAATTGTTTGCTTTAGGTGTATGATGACCAGGAGGGACAATCCAGACGGTGCACTATGGAGATTAGCTGTTGCAGGCTTCAACCGCATTCTGGTTGATGATGTCAGCAGATTAACCTTAAATGGTGGACCAATTTCAAGTATTAGTAAACCTGCAAGAACACGTATCTGGAAAGAAGTTGCAGATGTTTATGAAATATTCTTTGTTGGATATTGTGGGAGAGCTCTTCCTTCCAATTCTCTCTCACTTGTAGCACAAAAGGACGATGAGTTGCTTGAGATGACCATCTTAAACATTCTTGGTGACAACATTCTTAAGTCACCGATTGATGCACCTTTAGATGTAATTTCCTCTCCTATCGTTTTATTTATTTATTTTTTATGGTAGATAGAAATTATTTAACCAAAATGTTCTGATAGATATGATATCATTTGAACCTATGGCGTTTGCTCCATGATAATTGCTCTTTATTATTAGACCAAGATACTATCAATTGGGCTAACTGGACCCAATCATCAAATATATATGTACTGGACCCACTTATGCGACCAAAACAGTCTGTGAATATATGTAGAGTGTAGTGGTTAGATTGGAGTGATTGTAAATCCCTGGGCCGCCCTGCTGTTAAATAGTGGGGTCGGGATTGGGGTACATTTTGTGAAATGAAGGTGACAAGATGATTATGGACCATCTAATTTTAGCATTCCAGATCAGACATGGAATTTTTCTGAATTTTTTATGGTCTTTGATGTTGGGAATTTCCTAAATTGGCTCATCTTCCCCTCCTAATACTGTTGCTGTTATTCACAGATTTTGCAACGACTAGTATCCACCTTGGACCGTTGTGCGTCACGCACATGCTCGTTGCCTGTTGAGACTGTGGAACTTATGCCTTCCCACTGTAGCAGATTTTCTTTAACTTGCTTACAGAAGTTATTTTCCTTGAGCAGGTAATTTAGATCCTTTACTTGACATATTAGTTTTCAATAATTAATTATGTGAACATTGAGTGTCATATTGCTTTGATATCTAATGTAATGGTTGACCATATGAAGAGAACTTGTTCAAATTCTGGTCTTTGGGGTAATTCTGGATTTCCAGTCTTTGATATTCTTGATTAGCCGCTTTACTGGAACCTGAATGCCATTGCCATTCTTTTTGTCACAACAGGTGACTCATGAAGTTATTTAGTATGATATTAATCTTTTAAATGAAATAAATGCCAGTGATTGGTCAGTTCCATCAACTAGAATAAACTTGTCTTTCTGCAGCTATTAATGTAAGACTCTTCCATTAGGCAACCTCAAAACCTGTACTTTTAAAGCCTTCTGTTGTTAGTTTCAATTGAAACATCTTTAGAAATCTACAAAGCTCTGTTTTCCAATGCATTTTTATTCCAAATTTCACATACTACTATCTGTACCTCAGTTACAGCAAAGAAACCAATCATTGGAATTTGACAAGATCTGAAGTCAGCAAAATCTCAATCATGATGCTCGTGACCAGGTGTGAGTACATCTTGAACAGATTTCTCACTGATGAGAATGACTTAGGTGCGTGTCTTCTTACAATATGTTGGGTTCCTCTAATGTTCATTTCACCTTCCAGATTATTCTCTTCTGAACCATCCTACTGTTCCTGCAGGTGAACGCCCGTTGCCAGCAGCTAGGCTTGAAGAAATAATATTTGTCCTTCAAGAACTGGCACGTCTGATTATTCATTCAGACACAGCATCCATCCTTCCTTTGCAACCACACTTGAAAAGTGGCCTAGCAGAGGAGGAAAGTCAAGACAAGCGTCCTCATCTGCTTGTTCTATTTCCCTCCTTCTGTGAACTTGTCGTATCAAGGTAAGAGAGAATATCTTTCAGCAAAAAATTTAGTCACTAAAAAACTGGAGATATCTGCCATGTTTGAAATAATGTCAAAAAAGGAGAATTTATAAGGTATGAAAAAGGATGATGCCAGTAAGGTGCCACGATATACCTCGGCCACAATATATACAAAAATTAAAAGTTATCATGATCTTCCTGGAACTGTGATAAGAAATTAAACATGAATTAATGTTTCCATGGAGTAGCTTATCCTTTTGATCCTTTTGATGAACAGGGAAGCACGAGTAAGAGAGCTAGTGCAAGTACTTCTCAGGCTCATCACACGAGAATTGGCACTTGAAAAGGTTAGCTTAGCCAGCTGAGTTGTGGAAGAATACACTTTTAAATGATTTAAACCTCAGTCACTTCACAACGTTATTTGTTTATAGAAGATTTAGGTCAGGAGTTTATCTCATCCTCCAATATTCAGAGTTGTATAGTAGTTTGTACATTATAGGGAAATTATCAATTTTGTTGTATATGATGTGGTGATTTTTTTTGAATTGTGAGCATGAGGTTAGCATTGGTCCTCTGTTTGCATGCAAGAGATGTATACAGTCCTATCGATTCAAAGAAAAATATTTTTGGAAAGCTTGCAACTAGCTCAATTTTGAGTAAGTTGACAGTGCAAATTAAAAATTAATTGAGCATGAGCTGAGGTTTCACTTTGTTTCTGTGCTTCACAATTACTTGCTACAATATTGAATTTTATAAAAGCTTAAAGCTACCCTGGAGTTTATAAATTATAATCATGAATATCCTGCTTTAGTTGAGTTGATTATGTTTTGCTGCACTTTGTTCAGTACTGTTTATCTTTTGGGTTCAGTTTTGATATCATGTATTTTTCTCTTTTGTCTCTCTTGGATGGCCGAGCATTGATGTTTAGAATAACAGAAGAAGAGAAGGGGTAAAGCTTGATTCTTTTGATATTGCCCCACTGACATGTAACACAAGTTAAATGTGTGATGGGTACTCTATTCAAACCTTTAGTAAATAGTGTTGAAAATGAGGATAGCTATTGAAAAGAACAAGGACGTTATCCTAATATTTCAAAAAATCTTAAATCTAAAAAAAAACGTTCTTTGCACGATTAATGTACGTACTTCTGTATATACTGTATTAAAAAAAAAAAGAAAAAAAGAAGAAGAACGAAGTCTCAACTGAATATGATATGCAATTGAGGGTATGTCAAGGCATGCAAGGAAAATGTGCAGATAAAGCGAACAAGAGTAAACGAATAACTGATGGCGAGAGCCATCAATCAAAGACAGCCAGCCCAGCCTTCTCTTATCTAAAAATCAATGAGCAACATGTAATCCCTAAGAACGACATTGGATCTATGAAATGTCATCCAGTTACCAATGTAGTGGAATGTGTTCGATACTGGTCTGCGAAGAGAAACACCATCAAAATTTTTATTAGCATTCATCAGAGATTATATCACAGACTAAGCAACGCTTTGCCTTAGTTTGCCATGTATAAGGAGGTGGTTGAGCCTAGCAGGCCCAAAAAGGACTGGAGTTTGGACTATCCTAGGAGCCTTTGGGCCCGTGGCAAAGTCCATCTCCTAAGGCCCATTGGAGATGAGATCTATCACCTGAAATAAGTTTCGGCCCAAATTCCATGGAAGACCTCAGAATCCCTTTAATGGGTGTCGACTATTAGCCTTTCTTGGTCATCAAATCTAGGAGGGTCATTTACGGTCATAGCTGCCTCTCCAAGGGCACTTTTCCTTGACCAATCGGTTGATACAGTTCTCTTAAAAGAAGAGTAAGTCGATCGGCGATTGCCAATAACTCCTTCGTGTCAACATTTATTGCAGCCCATCAACTGTCATTGACCATATCTCATAAGCTTACAATTTTGGGGGCGGCATCTCAATCGATGAAAAGGAACCAATTCCGGGGCTCTACTTGCCTTATAAGCATCCATAGTCAAGCATCTATAGTAAAAAATTGATTAATAATGCAATCTTTTGATAGATGTGATAGAATTTCAACCTAGTTAATAATGCAATCTTTTTAATAGATATGATAAAATTTCAACTTATATCATCCATTCTATGATGATCTAATATTAGTTTTTGGTATAGGCCGAATTTAAATCCCAAATTCTTTTATTCGACGACAAAAAACTTTACATCATAACATCTTTAACTACTTCCCCCAATAATAAGATTGGATTGTACTAAATATCGTTCTTCTTAGTAATAACCGAAGAACCTTCTCAAATAACTTATCTACAATATTAATTATATTTCTAAAAAGAGTTATTTAAGTAGGAGCTCAATAGCCAACCTGGTACACAACCCTAGAGGAGGTGGAGGTTGTTGAACCTAACCTCCTGGAGGGGGAGGAGAGGGGAGAGGGGGCTGAAGTATTCATCCAAACATATCATTAATGAATTTAAAATGTAATCTAAGAGGAGGGGAGAAGTGGGATCGATGCTCAATCTTTCTATGCTTGCAAAGCAAGGTTGATAGGTATATATGAGAACGACCCCAATCCCTTCCAGTCAAGATTTTCAAAGCCAAGTACTGTGCAAATTCCCATTGTCTTGAGATTCAACTGAAAGCTAGGGAGTCATGCATGTGTGGTGGAGAAAGTGCTGGTATATATGGGTGACTATCTACCATAAGTCTCAGACCAGGTCAGAGTCCTCTCTCCTAGTAGTGGAATTAATAGACCCCAATACAAAATGGTAGAACATTCTGCTCATCCAAAGGTGTTTAACTAGAAGGACGTGGAAATAATTAGCAAAATCCTAATATACCAGAATTGTGAATTTGGGCTTACATCAAAACTAACCTAAAGATGAGATTTTTAACTAGTTAATTAAAACTCAATTTATTCATACTCATTGATTATGAGAAAAGGAGATAAGAGATAGAGAGAGAAAGGAAAAAAGACCTACTACGGCCACAATAGTAACATAAATCAAGTGAGGCATGCAGTAATCCCCAAAAAAAGAAAAAAAAAAAAAACTTCGTTTGGTTTAAACCCCTTGATCAGCCTCTCTCCCTGGAGATGCTAATTTAGTCTGGTTGATCCTAGCGGCTGCTGCCACGGACGCTGCCACGCCTGTAGGATGAGTGGTCAAGTATGGATCATTCCGCATCTCTGCACCGGTCACCCCCTCAGCATCTCGGCGTGTTACCGGTCTGTCAGATGGCAACTTCGAAGTTGCATCCTGCATGTATAAAAATGGTGTTAATTAGCACTCACCCTTGGTATGAAACTCTCTTCAATATCGGCAAATAAATTTAAAAAAAGCACATTTCATTTAATCTTCTTATTTTGTGAAAGACATGTCTGACTTTGGATTATTTGTTTTGCAAGTAAAATCTACAAAGATACGGTAACATTGATGTGAAGTTTTTCATCGAGTTTAAGAAATAAAATAAAATTTTTTAAAAGGTTACTAGTAGATCAAATGTGTATGACTTGGTAACATTGACTTATTATTTAATGAAACTGGATCATTCTTTTACAGACTCTCCAAATGTGAGCATAATATTATCTTTTAAACAATTGAGATCAAAATTTTAACTCATCAAAATTAGATAGTGTTTGTAACTTCAAAAGACAAAAAAAAAAAAAAAAAAGAAAAAAAAAAAAGTGTTTTGTAAAATAGTATGTAGTATAAAATAATGATTTGTATGCGTGTAATAAAAGGAGCTTATTGAAAACATTGTAATTTGGACCTTTATATATAGACCCAGACACACATACTTGCCAACTATTTTTTATTCTCCAATGGATATTGATTTTTCTCTCCCTCAATTTTTTCATTAATTAACACCAATTACAATAATACCCATTTTTTTTTTTTTAAATATTTGGTAGTAACAATGTTAGTGACAAATATATTGGATTTTCTACCCAAATTTTTTTCATATATTTGGTAGTAACAATGTTAGTGACAAATATATTGGGCTTTCATTCTCACACAATCACAATTTTAATTCTCTTTTTTATCACATCAATTTATTTGTATTAAAATGTTGATAAAATTGTATTAATTATAGATATGTGTATTAAATATTAAATCTATCTGTAAATAATATTTTCTCGTTAAAATATATTACCACTAGAATATCAACAAGTTTTGTCTTTTCATCAATGCTTGTTGCTCTGGCATTTAAACTTGCAGCTGACTGGGCTGCGGCGGCAACCCCACCTGGGACTATGTTAATTCGTCCGGTTGCTCTGACTTCAGCTGCCTGAATAGCAGCGGCATCACTCCGGTCCACCGGCTTCTGCCTGGCTGTCATGGCAGTGGCTTCGAGTGCTTCACCAATTGTGATTGCACCACCACGCCCACCATCACCACCTGATTGTTCAAATATGGCTGGTGGTGCCAATGGAGCTCGTTGGCTGTATTGATCAACAACCTAGACTTATCAAAATATTACACATTTCAATTGATTAGGTACCAAAAAAAAGTTATGCACAAGAACCAACATAGACAACAGGATTACACTGTTATGCACAAAATAAGAAATGGGAAGCCTAGTGCACTTGGACGATCCTTCCCCCTCTCTCTTTTCACACTAAATTATTAAGGTATATCCTTTTTTTTTTTTTGGGTAAGCTGGAATAACATTCAACTAACAACCGGAAACCAACCCAGGACAGCGCCTGTTACAAGATTCACCGTGAATATCAGCCTCAACAAGGGAGACTAAATCCATAGGAGGAACAGAATAAATAAAAAACTCCGAAGCTTGAGAATGGCCAGAATACGCTAACTGATCCGCACATTTATTAGCTTCGCGAAATACATGATTGATACGAACATGGGGGATTTGGGAAATCAGCACCTTACAATCATCAAAAAGAGGAGAAATAACAGAGTTACCGTAACGGGGATTTTTAAGAGCGTCCACAAGAGCCTTAGCGTCAAGCTCAATAATAATGGCAGGAAGCTTCATTTGATGGATAAGCATCAAACCATCTCGTAAAGCCCATATTTCTGCAGAAAAACTGTTCACATTGCCCAGCTACCTTGAAAACCCAATCACCTAGTTACCCATATCATCTCTGATCAAACCTCCCCCAGCTGCCTTACCTAACGCTGCACTCCAAGACCCGTCTGTGTTCAACTTCAACCAACCCCTCTCCGGTCTTTCCTACTTCACTTGCTTGATTATCATAGGCCGGTTCCGACTTGGCTTAGAAGCACATAGGAAGAACTCCAAAGCCTGAGATGAGATACTCTTACTCAGGTTCGGATTAACACTCTTACTATTGAAAACAACCTGATTCCGTTGCTTCCATATCCACCAAAGAGCAAAAGAGAATAAGACATTCCAAGGAATACCCACAGCATTTTGAGAAGATTTAAGGCCACCATTGGAGATTAACCAATCTCTAATACCTTGAGAGAAGAAGGAAGACTGTACACAGTATAAACTTAATTGGTGCCAAAGGGGTCTGACCAGATTACAATCTCTGAGGGCATGCAAAATAGATTCGACTTCTAAATGGCACAATGGACAGGTAGTATCAAGCGGAATCCCTCTATTAGCTAAACATTCCTTTACACCAATACTCTGCTGCATACACTTCCAAATAAACAACTGAATTCTAGGCAGCGACGGAAGCTTCCAAATCCAAGAACCAGAGAAGGACCCGATACCAGGAGAGTTTATGGCAAGGAGATAGGCACTTCTCATATCAAAATTGCCTTTTAAAGAAGACTTCCAGGATAGTTTATCACTGCATCTTGCCATACGAGGAACCGGGACAGCTTGAATCTCAGCTTTAACTTCATTGGGAAGCTCAAAAGGAATAATAGTCCAATCCCAGCCAGTAGGAGAAAAAACATCTTTGATTTGTAAATTCTCCAAAGCTTGTGGGATCGGGCCGTGGATAAGAGACCGGATGGGACCAAGGTTGGTCCAAGTATCAGACTAGAAGTTTAGATTGCTTTCGTGACCTGGGATCCATTTAACCCATTTTTTGAAAACTTCTTCACCTTTCTTTAAGCCTTTCCAAACCAGAGAGCTAGGAAGTCTAGCTTCATTCCTAGAGCTGATTCGAAGTCTATTGTAGTACTTGAACCTCAAAACCTTAGCCCAAGGCACATTCCCCTCTTTATGGAACCTCCAATTGAGCTTGGCCAAAAGCGCCGTGTTCCTTCCTTTAGCAGTTTGTAAACCCAATCCTCCTGCCTCTTTCGGCTTAGTCATTTCACCCCAATTGACCTGATGCATTTTTTTAGCATGATCTGAAGACCCCCATAGAAAGCTTCTATTGACCCTATCAATACCATTCAGAATTTTTGCAGGAAGGGAAGCATATTGCATCACATAATTTGGGATCGTTGAGGAAGAAGCCTGGATGAGAACTACCCGACCAGCCATAGAGAGTAAATTGGCTTTCCACCCTGCCAACTTCTTCTTAACTCTATCTAGCACAAAATCAAAGTCATGCTTGCGGCCATCTGAGTGCTTCAACGGGAAACCCAGGTACTTACCAAGATTTGACGTCGAATTAAACCCAAGACTATCAGAGAGAAGCTCTCTTTGATCTGGATTCACATTAGGAGAGAAAAACACCCGAGATTTGGCTTCACTCACCCTCTGCCCAGATTTTTGGCAAAAATCATTCAACACTTCCTTAATGGTATTACAGTTGTTCTGATCTGCACTAGCAAACAGCACCAAGTCATCCGCAAAAAATAAGTGCGAAAAAAAGGGGCCGCTCCTAGAAGCTCTCACTGGATTCCAGAGCTTAGCCTCACACTTCTCCTCAATCAAATGGCCCAAAAATTCCATACAAAGGATGAAAAGATAAGGAGAGAGGGGGTCTCCTTGTCTAATACCTCTAGATGGGCAAAAAGCATTTAAACAGCCACCATTAAAAAGAAGGGAAGTCGAGACCGAGGAAACACAGCTCATAATAATATCAATAAGAGAGGCAAGAAAATTGAAAAAAATCAGCATTACTCTAATAAAACTCCACTCAATCTTATCATAAGCTTTTTCCAGATCAATCTTAATAACCATATACCCCTTGTGACCTTTAGCTCTGCCTATAGAATGGATCAATTCTTGCACAATTATAACATTGTCCACCCCTCTCCTACCCGGAACAAAAGCCGTTTGATAAGGCGAGACAAGATACTCCAAATGAGGTCTAATCTGAGCAACAATAACCTTAGTAATGATCTTATAGATAATGTTGCACAGACTGATAGGACGGTAATTACCAATGGTTTCAGGGCCTTGGACTTTAGGAATGAGCACAATATGGGTCCTGTTAAGAAAACCAGGAACCTTTCTATCTCTGAAAACTTTCCTTACTTCCTCCACTACTGACCCCCCAACCACTAGCTAGAACCGTTGAAAAAACCCGGCATGAAGACCATCCGGGCCTGGCGCCTTATAAGGTTTCATAGACCATAAGGCATCTTTGATTTCCTCCAAAGTAACCATACCACCAATCATGTCCTTGACTTCCTCAGACAGATGCACATGGCCACGCACATTCTGCCTTGGCACCTAAGAGGCCTCCTCTAAAGAAGTGGTATAAAGGGAGATAAAACCATTTCTAAAATGTTCCATTACTTCTCTCTCCATCGTTAACCACACGCCCCTCTCATCTTTAATAGAGGCAATGTGATTCCTTTTTCTTCTAGCAAGGGCAGAAACATGATAAAAGGAGGTATTGCGGTCCCCTTGAATCATCCAATTAATTTTGGACTTAAGCATCCAGAGGTCCCTTTCTTGATCTAGAACCACCTCAAGCTCCTGATGCAACTTATCCTCAAGACTAATGAGAGAGGAGCTCGGCCAATTGGAGATAGCTTTTTGGACACCATAGATTCTCGTCATAATTCTTCTCTTCTTTTGGTGGATATTCCCAAAATGATTCCTATTCCAACAGGTAGCTTCTTTAGAGAAAACCTCAATAGACTCAACTAAATTTCGATTACCACCCCAAGCACTAGAAACAACATTGGGGAAAGACATATCCGAGAGCCAAAACTCTTGGAATCTGAATGGACGGTTGAGCCAAACGGATCTAACCGGAATGGTCTCCATGAGAACCGGACAATTGTCAAAGTGACACCGGGGGAGATGGGTAACTTTCGCCTCAGGGTAAAGGACACACCACTCCGGATTCATGAAGAACCGGTCAATCCTTTCCAAGATGAGATTACTAACATCCCGCTTGTTTGTCCAAGTGTACCTTGGGCCAGAGAAGCCCATATCCACCATACTACAGATATCTAAGCAATCTTTGAAGGCCAGAGACCGATTGACATTGACCCCTCTGCCCCCAAATTTATCCTCTTGAACAAGAGGTTCATTAAAATCCCCGGCTATAATCCAAGGCTTATTATGTAAATCAGCAACTTTAGCTAGATTTTTCCATAAAATGCACCTCTCTTCACTCCTAGTACTAGCATAAATAGCAGAAAATACCCAGGAAAGATTAGAGGCACGTACCTTAACTTCGACATGAATTTCTTGTTTTGTTTTAGCAAGCTCAACAACCTCCACTTTGTCATCATTCCACAGCAGCCACAACCCACCCGATAATCCAATCATCTCCGTATGAATTGCCCCATCAAACGGTAACCTGTCTGAGACTTCCTTTGCTCTGCTACCACCCAACTTAGTCTCCATAACTACAAGGATAGCCAGGTCATGCCGCCTAGATAAATCATGGATGTAGTTTTAAAAGGAGGGTTTTAACGCTCCTCTACTATTCCTAATCAGCAAATTCATGACTAAACTAATAATACAAGGAGCTAGCACCTCAATCTGACAGAGGGGCTCCATCCCCTCCCTCCGATACCATACCATCATACCCCAACTCTTCATAGATTGTCCCTTCTTTAGAACAAGGACTCGATAACTCCTCATCCAAGATGTCCCTATTACCCACACAAGTAGCTTGGCCAAGAGCTTCAGAATTGAGATTTAAATTAGAAGACTCACCTAATATCTCAACACCATTAACTGTGCTAGCCTCAGAATCCGGAGGAGCGACTCGATGATCCCCTGAAGACCGTGTCTCACTCCGACCGCCTTGGTGTTCTACATCAACATCGGACAAAGGAGGTTCACACCCATCCTTTTGTTGATCCCTTCCAACACTATGTTGAACCTTTCCAACACTAGCTGCTGCCGTGAATTTAAAAGACTGATCAAGAGGACCAGCCGTTCCATGGTAGAGAGCAGAGGTATGAAGTAGAGGCAGAGGAGTGGGTTTTACAGAAAAATGTTTCCTTATAGAGACACGGTCAGTGTTAGGAGAAGACTGACTTAATCCCCTTGCAATGACTTTTTTACCCTTTACAGAAGTTGGATATTTTCGGTGGATTTGGGCTTGAGAAGACGACATGGATAAAGGCCCACTATCTTCACCATGATTAATACCCTCTTTTTCCAGCGGCATGCAATCCACTGGACCCAAACCAGATTTTTCCTTCATGCTCGTGGAGCCCAAACTAGCGAAACTTGGAGTCCAGCTCGGTTCAGCCCTCTTGTGATGGTCCCCACGACTAGGTACGTAAACACTACGAGACATACTAGGTGCATGAGCTGCTCTGCCAGTCGACGTGTTCCTCCATTCCGGGAAAATAGGAGGAGGTTGTGGCGCAGCATTTCGAGCAGATTTTGTTGTACCCTCCGTACTACCAACCAAATTTGTCCCCTTGTGACCGTTAGTTCTTCTGCTCACTACCATCCACGGTCCGTACTGACCATCGTCCTTCGTGGCCTCACCCATTTCCGCCATGCTAGTACTGGACTGTGCCCCATGTCCTGCATGATTCTCTTGAGACGTTGCACCTCTGTTAGGCAGTGCATCCTCAACCGGCGCCTCTTGCTCCTTACCCTTTCGTATGGTGTATGGGCAAGCCACCACTGTATGCCCTAACCTTCCACAGGAGAAGCAAAGGGTTTGGATGCCCTCGTAGCTCACCGGTTGCTCAAAACGCCTAATAAGGATGGTATTCACTAGCGGTTGGTTGATGTCAATCTGAATGCAAAGTCTGGCGTATCTGCCACGAGCCTCCATGGCTGTATGGGAGTCAATCCTTAAGACCTTACCAATGGTTTCTCCTAGCTCCTTTAACGCCTCCGCTTCATAAAGTTCAATGGGAAGTTCATAAAGACGGATCCAAACTGCAATCAGAGATACATTAGCCGTAGAAGGCTTAAAAAAAGGTTCCCAAGGCCTTATGGAAAGAAACTGGTCACCAATAAACCAAGGACCCTTCACCAAAACATTATCAAGGTCCTCCTTTGAATAAAACCTTACCAGGAAAAATCCAATCCCAAGATCCACACAGTCCATCCTACTCGTCAGCCTCCACATTTGGTTCAGTTTGGTCCTCATGTAAAGTAGGCTGTTCGTTCTACCAACAAGCTTGACAATAATGGATTTTGACCACGGACCTCTAATGCGCCTTTTAGTATCTTTGGCCAGCTTGTACTTGACCCAGCCGTCCGGAATCGGATCATTTTCCTCCCCACCTTCACCGTCGGACCCTTCATCTTCCTCCATAAGACTATCGAATTCAAAAGCTTTGGCATAAGCCCCTGGCATTTCACCCACTAGTTTCTCCTTGAATGAGGCTCTGTCAACAGGTTCGGAGCTTTGAACAAACGGAGGTGGAGACCTCTCCCATGGACCTTCTAACAAACGGAGCTTTGAATGAGTTCATTTTTCTATCATACTCACAAAAACTAAACCCACAAAGTGCCACATCTAAAAAAAAAGTATTGTTTTTATGTAAGAACTTTAAAAAAAAAAAAAAAATTGATAATTACAATAGGAAAGGAAGAGTTCAAAAATATTTGAACTCTGAATTTGATAAGTATTTCTTGTACGAAATATTAGATTTAAAATGATATTATCCAGTAATGGATCCTTAATAAGTAGAATTTACAAACAATTAAGTCTATGACAAGACAAATTTCACAATTACATGCCTAAAAAAAAAACTTGTAGAATTTATTGTGCCTGCCTAATTTTTTTTTTTTCACAGTCTGAGTTGGCCAATGAATGGATCAGTAATTTGAGTTTGATTTCAGTTTTTAGGGGGGCCAGCAGGACACGTAAGACACCAGTGAAATTTTGTGTATCAAACAGACTCACATCATATAACACCCTATACATGGAAAATATATATGTGCATAAAATTAAACTGTGTTCAAATCACCTGTCCGCCAATTGACTCGGTGACTACACGCTTCCCAGGAAGATCAGTCTCGGTGATACTCACACCACCAAGACCTGCATCATAACTCATATCATTATGATCCACAAGGCCAGCTCTCTCATTCCGAATGGCGGCTGATTGCATGGTTGCGGCTGCACCACCCTTCTGGATATGCCCAAGTATGGTGTTCTCCGCCGTCTGCATTAGCGCTGCATCTCCTGGTGCCACTGTCTTCTCCGCAAGTTCTCCTTGGATTGGGAATACATCGCCATATTTGATGGGTTCTTGCTCAGACCTCTGTGACTGTTCTTGGCTCATCTTTCTAGCTTTTTGTTTGTTTTGATTTCTGGGTTCAAATTTGAAGTTTAGTTTAGATCGAAAAAGTGTTAAAGAGTGAAATGGGCTAGAGGAGAGAAGGGAATATGAGGGTTTGGGATTATTATACGTGCATGGGGAATGCAACTTTTGGACACGTGGGTTTCTGTGAAGTGAAAGGTGGCAATATTTGGAACAGAGTTTTGGGTTTGCCAGAACACTTGGCGAATTCTTAGGAGTACTTTTGGTTCCAAAGTGTTTTGTGGGTAAGAGAGTTTATGTTGATGGAGGTGGTGGATGACAAGTGGCATTTGGGCATAAAGATGGTGACTGAGTCCGCGTGAATAGAGGCTGGGTCTGGTTCATGGTCGTATAACTTTGATTTTTGACTTTTTTAAATTTTGTGGTATTGTGAGCATGATTGATACAATTCCATTTGACTTTGAAATTTATTTCCTTCTTGAATTCTTAATTATAAGTTTACAAGTTATAACACTAATTTTTGTTACACTACCATTCACACATTCTGTGAAATCACATTTTTAAAAATCCTATTATGACTAATGAGATGATGAAATTGTGTTTTCAAAATATGATTCTAGCTGTAGTTGGTGTGACATTGTGTGTTTCATATACACTGGGTAACTATCACAACTTTATAATGCTAATCATTGTGAAAGTATTTTGGAAAACATGAATTTAAAAAGATACATGATTGATTAAAGCAAAAAAAGAAAGTACTTAATAATCTTAAAATACAATAACATGATATTTTGTAATCTCACATGAATGGTGATCCTCACATAAATTTGGCACAATACTCTCTCCTTTAGTAGGCAGTATATCTTTACAAGCTCTCCAAAAGAAAGTTTTGATTTTATTACATATCCTGACTGCTCAAATCGCTTTCCAGATTTTATTTCTTTTTGAGTGATTGGATGATTGTCCATGAAAGGAACTCAATTGTTGGGTTTAGATAATCTAATATGCACTTTTTACCAAATATTAGCTTGTGTTTGTGAATGTCCAAATTTGGATGTCTTGCACCTATCTATTGCTCAATGGGATGGGTTTTAATAACCTCTACTTCATGGGGAAGGAATATATATGTAATCATGAATGCTCGCCATCAGGGGCGGAGCCAGAAATTTTGGTTTGGGGGGGCCAAGTTGTGATGTTAATATATTTGTTAATCAAGACAAACCTCTACACACATATATAAAAATTAATTTACTAAGAGAATTTATCATCTCTTAAATTTTAACGAGCATACAAAAGTCATGTATTTCTTATATTAGACATGTACAAAAATTTATCATTTTTTACATAGTTCAATTTGTTAAACCTCTTAAATTATATAATTTTAATATAATTTCTCTTTCTTTTAAGAGCAACATTGAAATGACTCAAAATTTGGGGAGGCCAACTTCAATTTTTACATGCTACATTTTTTTAAATGTAAATAATATAAATACTATAAAATAATTTTTTTAAACTTTGGGGGGGCCTTGGCCCCCCACCCTTGTGTGTGGCTCCGCCACTGCTCGCCATGATATTGGATTTGAATTAATGAGGTTATCCACTATTGCCATCGTTGATATTGTGGAGACGGGGGTTACCCCCTTGAATGATGATGGGGTTGGAAGCCATCAGTTTTGTCAAACTCGAATTTTATTTCCGGTTCCTACCCTCCATCTCAAGCAGTTGTCCAAGACAGATTTGGCTGCGAATATACTTTTACATGCAAAACCAATTTAATACCGAAAAAACCCAGAATTTCTCTAAAGCTACATGGAATAGACTTTCATCCAAAGGTCTTTATATTTCTTGAAAAAATGGGCCCAGGGCTTTTTTAGTACATAGGATAAAAGTCATCACTTCACGGAACGGGCTTAAAAGCGCAGACTTCCCCACTACATGAAGTGAGCTCAAAACCCGAATATCTATTCCTTAATGTAATGGACTTAAGAGCCTAGATTTTGTCATTTCACGGATCCAACATGGAACTCATAATAGCACTTGTCATCAAAGGTCAAGGGCATTATTGACATAAAAATGGGTTGAGGGTAGGGAGGCAAATATATCATTCAAGGGGACTAAATAGGGCATTCACGCCATTGGGTTACAAGGCCCACACTCGAGTTTATTTTATTTTTTTAAAATTAGATTGATGTAGAAAGATTAAAAAAAAAAAGAAAAAAGAAATCGAAAGTGGATTACTTTTATTACTATGATGCTCTTTCATAAAATTCTCACATAAATATATGAAAGAACATTGAAAATAATTTTAACAGAATTGTACAAAAAGGACTGAATTGAATAAATTGAAATTTAGAGGATTCAATTAAACAAAAGTAAACTTTGAGAACTTAAAAGAATTTTAATCAAACTTAGAGTATGCAATTTACATTTATGCCAATAAAATATT
Source organism: Quercus robur (assembly GCF_932294415.1). Taxonomy (NCBI): domain Eukaryota; kingdom Viridiplantae; phylum Streptophyta; class Magnoliopsida; order Fagales; family Fagaceae; genus Quercus; species Quercus robur. The sequence continues at coordinate 17,164,664 of NC_065536.1, read as the reverse complement.
AGACCACAAGCCAAACCAATTTAATGCCAAAAAACCCAGAATTTCTCTAAAGCTACATGGATTATAACTTTCAGCCTAAAGGGGCCAAGTCATTTTCTTTACATAGGATGGCTTAAAAGCCCAAAGTTCATAACTTTACGGAATGGGCTTAAAAGCCCAAACCTCCCCACTACACGAAGTGAGCTCGAAACCTGAAAATCTATTTCTTCATGGAATGGGCTTAAGAGCCTAGATTTTTCTCATTTCACAGATCCGACTTAGAACTCATAGCACTCCTCATCAAAGCTCGAGGCCCTTATCAACATAAAAATGGGTTAAGGCGGAGGCAAAAATCTCGTTCAACGGACTTATAGGCCATTTAAGCCGTTGGGGGAGGCCCACACTCAAGTTACTTCTTCTTCTTTTCTTTTTTCTTTTTAATAATTACATTGATCTAGAAAGTTAAAAAAAAAAACGTAAGAGGATTACTTTTATTATCACGATTCTATTTTCATAAAATTATAATACCACACAATTATTCATGTATTTAGAAACACTGAAAAAGAAAAAAGGTAAAAAGTTAAAAGAAGAAAGAATCTATGGTCTATAAGAAATTTTATCATATTATTAACTTCTTTTCTTATAACCAAGAAAATAAGAAACAACGATGAGATAAAGATACTTTGAAAAAGTGCATTTTTTTTTTTATAAAATTCTACTTGGTTAAATTTAAAAAATTAAGTATACTTTGTTTGACAAAGTAAATTGTTTTTTCTTTTACTTTTGGTAGCCTGACCTCCACAATGGGCAATTACATTGACAAATAATAATCACTTCTGTAAAAGCTACATTCATTCCTAGACCATTAACTGTGGTGAAGGTTATCATGAAAGAAGCATCATATAATTTGGAAGCCCTACAACAACAAACAATTAGACAAGTCATAGGAGTTCTCAAATTCAATGGGACAGGAAAGACAATTAAGGATAATAAAATTAAAAGGTAAATTTTTTCGGTTTCACTTTCATTAACCTAAGAATAAGCGGGAAAGAATTCTCACGTGTGTTGCTCTATTCAGAATCTCCAAACTTTCACCATCATCTCTCTGTCTCTTAGGAAGGATGGTCCCTGTAAGCGACTAAATTTCTAGTTTGAAATAAATCAAACAAGTAAAATAGTTTCATAAATGTGAATTTGTATTGATGATTGTGTGGTATAATTCTCTGTAATTACAAAAGAGTTATCCTCTGATTCGATCTCCTTAAAAGACTTGTTGATTGGATTTGTAGTAATGTGATTTTGATTTGAACACCCAATGTACTTCAATTTGGCTGAAGAATGGATCGAAGATCTTTGGAACAGAATTATAATGAATCTCTGGCTATGAGCTTGTTGGAAATCCCTTCTTCTTCACGTTCTTCGTGTGTTCTTCGTGTTCTTAGGTTTGTGGTGGAAGTTCTTCGGTGCTTTAGAGGCTTGAATCCGTTGAGCTTCACTGATTTGTGGTTGTTTGAGGTTTTTGGAGGCTTTTGAGCTTGATTCCAGTGACCTTTGAGATCTAAGCAGGTAGTTTGGATGATTCTGCTTCGAATGTTCTTTGTATTCGAAGGTTTGTGGTGGAAGTTCTTCGGGGCTTTGGAGGCTTAAATCTGTAGAGTTTCACTAATTTGTGATTTGATGATGTTTTCGGACCTTTGAGCTTGATTCCCGCAAACTTTTGGATCTAGGCAGATGATTTGGATGATTCTGCTTCGAATGTTCTTCGATTTTGGGGTTGAAGTTCTTGAAGTTCTTGGAGGCTTCAGGGCTTGATTCCAGCAGAGCTTTTTCACTTCTGAATCTTGCTCCTTCTGAATCTTGGTCCTCCTAAATGTCTTAAGAAGGCTTCTATTTATAGGAGTTTGGGGTGGGTGAACGACACATGACGGAGCTTGATTGGTGACACATGTCACACCCTGATTGGTCTGCTTGTGTCATCGCTTACACGTGCGAGGTTGCTTGTGTCATCGCTTACACGTGCGTTGATGTGTGATTGGTTTTTGCATGACACTTGGCAAATTTCTGTTGGCTTTTGAATAGTGATAGCAAAACCTAGTAGCAGTACGTGATGCTTTGTAATTGGCTGTATTTTGTGGACTTGGCAATGTGACGTGTCAGCTTGTGATAGGTCGGGAATTTTCCCTCTCTACAGTCTCCCATTCTCCCTTTAGGCAGTAGAAGAGTTTTGTCCCTTACGGTAGTAAGGAGTGTTTTGTTTCTTCTCTTGTTTAATCTTTGTGTGCTGTTTTTTTTCTTGACTTCTCTTCGTCTTCTTTCTCGGGTCACCACTGGTGTTTCGATACTAGTGGGTTTTTCTTTTCTGGGGTATTATTTTTCCTCTCTTCTTTTTTTGCACCTCTTTTCTCATCATGGAAGATCTAGCAGCCATTTGGGATAACCTGTCTCTGTCCGAAAAAAGAACAAACTGGGTACACTATGTGGTTTGATCATTGTACAGGGGAGTACATGTTGGCTGCCAAATTTCTAACTCCACATTTCTTGCTAATGGAGGTGGTGGCTAGAACGTTCAAGCAGTTGTGGAGGTCGACAAATGGCTTCAAGATTAAGCATATTGGAGACCACAAGTGCCTATTTGTCTTCAATAATCTTCCTGATGTGGACCATATTATCAAAAATCAGCCCTAGAGTTTCGACAAATACTTAGTCGTTATTCAAAGGTATGATGGTGAATCCCCTGCTCATGAATTAATCTTTAATAAGGCTACGTTTTGGGTGCAAGTTCATGACATACCTTACAAGTACATGACGAAGCATATGGCCGAATGTTTTTGTGATATTATTGGTGAAGTGAAAAAATCCTCTGGGGTAGTAGATGATGATGGGGGTCAGCTCATGAGGGTTCGAGTAACTCTTGAATTAAACTTGCAGTTGTGTCGGGGTTGTGTTATTACTCTTGAAGGAGGAGGTAAGTCTTGGGTCTCTTTCAAGTATGAGCGCCTTCCGAATTTGTGTTATTGGTGTGGTCGTCTAAGCCACGACGACAAAAACTGTGATTTATGGATTAACAGTAAGGGTACTCTCAAGGCTGAAAATCAACAATTTGGGTCATGCTTAAGAGCCGCACCATACACCTCTACTGGTAAAGATGTCATCTACGTTTCGGGGTACTACGAGGACAGGTACTCGAGGCAGAATAAACTTTCACAGGCCTCGATGGTTGGAATGGTGGTGGAGGAGGGTGTTAACTCAGAGGCGACGGTGGAGCAACCTGATAAGGAAAAGGCGCAACAGGAGGGGATCATTAATGCAGTGTCCGTTTCAATTTCAAATTCCCCAGCTAGCATGGAGGGAGTTACGCATGATGAACCACAAAAATCTATTCCTAGTATTTCGGAGGCAATATCCTAGTCAGATTTGGTAATCCCAACGGATCAGAATCCTAGTAATGTCAGGGATGTATATTCGGAAACATTAAAGGAGATTGATACGAAGATTTTTGAATTTGATTCTCTTGGCCATGTCAGTGTAGTGGGGGCTTCTCCATGCAGCCATACGGTCCGTGTTGCTCCATCCCTCACCCCCCAAGCACGTGATTCACTTAAGCAGCCTGTTTCCATCCAGTTCTAGAATTCTACATTGACTGATGTTCCAATCTTGATTGATATCTTTGTGCCCCACCCGAGTACTTGGAAAAGAATTCCTCGCCCTAGTCATGAGGTTGCTTTCTCTCAAGCTTCACACTCTTCCTTAAAATGGCCTTCTTCTCTACTTCATGATTCGAATGAGTTACCTAGTAAAAGACGTTTGGTTTCTCAGGTGGAGTCAGGAAGTACTATTCTATTGGCAAAGATTGATATCCAGTCCTACCAGGAGCCATGAGTGTCCTAGTTTGGAATTGTCGTGGGCTTGGGAACCCACAGAAAATTCGAGAGCTCGGGAATTTTGTTCCAGCACAAGATCTTGCGGTCGTGTTCTTGGCTGAGACATGGCTGGATGAAGTTAGGCTAAAGTCTCTTTTGCAGAATTTTGTTTGTGACCAAAAGTTTGTTGTTTCAAAAATTAATCAAGGGGTCGGACTAGCTTTTCTATGGAGGTCTGATTTTGATGTTAAGGTGGTCTCTTCTTTGCTCAACCATATTGATGTAGTGATTAATTCGGGTAAGGAAAACTCTTGGAGATTTACGGGTTTCTACGGCAACCCCAAGACTTACAAGGACCACGAATCTCGGGCCATTCTAAAAAATCTGAACCAAAGCTTTTCTTTGCCATGGTTATGTGTGGGTGATTTTAACGAGATTTTAAGGTCTCATGAAAAGAAAGGTGGTAGAGCAAGACCGAAGGTTCAGATGAGGGATTTTCGTGAAACATTAGATGAATGTGGTTTTGCCGACTTGGGGTTTATTGGACAAAAATTCACTTGGTGTAAAAGATTGATAGGTGGTGTTTCGGTATGGGAGTGCCTTGACAAAGCTGTAGCTAATCATGAATGGATTTATCTGTTTCTGGGTTATTCAGTAACTTATCTTGATACGATTTTCTCGGATCATAAGCCTTTAAGTATTCATATGGAGGGGCTGCCAATCTAAAATCAAAGACCTTGGAGGTTTGAACAAGTATAGTTGAATGATGAGTCTTGTCGTACTACGGTGGAAGCATCTTGGGAGAGCCCTTTTTTCTCTTCTAATCCGATGTTAGTGGTTGAGGCTAATGTGAACAACTGTCAGAGGAAATTGAAAGAATGGAGTAGGGTTTCTTTTGGTAATATCTCTTGGGCTCTAGCTGAAAAGAAAAAGCAGATCAAAGTGGCGGAAGAGGAAGCGGTAAGAAGTGGTAATGGTGACCGGTTGCATGTTTCGAAGGCAAAATTGAGAGAACTCCTTACCAAGGAAGAGAAGCTTTGGCAGCAACACTCAAAGTTGCATTGTTTTAAAGAAGGGGACCAAAACACACGTTACTTTCATGGTAAAGCTTTTCAGAGGTGTAGGAAAAATTGCATCAAACGCCTAAGAAATCCAAATGGGGAGTGGGTTGAAGGTGATGACCGAATTGCTCAATTGTTTATGGACTACTACAGTGAGCTCTTCTCAACCTCAAATCTGAATCAGTTGGAGGAAGTGTTGGTCACTATTTCTCAGGTTGTATAAGATTCAATGAATGCGGATTTGGTGAAACCTTTTGTGAAGCAAGAGGTGGATATGGCTCTAAAACAGATGGCACCTTTGAAAGCACCGGGTCCAGATGGCATGCCCCCCATCTTCTATCAACACTATTGGGATTCCATTGGTGATGACGTGTCTTGTGCTGTACTTTCTTGTCTCAATTCAGTTCTATCCCAGCTAGTCTCAATCATACTTATATCACCCTTATTCCCAAATTAAAAAATTCAGAAAGAGTTTCTGATTTTAGGCCTATATCCTTATGTAACATTTTGTATAAGCTAATTTCCAAGGTGTTAGCTAACCGTTTGAAAAGTCTGTTGCCTTATGTTGTATCAGAATCCCAGAGTGCTTTTCAATCTGACAAGGCTATCTCAGATAATATTTTGGTAGCTTTTGAAACGCTACATCACATGAAGATTAAAAAAAGGGGGAAGGAGGGGTTTATGACTATGAAATTGGATATGAGTAAGGCTTACGATAGGGTTGAGTGGATTTTTTTGGAGCAATTGACGCAGAGGATGGGTTTCCATGGGAGATGGGTAGATTTGGTAATGGCTACAATTAAATCTGTTTCTTATTCCTTTTTGATCAATGGAGTTCCTCGAGGTTTCATAAAGCCAACAAGGGGGATTTGTCAAGGCGATCCCCTATCTCCTTATCTTTTTTTGTTGTGCTCGGAGGGTTTAAATGGGCTGCTCAAAAAAGCCGTGGCTAGGGGTGATTTAAGGGGTTTCTCACTTTGCAAGAATGGTCCACAAATCTCACACCTATTCTTTGTTGATGACAGTTTGATTTTTTGTCGTGCGAAGATGGGTGATGTGCAAACAATTCAATCGGCTTTAGCCTTATATGAGAGAGCATCTGGGCAAAAAATAAATGGTACTAAAACAAACCTTTTTTTTGGTAAATTTGTCCTTGAGAGCACCAAAACAGATTTGAAGAACTTCCTAGGTGTACCGGAGATTAAGGAGTATGAAAAGTATCTTGGGTTGCCAGCTATGGTGGGTAGAAAAAAAAAAGGAAAACTTTATCTATATAAAGGAGAGGATTTGGGGGAAACTTCAAGGGTGGAAGGAGAAACTTTTGTCACAAGCCAGAAGGGAGGTGTTATTGAAAGCTATTGTGCAAGCAATTCCAACCTTTGCCATGAGTTGTTTCCAACTACTCGTGAGCCTTTGCCATGAGATTGAGGTTATGATAATTTTTTTTTTTTGGGTCAACATGGTGAGAGACGGAAGATTCATTGGAAAAATTGGGAGTCTTTGTGTATGCCAAAAAATGAAGGTGGGATGGGTTTTAAAGAGCTTAGGAAGTTCAATGATGCCATGTTAGCTAAATAAGTGTGGCAGCTGGTTCATGATAAAGAGTCTCTCTTTTACCGGGTTTTCAAGGCTAAGTTTTTCCCCTCGGGTGATATTTTTTCAGCTCAAGTCAAATCGGGGTCCTATACTTGGCGGAGTATTCTTAAGGCTCGATACTTAATTGTTGAAGGTGCTAGATATAGAGTGGGTAATGGCCACACAGTCCAAATTTATCAAGATTGCTGGCTGCCAGGTGACGGGTTAGGCAAGATGATCTCTCCCCCCTCCTTGCTATCTGCTGATGCGAGAGTAGCAGACATCATTGATGTTGATTCCGGTTGGTGGAATGTGTATCTGTTGGAAAGAGTTTTTCTGTCGTTTGAGGCATAAAAAATAAAGTCCATCCCTCTATGTCTGATTCCACAGGAAGACACTTTGATTTGGCCAAAAACTAAGGATGGTCAGTATTCCATGAAGCTTGGTTATCAATTGTTGTGTGCAAAGTGGTTCAGCGTCGGGATCATCTAATGAGGTGAATCGAAGGATGTGGTCAGGCCTTTAGAGGTTGAAGGTGCCTAACAAAGTTAAGACATTTGCGTGGCGGGCTTGTTTCGAGTCTCTTCCTACGATGGTGAATTTGGCAAGGCGAAGGGTGGTGCTCTCAAACAGCTCTACAAGTTGTAATAGAGAGCCTGAGACAGTGATTCATGCTTTATGGTGTTGTGAGAAGGGGAAGGGGGCCTAGGGTACTAACTTTGATGAGTTGCGGAGTGCAACGAATCAAAATTTATTTTTTGTTGATCTTTTCAGGTTGGCACTGCAGAATCCCCATGGAGCTGAAGGTTTCATTATGATTTGTTGGTTTATTTGGAATCAGCGAAACAAAATTAGAGTCAATGAGGCCATTGCATCCCTTGAGAAGATCCCGGAGTTGGTGCAGAAGCATCTAGCGAACTTCCAGCAGTTTTGTGCGAAACCTGAATCAAAGAAGCTGTCGAGGAAAGTTATTTGGAAGCCACCCGATACAAGTCTGTTGAAAACAAACTTTGACGGTGCAGTTTTTGAAGATTTGGGACCTGCAGGAATTGGAGTGGTGGTGCGTAATTCTGCCGGTGAAGTTTTGGCTGCACTGTTTGAAATTATTCCTCTGCCTTCATCCATTGTTGCACTGGAAACAATTGCAGCAAGGCGGGCTATCCTGTTTATCCGTGAACTTGGTTTCAGTGGCATAATTTTGGAAGGAGATTCTGAAGAGGCTATTTCAGCTGTTAAGAAGCAGAGTTTCCAGCACCCAGTGGTGGGCCATTTAGTTAAAGACATTGTGTCTTCAGTCAGTACGTTTCAGTACTATTCTTTCTATCACACACATTGGCGAGGCAATGTTTTAGCACATGCGTTGGCTAGACTAGCGAGATTGTCTTTTCCTACTTTAGTTTGGATGAACTCTGTTCCTGCGGATATTTATTGGTTCTTTGTATCTGACATTCCAGTAATGAAATGATTTTTTTCGGCCTGGTCGGTCAGGCTTGATTCTAAAAAAAAAAAGAAGAGTATTGGAGAAAGATAAAAACAAAAATAAAATGAGTTTATTTTTCTATCATACTCATGAAAACTAAATCCACAAATGGGGATAAGGATTTGAATCCTAGATTTGATAAATATTTTTTTATATGTAACATTAATTTTAAATTAAAATTTTATACTAAATGGATATAATACGTTGATTTTACAAACAATTAAATCTAGTGACATAATAAATTTCACAATTATATGTGAATTTTGACCTCATTAAAAGTGAGATCACATTACTCAAACTCAAAGTTACGAACAAACTTATTTAAACAAAAAAAAGTTATGAACAAAAGTTGTAGAATGTGCGAAACATTTTCACAATCTGACTTGTTTAATGACTGGATCCATAATTTGAGCTTGATATCAATTTTTAATTTTTTAGCGGGCCGGCAGGACACAAAAGGCTTATGTGAAATGTTGTGTCAAATAGACTTTAAATGGAAGATATTTAGGGACGGACAAATTCCTGGCCCCCCTGACATTACCCAAAAAAAAAAGTGTATATGTATATATATATATATATAGTACTCCTGATTCAATTTGGGCCCAAAAAAAAAGGTTAAAGGTTGGCCCTTGGCCCCTCCAAGATTAAATTCACAACCCAGCCGAAACAACATCACAAACCACAAGAATAACCCTTAGCCAAACCAAAATAATTTGTGTACTTAATAAAAACACTACAAATAACATTATTTATTTAGGAAAAAAATTCTTGTTAAATGAATTTGATTCCTCATCTAAATGACGACGATCTTATCTTATATTAACAATTAAGATTAAATATGTATGATACAATTAAAAAAACAAAAGTCATTCATCTAAACCATAAACATAGTGTTCAAAAAGTTTTTTTTTTTAAAAAAAATCCTTAAAAAAGTATGTAACATGAAATTTTCCTTTTACTATTTAGATAAGTTAGTCCTCTAAACAATATGCATAGGATGTGATTTTAAGCTTCAAGTTTTAGCTCAATTTGTAGTCCATGAGACTAGAGCAACTAGTGAGAATGCAATATGCATAAGACGTTTTTTTAGTGTTTGAGATATGCTTTTGGTACTAGAATTCTAAGTAATGTAATCAAGATTTATTTAGCAAACACTTATCCTTATTTTATGAAGTTTTGTTGCATGTGAAACTTGACTAGCGTTTTAGAATTAATTTTATCTATTAATGTAGGCATGCCTATTTTTTCAAAATTTTCTCAATTTTTTATTTAACCTTACGGTTTGATCCATTACCCGCAGATTGAATTATTGATCAAATGACTTAGCTATTAAACTATGTTAATGTTTGGTAAAACATTTAATAAATATAAATTAAATATCAGTTTTGATAACGATTTAAATTAAAGAGACATTTTTATACATGGTCACCCAAAAAAAAAAAAAAAAAAAAAAACTGTGGTTAAGACTTAAGAGCCTTATCACTCAAAACTTCTACTGTTTTCAACAAAGACATTTCCGATTCAAATCCTTTATCCTTTGCTATAGCTATCAAATAAAATTTGTAAATGGTTAGATATTAATATTAATAGGATCATTTTTAAGTTTTAACCATTAGTAAAAATAATATAAAAAAAAATGCTCGAGATAGATGGGCAGATTTTTGGGTCGAATATGAACTTTTTTGTTGAAAATTTAGGGTCCGTTTGGTAAGAAATTTTTAGTAACATTGTTGTTATTTTGTGAAAATACATGTGAGTGAAAAAATGTATAAAAATATATGTAATGTTATTTAAACACTGAAAACTGTTGTTTAAACAACTGTACCTGTAAGGTTGAATTTAATCAACCATGTGTTGGCTTTATTCCATGACAAATTTGCTTGTAATATAGCACTTAGAAACCTTGTATTTAGGTAGGAATCATGTAAGGGTAGTGTGTGAGAGAGTGTGAAGAAATGCTCAAGACAGTGCAGTGAAGTAGAGACTCGCGGCTAGGACTCGCGAGTGGCTCGCGGCTTGCAAGCCGCCAAAAGTTGCTTACGTGCAGAGCATGCAGGGGAGCTGAACAGTCACGCCACCTGGAGCACTACACGACAAAAATCCAGACTGGCCATTAAGTTAGCTCGCGACTTGAACTCGCGACTCAGTCAAGTCGCGAGGTCAAGTCGCCAACCAGCCTTGTTTTTGGAAAAACTGACTCTTCGCATTCCATTCTCACACCAGTATAAATACCCCCCATTCCCACAAAATATGTGTGGCTATTTAGAAAGAAAAACCCTAAGAGAGGTTCCTTCAAAACACCCACCCAATTAGAGAGAGCTACTCATTCTTAGAGAGAAATCTTTGTAGTCTCTTCTCATTCCCTCTCTCATTGTCATACCTATTGAGAGGAGATTTCTATCCAAACACTACCCACACCCATTCAGAGTGTTGAGTGTTTTTGGAGCTTTGGGAAGCATTGAAAGATGCCAAGGATGGCGGATGCTATGGTTTAGTAGCGGAATCCGGTAAGCTAGAAAAGAAAAAGGTTCCGCGCAACCTCGTTGGTGCAAGAAGCTTGGAGGGCTTAGGTACATCGGGTAGATTAGGCTTGGAGGGTCTATTGCTGTTCATGTATCCCAACTACATTTTCTAGTGGATTATTGACCGCTTGGAGGGCGGCGGAGAGGTTTTACGCCGAGGGCTTCGGTTTCCTCTTCGATAACACATCGCGTGTTGTCTTTGTGTTTGCATCTT